>NC_090335.1:18268939-18639491 GCF_035084215.1 Heptranchias perlo
TCTGTGGAGAGGAACTAAATCACACCCCTCACTGTGGAGAGGAACTAAATCACACCCCTCACACTGTGGAGAGGAACTAAATCACACCCCTCACACTGTGGAGAGGAACTAAATCACACCCCTCACACTGAGGAGAGGAACTAAATCACACCCCTCACACTGAGGAGAGGAACTAAATCACACCCCTCACACTGAGGAGAGGAACTAAATCACATCCCCTCACACTGAGGAGAGGAACTAAATCACACCCCTCACACTGAGGAGAGGAACTAAATCACACCCCTCACACTGAGGAGAGGAACTAAATCACACCCCTCACACTGAGGAGAGGAACTAAATCACACCCCTCACACTGAGGAGAGGAACTAAATCACACCCCTCACACTGTGGAGAGGAACTAAATCACACCCCTCACACTGTGGAGAGGAACTAAATCACACCCCTCACACTGAGGAGAGGAACTAAATCACACCCCTCACACTGAGGAGAGGAACTAAATCACACCCCTCACACTGAGGAGAGGAACTAAATCACACCCCTCACACTGAGGAGAGGAACTAAATCACACCCCTCACACTGAGGAGAGGAACTAAATCACACCCCTCACACTGTGGAGAGGAACTAAATCACACCCCTCACTGTGGAGAGGAACTAAATCACACCCCTCACACTGAGGAGAGGAACTAAATCACACCCCTCACACTGAGGAGAGGAACTAAATCACACCCCTCACACTGAGGAGAGGAACTAAATCACACCCCTCACACTGAGGAGAGGAACTAAATCACACCCCTCACACTGAGGAGAGGAACTAAATCACACCCCTCACACTGAGGAGAGGAACTAAATCACACCCCTCACACTGAGGAGAGGAACTAAATCACACCCCTCACACTGTGGAGAGGAACTAAATCACACCCCTCACACTGAGGAGAGGAACTAAATCACACCCCTCACACTGTGGAGAGGAACTAAATCACACCCCTCACACTGAGGAGAGGAACTAAATCACACCCCTCACACTGAGGAGAGGAACTAAATCACACCCCGCACACTGAGGAGAGGAACTAAATCACACCCCTCACACTGTGGAGAGGAACTAAATCACACCCCTCACACTGTGGAGAGGAACTAAATCACACCCCTCACACTGAGGAGAGGAACTAAATCACACCCCGCACACTGAGGAGAGGAACTAAATCACACCCCTCACACTGAGGAGAGGAACTAAATCACACCCCTCACACTGTGGAGAGGAACTAAATCACACCCCTCACACTGAGGAGAGGAACTAAATCACACCCCTCACACTGAGGAGAGGAACTAAATCACACCCCTCACACTGTGGAGAGGAACTAAATCACACCCCTCACACTGTGGAGAGGAACTAAATCACACCCCTCACACTGTGGAGAGGAACTAAATCACACCCCTCACACTGTGGGAGAGGAACTAAATCACACCCCTCACACTGAGGAGAGGAACTAAATCACACCCCTCACACTGAGGAGAGGAACTAAATCACACCCCTCACACTGAGGAGAGGAACTAAATCACACCCCTCACACTGAGGAGAGGAACTAAATCACACCCCTCACACTGAGGAGAGGAACTAAATCACATCCCTCACACTGAGGAGAGGAACTAAATCACACCCCTCACACTGAGGAGAGGAACTAAATCACACCCCTCACACTGAGGAGAGGAACTAAATCACACCCCTCACACTGAGGAGAGGAACTAAATCACACCCCTCACACTGAGGAGAGGAACTAAATCACACCCCTCACACTGAGGAGAGGAACTAAATCACACCCCTCACACTGAGGAGAGGAACTAAATCACACCCCTCACACTGAGGAGAGGAACTAAATCACACCCCTCACACTGTGGAGAGGAACTAAATCACACCCCTCACTGTGGAGAGGAACTAAATCACACCCCTCACACTGAGGAGAGGAACTAAATCACACCCCTCACACTGTGGAGAGGAACTAAATCACACCCCTCACACTGTGGAGAGGAACTAAATCACACCCCTCACACTGAGGAGAGGAACTAAATCACACTCCTCACACTGAGGAGAGGAACTAAATCACACCCCTCACACTGAGGAGAGGAACTAAATCACACCCCTCACACTGTGGAGAGGAACTAAATCACACCCCTCACACTGTGGGGAGGAACTAAATCACACCCCTCACTGTGGAGAGGAACTAAATCACACCCCTCACACTGTGGAGAGGAACTAAATCACACCCCTCACTGTGGAGAGGAACTAAATCACACCCCTCACACTGTGGAGAGGAACTAAATCACACCCCTCACACTGTGGGGAGGAACTAAATCACACCCCTCACACTGAGGAGAGGAACTAAATCACACCCCTCACACTGAGGAGAGGAACTAAATCACACCCCTCACACTGAGGAGAGGAACTAAATCACACCCCTCACACTGAGGAGAGGAACTAAATCACACCCCTCACACTGAGGAGAGGAACTAAATCACACCCCTCACACTGTGGAGAGGAACTAAATCACACCCCTCACTGTGGAGAGGAACTAAATCACACCCCTCACACTGAGGAGAGGAACTAAATCACACCCCTCACACTGAGGAGAGGAACTAAATCACACCCCTCACACTGAGGAGAGGAACTAAATCACACCCCTCACACTGTGGAGAGGAACTAAATCACACCCCTCACACTGAGGAGAGGAACTAAATCACACCCCTCACACTGAGAGGAACTAAATCACACCCCTCACACTGTGGAGAGGAACTAAATCACATCCCTCACACTGAGGAGAGGAACTAAATCACACCCCTCACACTGTGGAGAGGAACTAAATCACACCCCTCACACTGAGGAGAGGAACTAAATCACACCCCTCACACTGAGGAGAGGAACTAAATCACACCCCTCACACTGAGGAGAGGAACTAAATCACACCCCTCACACTGTGGAGAGGAACTAAATCACACCCCTCACACTGAGGAGAGGAACTAAATCACACCCCTCACACTGAGGAGAGGAACTAAATCACACCCCTCACACTGAGGAGAGGAACTAAATCACACCCCTCACACTGAGGAGAGGAACTAAATCACACCCCTCACACTGAGGAGAGGAACTAAATCACACCCCTCACACTGAGGAGAGGAACTAAATCACACCCCTCACACTGAGGAGAGGAACTAAATCACACCCCTCACACTGAGGAGAGGAACTAAATCACACCCCTCACACTGTGGAGAGGAACTAAATCACACCCCTCACACTGTGGAGAGGAACTAAATCACACCCCTCACACTGTGGAGAGGAACTAAATCACACCCCTCACTGTGGAGAGGAACTAAATCACACCCCTCACACTGTGGAGAGGAACTAAATCACATCCCTCACACTGAGGAGAGGAACTAAATCACACCCCTCACACTGTGGAGAGGAACTAAATCACACCCCTCACACTGAGGAGAGGAACTAAATCACACCCCTCACACTGAGGAGAGGAACTAAATCACACCCCTCACACTGAGGAGAGGAACTAAATCACACCCCTCACACTGAGGAGAGGAACTAAATCACACCCCTCACACTGTGGAGAGGAACTAAATCACACCCCTCACACTGAGGAGAGGAACTAAATCACATCCCTCACACTGAGGAGAGGAACTAAATCACACCCCTCACACTGTGGAGAGGAACTAAATCACACCCCTCACACTGAGGAGAGGAACTAAATCACACCCCTCACTGTGGAGAGGAACTAAATCACACCCCTCACACTGAGGAGAGGAACTAAATCACACCCCTCACACTGTGGAGAGGAACTAAATCACACCCCTCACACTGAGGAGAGGAACTAAATCACACCCCTCACACTGTGGAGAGGAACTAAATCACACCCCTCACACTGAGGAGAGGAACTAAATCACACCCCTCACACTGAGGAGAGGAACTAAATCACACCCCTCACACTGAGGAGAGGAACTAAATCACACCCCTCACACTGTGGAGAGGAACTAAATCACACCCCTCACACTGAGGAGAGGAACTAAATCACACCCCTCACTGTGGAGAGGAACTAAATCACACCCCTCACACTGAGGAGAGGAACTAAATCACACCCCTCACACTGAGGAGAGGAACTAAATCACACCCCTCACTGTGGAGAGGAACTAAATCACACCCCTCACACTGTGGAGAGGAACTAAATCACACCCCTCACACTGAGGAGAGGAACTAAATCACACCCCTCACACTGAGGAGAGGAACTAAATCACACCCCTCACTGTGGAGAGGAACTAAATCACACCCCTCACACTGTGGAGAGGAACTAAATCACACCCCTCACACTGAGGAGAGGAACTAAATCACACCCCTCACACTGTGGGGAGGAACTAAATCACACCCCTCACACTGAGGAGAGGAACTAAATCACACCCCTCACACTGAGAGGAACTAAATCACACCCCTCACACTGTGGAGAGGAACTAAATCACACCCCTCACACTGAGGAGAGGAACTAAATCACACCCCTCACACTGAGGAGAGGAACTAAATCACACCCCTCACACTGAGGAGAGGAACTAAATCACACCCCTCACACTGTGGAGAGGAACTAAATCACACCCCTCACACTGAGGAGAGGAACTAAATCACACCCCTCACACTGTGGAGAGGAACTAAATCACACCCCTCACACTGAGGAGAGGAACTAAATCACACCCCTCACACTGAGGAGAGGAACTAAATCACACCCCTCACACTGTGGAGAGGAACTAAATCACACCCCTCACACTGTGGAGAGGAACTAAATCACACCCCTCACTGTGGAGAGGAACTAAATCACACCCCTCACACTGAGGAGAGGAACTAAATCACACCCCTCACACTGTGGGGAGGAACTAAATCACACCCCTCACACTGTGGAGAGGAACTAAATCACACCCCTCACACTGAGGAGAGGAACTAAATCACACCCCTCACACTGTGAGGAGGAACTAAATCCCACCCCTCACACTGAGGAGAGGAACTAAATCACACCCCTCACACTGTGGGGAGGAACTAAATCACACCCCTCACACTGTGGAGAGGAACTAAATCACACCCCTCACACTGTGGAGAGGAACTAAATCACACCCCTCACACTGAGGAGAGGAACTAAATCACACCCCTCACACTTGAGGAGAGGAACTAAATCACACCCCTCACACTGTGGAGAGGAACTAAATCACACCCCTCACACTGTGGAGAGGAACTAAATCACACCCCTCACACTGAGGAGAGGAACTAAATCACACCCCTCACACTGAGGAGAGGAACTAAATCACACCCCTCACACTGTGGAGAGGAACTAAATCACACCCCTCACACTGAGGAGAGGAACTAAATCACACCCCTCACACTGTGGGGAGGAACTAAATCACACCCCTCACACTGTGGAGAGGAACTAAATCACACCCCTCACACTGAGGAGAGGAACTAAATCACACCCCTCACACTGAGGAGAGGAACTAAATCACACCCCTCACACTGTGGAGAGGAACTAAATCACACCCCTCACACTGTGGAGAGGAACTAAATCACACCCCTCACACTGAGGAGAGGAACTAAATCACACCCCTCACTGTGGAGAGGAACTAAATCACACCCCTCACACTGAGGAGAGGAACTAAATCACACCCCTCACACTGTGGAGAGGAACTAAATCACACCCCTCACACTGAGGAGAGGAACTAAATCACACCCCTCACACTGTGGAGGAGGAACTAAATCACACCCCTCACACTGAGGAGAGGAACTAAATCACACCCCTCACACTGAGAGGAACTAAATCACACCCCTCACACTGAGGAGAGGAACTAAATCACACCCCTCACACTGAGGAGAGGAACTAAATCACACCCCTCACACTGTGGGGAGGAACTAAATCACACCCCTCACACTGAGGAGAGGAACTAAATCACACCCCTCACACTGTGGAGAGGAACTAAATCACACCCCTCACACTGTGGAGAGGAACTAAATCACACCCCTCACTGTGGAGAGGAACTAAATCACACCCCTCACACTGTGGAGAGGAACTAAATCACACCCCTCACACTGTGGAGAGGAACTAAATCACACCCCTCACACTGAGGAGAGGAACTAAATCACACCCCTCACACTGAGGAGAGGAACTAAATCACACCCCTCACACTGAGGAGAGGAACTAAATCACATCCCTCACACTGAGGAGAGGAACTAAATCACACCCCTCACACTGAGGAGAGGAACTAAATCACACCCCTCACACTGAGGAGAGGAACTAAATCACACCCCTCACACTGTGGAGAGGAACTAAATCACACCCCTCACACTGTGGAGAGGAACTAAATCACACCCCTCACACTGAGGAGAGGAACTAAATCACACCCCTCACACTGAGGAGAGGAACTAAATCACACCCCTCACACTGAGGAGAGGAACTAAATCACACCCCTCACACTGAGGAGAGGAACTAAATCACACCCCTCACACTGAGGAGAGGAACTAAATCACACCCCTCACACTGAGGAGAGGAACTAAATCACACCCCTCACACTGAGGAGAGGAACTAAATCACACCCCTCACACTGTGGAGAGGAACTAAATCACACCCCTCACTGTGGAGAGGAACGAAATCACACCCCTCACACTGAGGAGAGGAACTAAATCACACCCCTCACACTGAGGAGAGGAACTAAATCACACCCCTCACACTGAGGAGAGGAACTAAATCACACCCCTCACTGTGGAGAGGAACTAAATCACACCCCTCACACTGTGGAGAGGAACTAAATCACACCCCTCACACTGAGGAGAGGAACTAAATCACACCCCTCACACTGAGGAGAGGAACTAAATCACACCCCTCACACTGTGGAGAGGAACTAAATCACACCCCTCACACTGAGGAGAGGAACGAAATCACACCCCTCACTGTGGAGAGGAACTAAATCACACCCCTCACACTGTGGAGAGGAACTAAATCACACCCCTCACACTGAGGAGAGGAACTAAATCACACCCCTCACACTGAGGAGAGGAACTAAATCACACCCCTCACACTGAGGAGAGGAACTAAATCACACCCCTCACACTGTGGGGAGGAACTAAATCACACCCCTCACACTGAGGAGAGGAACTAAATCACACCCCTCACACTGAGGAGAGGAACTAAATCACACCCCTCACACTGAGGAGAGGAACTAAATCACACCCCTCACACTGAGGAGAGGAACTAAATCACACCCCTCACACTGAGGAGAGGAACTAAATCACACCCCTCACACTGTGGAGAGGAACTAAATCACACCCCTCACACTGTGGGGAGGAACTAAATCACACCCCTCACACTGAGGAGAGGAACTAAATCACATCCCTCACACTGAGGAGAGGAACTAAATCACACCCCTCACACTGAGGAGAGGAACTAAATCACACCCCTCACACTGAGGAGAGGAACTAAATCACACCCCTCACACTGTGGAGAGGAACTAAATCACACCCCTCACACTGTGGAGAGCAACTAAATCACACCCCTCACACTGAGGAGAGGAACTAAATCACACCCCTCACACTGAGGAGAGGAACTAAATCACACCCCTCACACTGAGGAGAGGAACTAAATCACACCCCTCACACTGAGGAGAGGAACTAAATCACACCCCTCACACTGAGGAGAGGAACTAAATCACACCCCTCACACTGAGGAGAGGAACTAAATCACACCCCTCACACTGAGGAGAGGAACTAAATCACACCCCTCACACTGTGGAGAGGAACTAAATCACACCCCTCACTGTGGAGAGGAACGAAATCACACCCCTCACACTGAGGAGAGGAACTAAATCACACCCCTCACACTGAGGAGAGGAACTAAATCACACCCCTCACACTGAGGAGAGGAACTAAATCACACCCCTCACTGTGGAGAGGAACTAAATCACACCCCTCACACTGTGGAGAGGAACTAAATCACACCCCTCACACTGAGGAGAGGAACTAAATCACACCCCTCACACTGAGGAGAGGAACTAAATCACACCCCTCACACTGTGGAGAGGAACTAAATCACACCCCTCACACTGAGGAGAGGAACTAAATCACACCCCTCACTGTGGAGAGGAACTAAATCACACCCCTCACACTGTGGAGAGGAACTAAATCACACCCCTCACACTGAGGAGAGGAACTAAATCACACCCCTCACACTGAGGAGAGGAACTAAATCACACCCCTCACACTGAGGAGAGGAACTAAAACACACCCCTCACACTGTGGAGAGGAACTAAATCACACCCCTCACACTGTGGGGAGGAACTAAATCACACCCCTCACACTGAGGAGAGGAACTAAATCACACCCCGCACACTGAGGAGAGGAACTAAATCACACCCCTCACACTGTGGAGAGGAACTAAATCACACCCCTCACACTGTGGAGAGGAACTAAATCACACCCCTCACACTGAGGAGAGGAACTAAATCACACCCCTCACACTGTGGAGAGGAACTAAATCACACCCCTCACACTGAGGAGAGGAACTAAATCACACCCCTCACACTGTGGAGAGGAACTAAATCACACCCCTCACACTGTGGAGAGGAACTAAATCACACCCCTCACACTGTGGAGAGGAACTAAATCACATCCCTCACTGTGGAGAGGAACTAAATCACACCCCTCACACTGTGGAGAGGAACTAAATCACACCCCTCACACTGTGGAGAGGAACTAAATCACACCCCTCACACTGTGGAGAGGAACTAAATCACACCCCTCACACTGTGGAGAGGAACTAAATCACACCCCTCACACTGAGGAGAGGAACTAAATCACACCCCTCACACTGAGGAGAGGAACTAAATCACACCCCTCACACTGAGGAGAGGAACTAAATCACACCCCTCACACTGTGGAGAGGAACTAAATCACACCCCTCACACTGTGGGGAGGAACTAAATCACACCCCTCACACTGTGGAGAGGAACTAAATCACACCCCTCACACTGAGGAGAGGAACTAAATCACACCCCTCACACTGTGGAGAGGAACTAAATCACACCCCTCACACTGAGGAGAGGAACTAAATCACACCCCTCACACTGAGGAGAGGAACTAAATCACACCCCTCACACTGAGGAGAGGAACTAAATCACACCCCTCACACTGAGGAGAGGAACTAAATCACACCCCTCACACTGAGGAGAGGAACTAAATCACACCCCTCACACTGAGGAGAGGAACTAAATCACACCCCTCACTGTGGAGAGGAACTAAATCACACCCCTCACTGTGGAGAGGAACTAAATCACACCCCTCACACTGTGGAGAGGAACTAAATCACACCCCTCACTGTGGAGAGGAACTAAATCACACCCCTCACACTGTGGAGAGGAACTAAATCACACCCCTCACACTGTGGGGAGGAACTAAATCACACCCCTCACACTGAGGAGAGGAACTAAATCACACCCCTCACACTGAGGAGAGGAACTAAATCACACCCCTCACACTGAGGAGAGGAACTAAATCACACCCCTCACACTGTGGAGAGGAACTAAATCACACCCCTCACACTGAGGAGAGGAACTAAATCACACCCCTCACTGTGGAGAGGAACTAAATCACACCCCTCACACTGAGGAGAGGAACTAAATCACACCCCTCACTGTGGAGAGGAACTAAATCACACCCCTCACACTGAGGAGAGGAACTAAATCACACCCCTCACACTGTGGAGAGGAACTAAATCACACCCCTCACACTGAGGAGAGGAACTAAATCACACCCCTCACACTGAGAGGAACTAAATCACACCCCTCACACTGTGGAGAGGAACTAAATCACACCCCTCACACTGAGGAGAGGAACTAAATCACACCCCTCACACTGTGGAGAGGAACTAAATCACACCCCTCACACTGTGGAGAGGAACTAAATCACACCCCTCACACTGAGGAGAGGAACTAAATCACACCCCTCACACTGTGGAGAGGAACTAAATCACACCCCTCACACTGAGGAGAGGAACTAAATCACACCCCTCACACTGAGGAGAGGAACTAAATCACACTCCTCACACTGAGGAGAGGAACTAAATCACACCCCTCACTGTGGAGAGGAACTAAATCACACCCCTCACACTGTGGAGAGGAACTAAATCACACCCCTCACACTGAGGAGAGGAACTAAATCACACCCCTCACACTGTGGAGAGGAACTAAATCACACCCCTCACACTGTGGAGAGGAACTAAATCACATCCCTCACACTGAGGAGAGGAACTAAATCACACCCCTCACACTGTGGAGAGGAACTAAATCACACCCCTCACACTGAGGAGAGGAACTAAATCACACCCCTCACACTGAGGAGAGGAACTAAATCACACCCCTCACACTGTGGAGAGGAACTAAATCACATCCCTCACACTGAGGAGAGGAACTAAATCACACCCCTCACACTGTGGAGAGGAACTAAATCACACCCCTCACACTGAGGAGAGGAACTAAATCACACCCCTCACACTGAGGAGAGGAACTAAATCACACCCCTCACACTGAGGAGAGGAACTAAATCACACCCCTCACACTGAGGAGAGGAACTAAATCACACCCCTCACTGTGGAGAGGAACTAAATCACACCCCTCACACTGAGGAGAGGAACTAAATCACACCCCTCACACTGTGGAGAGGAACTAAATCACACCCCTCACACTGAGGAGAGGAACTAAATCACACCCCTCACACTGAGAGGAACTAAATCACACCCCTCACACTGTGGAGAGGAACTAAATCACACCCCTCACACTGTGGAGAGGAACTAAATCACACCCCTCACACTGAGGAGAGGAACTAAATCACACCCCTCACACTGAGGAGAGGAACTAAATCACACCCCTCACACTGAGGAGAGGAACTAAATCACACCCCTCACACTGTGGAGAGGAACTAAATCACACCCCTCACTGTGGAGAGGAACTAAATCACACCCCTCACACTGAGGAGAGGAACTAAATCACACCCCTCACTGTGGAGAGGAACTAAATCACACCCCTCACACTGTGGAGAGGAACTAAATCACACCCCTCACACTGTGGAGAGGAACTAAATCACACCCCTCACACTGTGGAGAGGAACTAAATCACACCCCTCACACTGAGGAGAGGAACTAAATCACACCCCTCACACTGTGGGGAGGAACTAAATCACACCCCTCACACTGAGGAGAGGAACTAAATCACACCCCTCACACTGAGGAGAGGAACTAAATCACACCCCTCACACTGTGGGGAGGAACTAAATCACACCCCTCACACTGAGGAGAGGAACTAAATCACACCCCTCACACTGAGGAGAGGAACTAAATCACACCCCTCACACTGAGGAGAGGAACTAAATCACACCCCTCACACTGAGGAGAGGAACTAAATCACACCCCTCACACTGTGGGGAGGAACTAAATCACACCCCTCACACTGAGGAGAGGAACTAAATCACACCCCTCACACTGAGGAGAGGAACTAAATCACACCCCTCACACTGAGGAGAGGAACTAAATCACACCCCTCACACTGAGGAGAGGAACTAAATCACACCCCTCACACTGTGGAGAGGAACTAAATCACACCCCTCACACTGAGGAGAGGAACTAAATCACACCCCTCACACTGAGGAGAGGAACTAAATCACACCCCTCACACTGAGGAGAGGAACTAAATCACACCCTTCACACTGTGGGGAGGAACTAAATCACACCCCTCACACTGTGGGGAGGAACTAAATCACACCCCTCACACTGAGGAGAGGAACTAAATCACACCCCTCACACTGTGGGGAGGAACTAAATCACACCCCTCACACTGAGGAGAGGAACTAAATCACACCCCTCACACTGTGGGGAGGAACTAAATCACACCCCTCACACTGTGGAGAGGAACTAAATCACACCCCTCACACTGAGGAGAGGAACTAAATCACACCCCTCACACTGAGGAGAGGAACTAAATCACACCCCTCACACTGTGGAGAGGAACTAAATCACACCCCTCACACTGAGGAGAGGAACTAAATCACACCCCTCACACTGAGGAGAGGAACTAAATCACACCCCTCACACTGAGGAGAGGAACTAAATCACACCCCTCACTGTGGAGAGGAACTAAATCACACCCCTCACACTGTGGAGAGGAACTAAATCACACCCCTCACACTGTGGGGAGGAACTAAATCACATCCCTCACACTGAGGAGAGGAACTAAATCACACCCCTCACACTGTGGGGAGGAACTAAATCACACCCCTCACTGTGGAGAGGAACTAAATCACACCCCTCACACTGTGGGGAGGAACTAAATCACACCCCTCACACTGTGGAGAGGAACTAAATCACACCCCTCACACTGTGGAGAGGAACTAAATCACATCCCTCACACTGTGGAGAGGAACTAAATCACACCCCTCACACTGTGGGGAGGAACTAAATCACACCCCTCACACTGAGGAGAGGAACTAAATCACACCCCTCACACTGAGGAGAGGAACTAAATCACACCCCTCACACTGAGGAGAGGAACTAAATCACACCCCTCACACTGTGGAGAGGAACTAAATCACACCCCTCACACTGTGGGGAGGAACTAAATCACAGGGGTGTCCCTTACATCACAGTCTGCCTCAACGTTAATGAGATCACTAGTTTTCAATTGTTAACCGCCACCATCCTCAAAAAAAAGACAAACATTAGTTCAGTTTATGCTTGGGATCCTAATTTCATCATTAAAAGAAACTGAAAGACTTGTATTCATACAGTGGCATCCACGACATCAGGATCTCCCAAAGTGCTTAACAGCCAATGAAGTACTTTTGAAGTGTAGCCACTGTTGTAACATAGGAAACGGGGCAGCCAATTCACGCACAGCAAGATCCCACAACCAGCAATGATATAATGACCAGATGTTGTTCAGTGATGTTGGTTTTAGGTATAAATGTTGGCCAGGCCACCGGGGAGAACCCCCAGCTCTTCCAGAATCATAAAATGGTTACAGCACAGAAGGAGGCCATTCTGCCCGTCAAGTACTTATCCAATTCCCTTTTGAAAGCCATGATTGAATCCGCCTCCACCACCCTTTCAGGCAGTGCATTCCAGATCATATCCACTCGCTGCGTAAAAAAGTTTTTCCTCATGTCACCGTTGGATCTTTTGCCAATTACCTTAAATCTGTGTCCTCTGGTTCTGGACCCTTCTGCCAGTGGGAACAGTTTCTCTCTATCTACTTTGTCTAGACCCTCATGATTTTCAAAGAATCATAGAAAATTTATGGCACAGAAGGAGGCCATTCGGCCCACCGTGTCTGCATCAACCGAAAATTAGCCAGTTTCCAGCATCTCCCAAATCCGCGACCTCTACCACCTAGAAGGACAAGGGCAGCAGGCACATGGGAACAACACCACTTGCACGTTCCCCTCCAAGTCACACACCATCCTGACTTGGAAATATATCGCCGTTCCTTCATCGTCGCTGGGTCAAAATCCTGGGACTCCCTTCCTAACAGCACTGTGGGAGAACCGTCACCACACGGACTGCAGCGGTTCAAGAAGGCGGCTCACCACCACCTTCTCGAGGGCAATTAGGGATGGGCAATAAATGATGGCCTTGCCAGCGACGCCCACATCCCATGAACGAATAAAAATAAAACTTGGTCCGTAGCCTTGTGGGTTACAGCACTTCAGGTGCACATCCAGGTACTTTTTAAATGAGTTGAGGGTTTCTGCCTCTACCACCCTTTCAGGCAATGAGTTCCAGACCCCCACCACCCTCTGGGTGAATTTTCTTTTCCTCAGCTCTCCTCTAATCCTTCTACCAATCACTTTAAATCTATGCCCCCTGGTTATTGACCTCTCTGCTAAGGGAAATAGGTCCTACCTATTCACTCTATCTAGGCCCCTCGTAATTTTGTACACCTCAATTAAATCACTCCTCAGCCTCCTCTGTTCCAAAGAGAACAACTCCACCTATCCAATCTTTTCTCATAGCTAAAATTCTCCAGTCCTGGCAACATCCTCGGAAAGCTCCTCTGCACCCTCTCTAGTGCAAATACATCTTTCCTGTAATGTAGTGACCAGAACTGTAGACAGTACTCAAGCTGTGGCCTAACCAGTGTTTTATACAGTTCCAGCATAACCTACCTGCTCTTAAATTCTATGCCTCGGCTAATAAAGGAAAGTATTCCTTATGCCTTCTTAACCACCTTATCTATCTGTCCTGATACCTTCAGGGATCTGTGAACATGCACTCCAAGGTCCCTCACTTCCTCTACACCTTTCAGTATCCTCCCATTTATTGTGTACTCCCTTGCCTTGTTTGCCCTCCCCAAATGCATTACCTCACACATCTCTGGATTGAATTCCATTTGCCACTTTTCTGCCCACCTGATCAGTCTTGATATCTTCCTGCAGTCATAGAATCATAGAATCATAGAAAGGTTACAGCATGGAAGGAGGCCATTCGGCCCATTGAGTCCACACCAGCTCTATGCAGGAGCAATCCAACTAGCCCCACTCGTCCGCCCTTTCCCCGTAGCCCTGCAAATCTTTTCCTTTCAAGTACTTATCCAGTTCCCTTTTGAAGGCCACGATTGAATCTATCTCCACCACCCCCTCAGACAGGGCATTCCAGATCCTAACCACTCGCTGTGTAAAAAAGATCTTCCTCATGACAACTTTGGTTCTTTTGCCAATCATCTTAAATCTATGTCCTCTGGTTCTTGACCCTTCCGCCAATGTGAACAGATTCTCTCTATCTACTCTGTCTAGACGCTTCATGATTTTGAACACCTCTATCAAATCTCCTCGCAACCGTCTCTGTTCCAAGGAGAACAACCCCAGCTTCTCCAGTCTATCCACGTAACTAAAGTCCCTCATCCCTGGAATCATTCCAGTAAATATCTTCTGCACCCTTTCTAAGGCCTTCACATCTTTCCTGAAGTGCGGTGCCCAGAACTGGACACAATACTCCAGTTGTGGCCGAACAAGTGTTTTATAAAGGTTCATCATGATTTCCATACTTTTGTAGTCTATGCCTCTATTTATAAAGCCCAGGATCCCGTGTGCTTTTTTAACTGCTTTCTCAACCTGCCCTGCCACCTTCAATGATTTGTGCACATATACCCCCAGATCTCTAAGTTCCTGTTCCCCTTTTAGATTTGTGCCCTCTAGTTTATATTGCCTCTCTTCATTCTTCCTACTGAAATGTATCAGTTCGCATTTTTCTGCATTAAATTTCATCTGCCACATGTCCCCCATGCCATCAGCCTGTCTATAGGCTCTTGAAGTCTATCACTATCCTCCTCACTGTTTACTACCCTTCCGAGTTTTGTGTCATCTGCAAATTTTGAAATTGTGCCCTGTAAACCCTAGTCTAAGTCATTAATATATATCAAGAAAAGCAGTGGTCCCAGCACTGACCCCTGGGGAACACCACTGTACACCTCCCTCCAGTCCAAAAAACAATCATTCATCATTACTCTCTGTTTCCTCTCCCTTAGCCAATTCTGTATCCATGTTGCTACTGCCCCCTTTATTCTATGGGCCGCAATCTTGATGATAAGCCTACTGTGCAGCACTTTATCAAACACCTTTTGAAAATCCATACACACCACATCAACTGCTTTGCCTTCATCTACCCTCTCTGTTACCCCATCAAAAATCTCTATCAGGTTAGTTAAACACGATTTGCCTTTAACAAATCTGTGCTGGCTTTCCTTAATCCCTCGTCCAAGTGACTGTTAATTCTGTCCCGGATTACCATTTCTAAAAGATTCCCCACCACTGAGGTTAAACTGACTGGCCTATAATTGCTGGGTTTATCCTTACACTCTTTTTTGAACAAGGGTGTAACATTTGCAGTTCTCCAGTCCTCTGGCACCACCCCCATATCTACAGATGTTTGGAAGATTATGGCCAGTACCTCTGCAATTTCCACCCTTACTTCCCTCAGCAGCCTAGGATGCATCCCATCCAGATTTATCTACTTTAAGTACAGCCAGCCTTCTTAGTACCTCTTCTTTATCAATTTTTAGCCCATTCAGTATCTCAACTATATCGTCCTTTACTGAGACTCTGGCAGCATCTTCTTCTTTGGTAAAGACAGATGCAAAGTATTCATTTAGTACTTCGGCCATCCCCTCTGCCACCATGAGCAGATCTCCTTTATGGTCCCTAATCGGCCCCACCCCTCCTCTTACTACCCATTTACTTTTTACATGCCTGTAGCAGACTTTTGGATTCTCTTTTATGTTGGCCGTCTGTCTATTCTCATACACTCTCTTTGTCCCTCTTATTTCCTTTTTCACTTCCCCTCTGAACTTTCTATATTCTGCCTGGTTCTCACTTGTGTTATCAACCTGACATCTGTCGTGCGCCCCTTTTTTCCGTTTCATCTTACTCACTATCTCTTTTACCGTGCAGGGAGCTCTGGCTTTAGTTGCCCTACCTTTCTGCCTTGTGGGAATGTGCCTAGACTGTACCTGAACCATCTCCTCTTTAATGGCTGCCCACTGTTCAATTACAGTTTTGCCTGCCAGTCTTTGATTCCAATCTACCCGGCCTAGATCTGTTCTCATCCCATTGAAATTGGCCCTCCTCCAATTGAGTATTTTTACTTTAGAGAGGTCTGTGTCCTTTTCCATAGCTATTCTAAATCTTATGATACTATGATCGCTGCGGCCTAAATGCTCTCCCACTGACACTTGCTCCACTTGGCCTGCCTCATTTCCTAGAACCAAGTCCAGCAATGCCTCCTTCCTCGTCGGGCTGGAAATGTACTGGTTAAGAAAGTTATCCTGGATACATTTTTAAAAAGTCTTCCCCTCTGTGCTCCTTATATTATTATTGTTATCCCAGTCTATATTAGGATAGTTGAAGTCCCCAGTTATCACTATTCTATAGCTTTTGCACCTCTCTGTAATTTCCCTGCAAATTTGCTCCTCTATATCCTTCCCACTAGTTGGTGGCCTATAAAATACACCCAGTAGTGTAATGACACCTCTTTTATTTCTTAACTCTAACCAAGGTCAACAGCTTTCCTCCTCACTATCAACCACATGGCCAATTTTTGTATCATCTGCAAATTTCTTAATCAAGCCCCCCACATTTAAGTCCAAATCATTAATATATATCACAAAAAGCAAGGGACCTAGTACTGAGCCCTGCGGAACCCCACTGGAAACAGCCTTCAAGTCACAAAAACACTCGTCGACCATTATCCTTTGCTTCCTGCCACTAAGTCAATTTTGGATCCAACTTGCCACATTCCCTTGGATCCCATGGGCTTGTACTTTTTTGACCAGTCTGCCATGTGGGACCTTGTCAAAGGCATTGCTAAAATCTATGTAGACTACATCAAATGCACTACCCTCATCGACCCCCCTTGTCACCGCCTCAAAAAATTCAACCAAGTTAGTCAGACACGACCTTCCCTTAACAAATCCACGCTGACTGTCCTTGATTACTCCGTGCCTTTCTAAGTGACGATTTATGCTGTCCCTCAGAAGTGATTCCAATAATTTGCCCACCACCGAGGTTAGACTGACTGGCCTGTAATTACTCGGTCTATCCCTCACTCCCTTTTTAAACATCTCTATTAAATCTCCTCTCAACCTTATCTGCTTTAAGAAGAACACCAGCTTCTCCAGTCTATCCACAAACCTGAAGTCCCTCATCCCTGGAATCATTCCAGTAAATCTGTTCTGCACCCTCTCTAAGGCCTTCACATCTTTCCTCATGTGCGGTGCCCAGAGTTGGACACAATACTCCAGTTGTGGCTGAACCAGTGTTTTATAAAGGTTCATCATAACTTCCTTGCTTTTGTACTCTATGCCTCTATTTATGAAGCCCAGGATCCTGTCTGCTTTTTTAGCTACTTTCTCAACCTGCCCTGCCACTTTCAGCAAATTGTGCACATAAACTCCCAGATCTCTCTGTTCCTGCACCCCATTTAGAATTGTACCCTTTAGTTTATATTGCCTCTACTTGTTCTTCCTACCAAAATGTATGACTTCACATTTCTCTGCGTTAAATTTCATCTGTCACTTGTCCGCCCATTCCACCAATCTGTCTATGTCCTCTTGAAGTCTATCACTATCCTCCTCACTGTTCACTACAGTTCCAAGTTTTGTGTCATCTGTTAATTTTGAAATTGTGCCCTGTATACCCGAGTCCAAGTCATTAATATATATCAAGAAAAGCAATGGTCCTAGTACCGACCCCTGGGGAACACCACTGTACACCTCCCTCCAGTCCAAAAAACAACCGTTTGCCACTACTCTCTGTTTCCTGCCACTTGGCCAATTTCATATCTATGCTGCCACTGCTCCTTTTATTCCAGGGCTTCAACTTTGCTGACAAGCCTATTATGTGGCACTTAATCAGACGCCTTTTGGAAGTCCATATACACCACATCAACCGCATTGCCCTCATCGACCCTCTCTGTTACCTCATCAAAAAACTCAATCAAGTTAGTTAACCATGATTTGCCTTTAACAAATCTGTGCTGGCTTTCCTTAAATAATCCACACTTGTCCAAGTGACTATTAATTTTGTCCCAGATTATCATTTCTAAAAGTTTCCCCACCACCGAGGTTAAACTGACTGGCCTGTTTATTCTTACACCCTTTTTGAACAAGGCTGCAACATTTGCAATTCTCCAGTCCTCTGGCACCATCCTCCGTATCCAAGGATGTTTGGAAGATTATGGCCAGTACCTCTGCAATTTCCACCCTTACTTCCCTCAGCAACCTAGGATGCATCCTATCCGGACCCAGTGACTTATCTACTTTACGTACAGCCAGCCTTTCTAGTACCTCCTCTTTATCAATTTTTGCCCATCCAGTATCTCAACTACCTCCTCCTTTACTGTGATTTTGGCAGCATCTTCTTCCTTGGCAAAGACAGATGCAAAGTACTCATTTAGTATCTCAGCCATGCCCTCTGCCCCCGTGCTTAGGTCTCCTTTTTGGTCCCTAATCGGCCCCACCCCTCCTCTTACTACCCGTTTACTATTTATATGCCTATAGAAGAATTTTGGATTCCCTTTTATGTTAGTTGTCAGTCTATTCTCATACTCTTTTTGAAATAGCACTCCCTCAATACTTCACTGAATTATCAGCCTGGAATATGTGCTCAAGTCTCTAGAGTGGGACCGTCTGACTCAGAGGCAAGAGTGCTACCACTGACACTCATCAATCAGAACCCCAGTCATTTTAATAATTGAGCGTCATCTAGAAAACTTGACCTGGCAAAACCAGTCGAATAGGTGCAGGCATTCGGCATTCAGGTTTACGAAGGAAGAAATCCTTTAGGTTATGGGCTAATTTATGGGTTTGCAAAGACAAGCAGTCATGACCCTGCTGATCTTAACTTGCCATTTGATTGGCTCATTATACTGTCAATCAGAGTTATCTGCTCAAATAACTACTAAGTTCTTGAGCAGGTAGGGCATAACCGATGTAAATAGACCATTTCTAATCTGCCTTTGAAGGAAGGAAGTGATGTCATGCAAGTGCTAGCAGGGCAGTTCTGCATATTTTAATTTCTTTCTCCCTCATTTCTCCTCTCCTCACCTGAAAGGACTGATTCATGGTACAGTCCCATGGACACTGTTTCATACCAGAGTACAGTCCCAGGGACACTGTTTCATACCAGAGTACAGTCCCA
This sequence comes from Heptranchias perlo, assembly GCF_035084215.1. Classification (NCBI taxonomy): domain Eukaryota; kingdom Metazoa; phylum Chordata; class Chondrichthyes; order Hexanchiformes; family Hexanchidae; genus Heptranchias; species Heptranchias perlo. Next base: position 18,288,690 of record NC_090335.1, read on the forward strand.
TATACACTGTTTCATACCAGAGTACAGTCCCATGGACACTGTTTCATACCAGAGTACAGTCCCATGGACACTGTTTCATACCAGAGTACAGTCCCATGGACACTGTTTCATACCAGAGTACAGTCCCATGGGCAGTGTTTCATACCAGAGTACAGTCCCATGGGCAGTGTTTCATACCAGAGTACAGTCCCATGGACACTGTTTCATACCAGAGTACAGTCCCATGGACACTGTTTCATACCAGAGTACAGTCCCATGGGCAGTGTTTCATACCAGAGTACAGTCCCATGGGCAGTGTTTCATACCAGAGTACAGTCCCATGGGCAGTGTTTCATATTAGAGTACAGTCCCATGGACACTGTTTCATACCAGAGTACAGTCCCAGGGACACTGTTTCATACCAGAGTACAGTCCCATGGACACTGTTTCATACCAGAGTACAGTCCCATGGACACTGTTTCATACCAGAGTACAGTCCCATGGACACTGTTTCATACCAGAGTACAGTCCCATGGGCAGTGTTTCATACCAGAGTACAGTCCCATGGGCAGTGTTTCATATTAGAGTACAGTCCCATGGACACTGTTTCATACCAGAGTACAGTCCCATGGGCAGTGTTTCATATTAGAGTACAGTCCCATGGACACTGTTTCATATTAGAGTACAGTCCCATGGACACTGTTTCATACCAGAGTACAGTCCCATGGACACTGTTTCATATTAGAGTACAGTCCCATGGGCACTGTTTCATACCAGAGTACAGTCCCATGGGCAGTGTTTCATACCAGAGTACAGTCCCATGGACACTGTTTCATACCAGAGTACAGTCCCATGGGCAGTGTTTCATATTAGAGTACAGTCCCATGGACACTGTTTCATACCAGAGTACAGTCCCATGGACACTGTTTCATACCAGAGTACAGTCCCATGGACACTGTTTCATATTAGAGTACAGTCCCATGGACACTGTTTCATACCAGAGTACAGTCCCATGGACACTGTTTCATATTAGAGTACAGTCCCATGGACACTGTTTCATATTAGAGTACAGTCCCATGGACACTGTTTCATACCAGAGTACAGTCCCATGGGCACTGTTTCATATTAGAGTACAGTCCCATGGGCAGTGTTTCATATTAGAGTACAGTCCCATGGGCAGTGTTTCATATTAGAGTACAGTCCCATGGGCAGTGTTTCATACCAGAGTACAGTCCCATGGACACTGTTTCATATTAGAGTACAGTCCCATGGACACTGTTTCATACCAGAGTACAGTCCCATGGACACTGTTTCATACCAGAGTACAGTCCCATGGACACTGTTTCATACCAGAGTACAGTCCCATGGACACTGTTTCATACCAGAGTACAGTCCCATGGACACTGTTTCATATTAGAGTACAGTCCCATGGACAGTGTTTCATACCAGAGTACAGTCCCATGGGCAGTGTTTCATACCAGAGTACAGTCCCATGGGCAGTGTTTCATACCAGAGTACAGTCCCATGGGCACTGTTTCATACCAGAGTACAGTCCCATGGGCAGTGTTTCATACCAGAGTACAGTCCCATGGGCAGTGTTTCAGACCAGAGTACAGTCCCATGGACACTGTTTCATACCAGAGTACAGTCCCATGGACAGTGTTTCATATTAGAGTACAGTCCCAGGGACACTGTTTCATACCAGAGTACAGTCCCATGGACAGTGTTTCATATTAGAGTACAGTCCCATGGACAGTGTTTCATATTAGAGTACAGTCCCATGGACACTGTTTCATACCAGAGTACAGTCCCATGGACACTGTTTCATACCAGAGTACAGTCCCATGGACACTGTTTCATACCAGAGTACAGTCCCATGGACACTGTTTCATACCAGAGTACAGTCCCATGGACACTGTTTCATACCAGAGTACAGTCCCATGGACACTGTTTCATACCAGAGTACAGTCCCATGGACAGTGTTTCATACCAGAGTACAGTCCCATGGGCAGTGTTTCATATTAGAGTACAGTCCCATGGACACTGTTTCATACCAGAGTACAGTCCCATGGACACTGTTTCATACCAGAGTACAGTCCCATGGACACTGTTTCATACCAGAGTACAGTCCCATGGGCAGTGTTTCATACCAGAGTACAGTCCCATGGGCAGTGTTTCATATTAGAGTACAGTCCCATGGACACTGTTTCATACCAGAGTACAGTCCCATGGGCAGTGTTTCATACCAGAGTACAGTCCCAGGGACACTGTTTCATACCAGAGTACAGTCCCATGGACACTGTTTCATACCAGAGTACAGTCCCATGGACACTGTTTCATACCAGAGTACAGTCCCATGGACACTGTTTCATACCAGAGTACAGTCCCATGGGCAGTGTTTCATACAAGGGTGAAGTTCCTATTGGTACTCATTCATACTGGGGTATGGACCCATTGGCACTGATTCACACTGGGGTACCGTCCAATGGGCACTGATTCATACTGGGGTACAGTCCCATGGGCACTGATTCATACTGGGGTACAGTCCTATGGGCACTGATTCATACTGGGGTACAGTCCTATGGGCACTGATTCCAACTGGGGTACAGTCCTATTGGCACTGATTCAAACCTAAGTACAATCCTATGGGCACTGATTCATACTGGGGGACAATCCGATGGGCACTGATTAAACTGGGGTACAGTCCTCTGGGCACTGATTCATACTAGTGTACGGTCCCACGGACACTGATTCATACTGGGGTACAGTCCCATAGGCACTGATTCATAGTGGGGTACAGTCCCACGGGTACTGATTCATACCAGAGTACTGTCCCATGGGCACTGATTCATACTGGGGTACAGTCTCATAGGCACTGATTCATGCTAGGGTACTGTCCGATGGCCATTGGTTCATACTGGGGTACAGTCCCATAGGCACTGATTCATAGTGGGGTACAATCCCATGGCCAATGATTCATGCCAGGCTACTGGCCTATGGGCACTGATTCAAATTGGGGTACAGTCCCATGGGCACTGATTCATATTGCAATACAGTCCTATGGACACTGATTCAAAATGGGGTACAGTCCTATGGGCACTGATTCATACAGGGGTACAGCCCCATGGGCACTGATTCATACTGGGATGCAGTCCTATGGGCACTGATTCAAACTGGGGTACAGTCCTATGGGCACTGATTCATGGTGGGTACAGTCCCATGGGCACTGATTCATGGTGGGGTACAGCCCCATGGGCACTGATTCATACTGGGGCAAAGTCCTATGGGCATTGATTCAAACTGGGATACAGTCCCATGGGCACTGATTCATATTGCAATACAGTCCTACGGGCACTGATTCAATCTGGGGTACAGTCTTATGGGCACTGATTCATACAGGGGTACAGTTCGATGGGCACTGATTCATACTGGGTTGCAGTCCTATGGGCACTGATTCAAACTGTGGTACAGTCCTATGGGCACTGATTCATGGTGGGTACAGTCCCATGGGCACTGAATCATGGTGGGGTACTGTCCCATGGGCACTGATTCATACTGGGGTACAGTCCTATGGGCATTGATTCATACTGGGGTACAGTCCTATGGGCACTGATTCATACTGGGGTACAGTCCCATGGGTACTAATTCATACTGGGGTACAGTCCCATGGGCACTGATTCATACTGGGGTACAGTCCTATTGGCACTGATTCAAACCTAAGTACAATCCCATGGGCACTGATTCATACTGGGGGACAATCCGATGGGCACTGATTAAACTGGGGTACAGTCCTCTGGGCACTGATTCATACTAGTGTACGGTCCCACGGACACTGATTCATACTGGGGTACAGTCCCATAGGCACTGATTCATAGTGGGGTACAGTCCCACGGGTACTGATTCATACCAGAGTACTGTCCCATGGGCACTGATTCATACTGGGGTACAGTCTCATGGGCACTGATTCATACCGGGGTACAGTCTCGTAGGCACTGATTCATAGTAGGGTACAGTCCCATGGCCACCGATTCATGCTAGGGTACTGTCCTATGGGCACTGGTTCATACTGGGGTACAGTCCCATGGACACTGGTTCATACTGGGGTACAGTCCTATGGGCACTGATTCATACTGGGGTACAGTCATGGTCACTGATTCATACTGGGGTACAGTCCCATGGGCACTGATTCATATTGGGGTACAGTCCTATGGGCACTGATTCATACTGGGGTACAGTCCTATGGGCACTGATTCCAACTGGGGTACAGTCTTATTGGCACTGATGCAAACCTAAGTACAATCCTATGGGCACTGATTCATACTGGGGGACAAACCTATGGACAATGATTCAAACTGGGGTACATTCCTCTGGGCACTGATTCATACTGGGGTACAGTCATGGTCACTGATTCATAGTGGGGTACAGTCCCATGGCCACTGATTCATGCTAGGGTACTGTCCTATGGACACTGATTCATACTGGTGTACAGTCCTATGGGTACTGATATATGCCAGGGTGTAGTCCCATGGGCACTGATTCATACCAGGGTACAGTCCAATGGGCACTGATTCATGCTGGGGTACAGTCCCATCAGTACTGATTCAGTGGTACAGTTTTTCTGGGCACTGGTTTATGCTCGGGTGCAGTTCGATCACAACTGGATCATACTGGGGTATAGTGCCATGGACACTGATTCATACTGGGGTACAGTGCCATGGGTACTGATTCATGCCAGGGTATAGTCCCATGGGCACTGATTCATACTGGGGTACAGTCCAATGGGCACTGATTCATTCTGAGGGACAGTCCCATTGTCACTGATTCATACTGAGGTACAGTCCCATGGGCACTGATTCATACTGGGGTACAGTCCCCATGGGCACTGATTCATGCCACGGTACTGTCCTATGCGCACTGGTTCATACTGGGGTATAGTCCGATGGATACTGATTCATACTGCAGATCAGTCCCCTGGGCATTGATTCAAACTGTGGTACAGTCCCCATGGGCACTGATTCATACTGGGGTACATTCCTACGGGCACTGATTCACAATGGGGTACAGTCCCATTTGCACTGATTCATACTGGGGTACAGTCCTATAGGCACTGATTCATACTCGGGTGCAGTCCTATGGGCACTGATTCATGCCAGGGTATAGTCCCATGGGCACTGATTCATACTGGGGTACAGTCCAATGGGCACTGATTCATTCTGAGGGACAGTCCCATGGGCACTGATTCATACTGGGGTACAGTCCTATGGGCACTGATTCCAACTGGGGTACAGTCCTATTGGCACTGATTCAAACCTAAGTACAATCCTATGGGCACTGATTCATACTGGGGGACAATCCGATGGGCACTGATTAAACTGGGGTACAGTCCTCTGGGCACTGATTCATACTAGTGTACGGTCCCATGGACACTGATTCATACTGGGGTACAGTCCCATTGGCACTGATTCACACTGGGGTACAGTCACAACGGCACTAATTAATAGTGGGGTACAGTCCCACGACCACTGATTCATGACAGGGTACTGTCCTATGGGCACTGATTTATACTGGGGTGCAGTCCTATGGGCACTGATTTATACTGGGGTGCAGCCCCCTTGGGCACTGATTCATACTGCAGGACAGTCCCATGGGCACTGATTCATAGTGGGGTACAGTCCCATGGCTACTGATTCATGCCAGGGTACTGTCCTATAGGCACTGGTTCATACTAGGGTGCAGTCCCCTGGACACTGATTCATACTGGGGCAAAGTCCTATGGGCACTGAATCAAACTGTGGTACAGTCCCATGGGCACTGATTCATACTGGAATGCAGTCCTATGGGCACTGGTTCAAACTTAGGTACAGTCCTATGGGTACTGATTCAAACTGGAGTACAGTCCCATGGGCACTGTTTCATACTGGGGTACAGTCCCATGGGTCCTGATTCATGGTGGGGTACAGTCCCATAGGCGCTGATTCATAGTGGGGTACAGTCCCACGAGTACTGATTCATACCAGAATAGTGTCCTCTGGGCACTGATTCATAATGGGGTACAGTCCCATGGCCACTGATTCATGCTAGGGTACTGTCCTATGGGCACTGGCTCATACTGGGGTACAGTCCCATGGGCACTGATTCATACTGAGGTACAGTCCCATGGGCACTGATTCATACTAGGGTACAGTCCCCATGGGCACTGATTCATGCCACGGTACTGTCCTATGGGCACTGGTTCATACTGGGGTATAGTCCGATGGATACTGATTCATACTGCACATCAGTTCCCTGGGCATTGATTCAAACTGTGGTACAGTCCCCATGGGCACTGATTCATACTCGGGTGCAGTCCCATGGGCACTGATTCATTCTGGGGTACAGTCTTATGGGCACTGAATCATAGTGGGGTTCATTCCTATGGGCACTGTTTTGTACTGGGGTACAGTCCTATAGGCACTGATTCATACTGGGGTACAGTCCCATGGGCATTGATTCATGGGTACAATTTTTCTGGATTTATATTAGGGTGCAGTTCTATCACAATTGGTTCATACTGGGGTATGGTGCCATGGACACTGATTCATACTGGGGTACAGTGCCATGGGTACTCATTCATACTGGGGTACAGTGCCATGGGTACTCATTCATACTGGGGTACAGTCCTATGGGCACTGTTTTATACTAGGGTACAGTCCCATGGGTACTGTTTCATACAGGGGTACAGTCCTATGGGCACTGTTTCATACTAGGGTACAGTCCTATGGGCACTGATTCATACTGGGGTACAGTCCCAAAGGTACTAATTAATAATGGGGTACAGTCCCATGGCCACTGATTCATGACAGGGTACTGTCCTATGGGCACTGATTTATACTGGGGTACAGTCCCATGGGCACTAATTCATACTGGGGTGCAGTCCCCTTGGGCACTGATTCATAGTGGGGAACAGTCCAATGGCCACTGATTCATGCCAGTGTACTGTCCTATGTGCACTGGTCCATACTGGGGTACAGTCCCATGGGCACTGATTCATACTGGGGTACAGTCCCATGGGCACTGATTCATACAGGGGTACAGTCCTATGGGCACTGATTCATACTGGGGTACAGTCCTATGGGCACTGATTCATGGTGGGGTACAGTCCCATGGGCACTGATTCATGATGGGATACAGACCCATGGGCACTGATTCACACTGGGGTACAGTCGCATGGGCACTGATTCATACTGGGGTACAGTCCCATGGGTACTGATTCATGGGTACATTTTGTCTGTGCAATGATTTATGCTAGGGTGCAGTTCTATCACAACTGGTTCATACTGGGGTATGGTCCCATGGGCACTGATTCATAGTGGGGTACAGTTCCATGGCCACTGTTTCATACCACAGTACTGTCCAATGGGCACTGGTTCACACTGGGGTACAGTCCGATGGGCACTGATTCATACTGGGCTAAAGTCCTACGGGCACTGATTCATACTGGGGTACAGTCCCATGGGCACTGGTTCATACTGGGGTACAGTCCACGTGGGCACTGATTCATACTGGGGTACCATGCCATGGGCACTGATTCATACTGGGGTAAAGTCCTATGGGCACTGATTCATACTGGGGTACAGTCCCCATAGGCACAGATTCATAGTGGGGTACAGTCCCATCGGTACTGATTCAGTGGTACAGTTTTTCTGGGCACTGATTTATGCTAGGGTGCAATTCGATCACAACTGGACCATACTGGGTTTTAGTGCCATGGACACTGATTCATATTGGGGTACAGTGCCATGGGTACTGATTCATGCCAGGGTATAGTCCCATGGGCACTGATTCATACTGGGGTACAGTCCAATGGGCACTGATTCATGCTGGGGTGTAGTCCCATAGGCGCTGATTCATACTGAGGTACAGTCCCATGGGCACTGATTCACACTGGGGTACAGTCACAACGGCACTAATTAATAGTGGGGTACAGTCTCACGACCACTGATTCATGACAGGGTACTGTCCTATCGGCACTGATTGATACTGGGGTACAGTCCTATGGGCACTGATTTATACTGGGGTGCAGCCCCCTTGGGCACTGATTCATACTGCAGGACAGTCCCATGGGCACTGATTCATAGTGGGGTACAGTCCCATGGCTATTGATTCATGCCAGGGTACTGTCCTATAGGCACTGGTTCATACTAGGGTGCAGTCCCCTGGAACACTGATTCATACTGGGACAAAGTCCTATGGGCACTGAATCAAACTGGGGTACAGTCCCATGGATGCAGATTCATACTGGAGTACAGTCCCATGGGCACTGATTCATACTGGAGTACAGTACCATTGGCTCAGTTTCATACTGGGGTACAGTCCCATGGGACCTGATTCAAGGTGGGGTACAGTCCTAGAGGCACTGATTCATAGTGGGGTACAGTCCTCTGGGCACTGATTCATACTGGGGTACAGTCCCATGGCCACTGATTCATGCCACGGTACTGTCCTATGGGCACTGGTTCATACTGGGGTATAGTCCGATGGATACTGATTCATACTGCACATCAGTTCCCTGGGCATTGATTCAAACTGGGGTACAGTCCCATGGGCACTGATTCATACTGGGGTACATTCCTATGGGCACTGTTTCACAATGGGGTACAGTCCCATTTGCACTGATCCATACTGGGGTACAGTCCTATAGGCACTGATTCATACTCGGGTGCAGTCCCATGGGCACTGATTCATTCTGGGGTACAGTCTTATGGGCACTGATTCATAGTGGGGTTCATTCCTATGGGCACTGTTTTGTACTGGGATACAGTACTATGGGCACTGATCTATACTGGTGCACAGCCCTATGGGCACTGATTCATACTGGGGTACAGTCATATGGGCACTGATTCATGCTGGGGTACAGTCCCATGGGCATTGATTCATGGGTACAATTTTTCTGGATTTATGTTACGGTGCAGTTCTATCACAATTGGTTCATCCTGGGGTATGGTGCCATGGACACTGATTCATACTGGGGCACAGTGCCATGAGTACTCATGTATGCCAAGGTATAGTCCCATGGGCACTGATTCATAGTGGGGTACAGTCCCATGGGCACTGTTTCATACTGGGGTACAGTCCAATGGGCACTGTTTCATACTAGGGTGCAGTCCTATGGGCACTGATTCATACTGGGGTACAGTCCCAAAGGTACTAATTAATAGTGGGGTACAGTCCCATGGCCACTGATTCATGCCAGGGTACTGTCCTATGGGCACTGATTTATACTGGGGTGCAGTCCCCTTGGGCAGTGATTCATACTGCGGTACAGTCCCATGGGCACTAATTCATACTGCGATACAGTCCCATAGGCACTGATTCATAGTGGGGTACAGTCCCATGGCCACTGATTTATGCCAGTGTACTGTCCTATGTGCACTGGTCCATACTGGGGTACCGTCCCATGGGCACTGATTCATACTGGGGTACAGTCCTATGGGCACTGATTCATGGTGGCGTACAGTCCCATGGGCACTGATTCATGATGGGATACAGACCCATGGGCACTGATTCACACTGGGGTACAGTCGCCTGGCCACTGATTCATACTGGGTTACAGTCCTGTGGGCACTGATTCATAGTGGGGTGCAGTCCCATGGGTACTGATTCATGGGTACAGTTTGTCTGTGCAATGATTTATGCTAGGGTGCAGTTCTATCACAACTGGTTCACACTGGGGTACCGTCCGATGGGCACTGATTCATACTGGGGTACAGTCCACATGGGCACTGATTCATACTGGGATACAGTCCCCATGGGCACTGCTTCATACTGGGGTACAGTCCCCATGGGCACTGATTCATAGTGGGGTACAGTCCCATGGGCACTGATTCATACTGGGGTACAGTCCCATGGACAATGATTCATACGGGGTATAGTCCCATGGGAACTTATTCAAACTGAGGTACAGTCCCATGTATGCAGATTCATACTGGGGTACAGTCCCTTGGGCACTGATTCATAGTGGGGTACAGTCCCATGGGCACTGATTCACACTGGGGTACAGTCCCATGGGCACTGATTCACACTGGGGTACAGTCCCATGGACACTGATTCATACTGGGGTATAGTCCCATGGGAACTTATTCAAACTGAGGTACAGTCCCATGGGCACAGTTTCATACTGGGGTATAGTCCCATGGGAACTTATTCAAACTGAGGTACAGTCCCATGGGCACAGATTCATACTGGGGTACAGTCCCATGGGCACTGATTCATAGTGGTGTACAGTCCCATGTGCACTGATTCACACTGGGGTACAGTCCTATAGGCACTGATTCATACTCGGGTGCAGTCTTATGGGCACTGAATCATAGTGGGGTTCATTCCTATGGGCACTGTTTTGTACTGGGGTACAGTACTATGGGCACTGACCCATACTGGTGCACAACCCTATGGGCACTGATTCATACTGGGGTACAGTCCAATGGGCACTGATTCATGCTGGGGTGTAGTCCCATAGGTGCTGATTCATACTGAGGTACAGTCCCATGGGCACTGCTTCACACTGGGGTACAGTCACAACGGCACTAATTAATAGTGGGGTACAGTCCCACGACCACTGATTCATGACAGGGTACTGTCCTATGGGCACTGATTGATACTGGGGTACAGTCCTATGGGCACTGATTTATACTGGGGTGCAGCCCCCTTGGGCACTGATTCATACTGCAGGACAGTCCCATGGGCACTGAATCAAACTGGCGTACAGTCCCATGGATGCAGATTCATACTGGGGTACAGTCCCATGGGCACTGATTCATACTGGAGTACAGTCCCATGGGCTCAGTTTCATACTGGGGTACAGTCCCATGGGCTCAGTTTCATACTGGGGTACAGTCCCATGGGACCTGATTCATGGTGGGGTACAGTCCTATCGGCACTGATTCATGGTGGGGTACAGTCCTATGGGCACTGATTTATACTAGGGTACAGTCCCATAGGCACTGATTCATAGTGGGGTACAGTCCAAGAGTACTGATTCATACCAGAGTAGTGTCCTCTGGGCACTGATTCATAGTGGGGTACAGTCCCATGGCCACTGATTCATGCCACGGTACTGTCCTATGGGCACTGGTTGATACTGGGGTATAGTCCGATGGATACTGATTCATACTGCAGATCAGTTCCCTGGGCATTGATTCAAACTGGGGTACAGTCCCATGGGCACTGATTCATACTGGGGTACATTCCCATGGGCACTGTTTCACAATGGGGTACAGTCCCATTTGCACTGATTCATACTGGGGTACAGTCATATGGGCACTGATTCATACTGGGGTACAGTCATATGGGCACTGATTCATGGGTACAATTTTTCTGGATTTATGTTACGGTGCAGTTCTATCACAATTGGTTCATCCTGGGGTATGGTGCCATGGACACTGATTCATACTGGGGTACAGTGCCATGAGTACTCATGCATGCCAAGGTATAGTCCCATGGGCACTGATTCATAGTGGGGTAGAGTCCCATGGGCACTGTTTCATACTGGGGTACAGTCCAATGGGCACTGTTTCATACTAGGGTGCAGTCCTATGGGCACTGATTCATACTGGGGTACAGTCCCAAAGGTACTAATTAATAGTGGGGTACAGTCCCATGGCCACTGATTCATGCCAGGGTACTGTCCTATGGGCACTGATTTATACTGGGGTGCAGTCCCCTTGGGCAGTGATTCATACTGCGGTACAGTCCCATGGGCACTAATTCATACTGCGGTACAGTCCCATAGGCACTGATTCATAGTGGGGTACAGTCCCATGGCCACTGATTTATGCCAGTGTACTGTCCTATGTGCACTGGTCCATACTGGGGTACCGTCCCATGGGCACTGATTCATACTGGGGTACAGTCCCATGGGCACTGATTCATGATGGGATACAGACCCATGGGCACTGATTCACACTGGGGTGCAGTCGCCTGGGCACTGATTCATACTGGGTTACAGTCCTATGGGCACTGATTCATAGTGGGGTGCAGTCCCATGGGTACTGATTCATGGGTACATTTTGTCTGTGCAATGATTTATGCTAGGGTGCAGTTCTATCACAACTGGTTCACACTGGGGTACCGTCCGATGGGCACTGATTCATACTGGGGTACAGTCCCATGGGAACTGGTTCATACTGGGGTACAGTCCACATGGGCACTGATTTATACTGGGGTACCATCCCATGGGCACTGATTCATACTGGTGTACAGTCCCCATGGGCACTGCTTCATACTGGGGTACATTCCCCATGGGCACTGGTTCATACTGGGGTACAGTCCCATGGACAATGATTCATACGGGGTATAGTCCCATGGGAACTTATTCAAACTGAGGTACAGTCCCATGGATGCAGATTCATACTGGGGTACAGTCCCTTGGGCACTGATTCATAGTGGGGTACAGTCCCATGGGCACTGATTCACACTGGGGTACAGTCCCATGGGAACTTATTCAAACTGAGGTACAGTCCCATGGGCACGCTTTCAAACTGGGGTACAGTCCCCATGGGCACTGATTCATAGTGGGGTACAGTCCCATGGGCACTGTTTCATACTGGGGTGCAGTCCCATGGGCACTGATTCACACTGGGGTACAGTCCCATGGGAATTTATTCAAACTGAGGTACAGTCCCATGGACGCAGATTCATACTGGGGTACAGTCCCATGGGCACTGATTCATAGTGGGGTACAGTCCCATGGGCACTGATTCACACTGGAGTACAGTCCCATGGACACTGATTCATACTGGGGTATAGTCCCATGGGAACTTATTCAAACTGAGGTACAGTCCCATGGACACAGATTCATACTGGGGTACAGGCCCATGGGCACTGATTCATAGTGGTGTACAGTCCCATGGGCACTGATTCACACTGGGGTACAGTCCTATGGGCACTGATTCATACTGGGGTACAGTCCTATGTGCACTGATTCATAGTGGGGTACAGTCCCATGGGCACTGATTCATTGGTACAGTTTTTCTGGGCACTGATTTATGCTGGAGTGCAATTCGATCATATCTGGTTCATACTGGGATATAGTGCCATGGACTCTGATTCATGCATAGGTACAATCCTATGGGCACGGATTCATGCTGCGGTACAGTACTATGGGCACGCATTCAAACTGGCGTACAGTCCCATGGGACCTGATTCATGGTGGGGTACAGCCCCATGGGACCTGATTCATGGTGGGGTACAGTCCCATGGGCACTGATTCATGGTGGGGTACAGTCCCATGGGCACTGATTCATGATGGGATACAGACCCATGGGCACTGATTCATACTGGGGTACAGTCCTATGGGCACTGATTCATAGTGGGGTACAGTCCCATGGGTACTGATTCATGGGTACAGTTTGTCTGTGCAATGATTTATGCTAGGGTACAGTTCTATCACAACTGGTTCATACTGGGGTACGATCCCATGGGCACTGATTCATAGTGGGGTGCAGTCTCATGGCCACTGTTTCATACCACAGTACTGTCCAATGGGCACTGGTTCACACTGGGGTACTGTCCGATGGGCACTGATTTAAACTGGGGTACAGTGCCATGGGCACTGATTCATACTGGGCTAAAGTGCTGCGGGCACTGATTCATACTGGGGTACAGTCCCATGGGCACTGGTTCATACTGGGGTACAGTCCCATGGGCACGCATTCAAACTGGGCTACAGTCCCCATGGGCACTGATTCATAGTGGGGTACAGTCCCATGGGCACTGATTCACACTGGGGTACAGTCCCATGGGCACTGATTCACACTGGAGTACAGTCCCATGGACACTGATTCATACTGGGGTACAGTCCCCATGGGCACTGATTCATAGTGGTGTACAGTCCCATGGGCACTGATTCACACTGGGGTACAGTCCTATGTGCACTGATTCATAGTGGGGTACAGTCCCATGGGCACTGATTCATTGGTACAGTTTTTCTGGGCACTGATTTATGCTGGAGTGCAATTCGATCATATCTGGTTCATACTGGGATATAGTGCCATGGACACTGATTCATGCATAGGTACAATCCTATGGGCACGGATTCATGCTGCGGTACAGTACTTTGGGCACGCATTCAAACTGAGGTACAGTCCCATGGGACCTGATTCATGGTGGGGTACAGCCCCATGGGACCTGATTCATGGTGGGGTACAGTCCCATGGGCACTGATTCATGGTGGGGTACAGTCCCATGGGCACTGATTCATGATGGGATACAGACCCATGGGCACTGATTCATACTGGGGTACAGTCCTATGGGCACTGATTCATACTGGTGTACAGTCCCCATGGGCACTGCTTCATACTGGGGTAAAGTCCCCATGGGCACTGATTCATAGTGGTGTACAGTCCCCATGGGCACTGCTTCATACTGGGGTAAAGTCCCCATGGGCACTGATTCATAGTGGGGTACCATCCCATGGGCACTGATTCATACTGGTGTACAGTCCCCATGGGCACTGCTTCATACTGGGGTAAAGTCCCCATGGGCACTGATTCATAGTGGGGTACAGTCCCATGGACAATGATTCATACGGGGTATCGTCCCATGGGAACTTATTCAAACTGAGGTACAGTCCCATGGATGCAGATTCATACTGGGGTACAGTCCCTTGGGCACTGATTCATAGTGGGGTACAGTCCCATGGGCACTGATTCACACTGGGGTACAGTCCCATGGGAACTTATTCAAACTGAGGTACAGTCCCATGGGCACAGATTCATACTGGGGTACAGTCCCATGGGCACTGATTCATTGTGGTGTACAGTCCCATGTGCACTGATTCACAGTGGGGTACAGTCCCATGGGCACGCTTTCAAACTGGGGTACAGTCCCCATGGTCACTGATTCATAGTGGGGTACAGTCCCATGGGCACTGTTTCATACTGGGGTACAGTCCCATGGGCACTGATTCACACTGGAGTACAGTCCCATGGAAATTTATTCAAACTGAGGTACAGTCCCATGGACGCAGATTCATACTGGGGTACAGTCCCGTGGGCACTGATTCATAGTGGGGTACAGTCCCATGGGCACTGATTCACACTGGGGTACAGTCCCATGGGCACTGATTCACACTGGAGTACAGTCCCATGGACACTGATTCATACTGGGGTATAGTCCCATGGGAACTTATTCAAACTGAGGTACAGTCCCATGGACACAGATTCATACAGGGGTACAGGCCCATGGGCACTGATTCATAGTGGTGTACAGTCCCATGGGCACTGATTCACACTGGGGTACAGTCCTTCGGGCACTGATTCATACTGGGGTACAGTCCTACGTGCACTGATTCATACTTGGGTACAGTCCCATGGACACTGATTCATTGGTACAGTTTTTCTGGGCACTGATTTATGCTGGAGTGCAATTCGATCATATCTGGTTCATACTGGGATATAGTGCCATGGACACTGATTCATGCATAGGTACAATCCTATGAGCACGGATTCATGCTGCGGTACAGTACTATGGGCACGCATTCAAACTGGGGTACAGTCCCATGGGACCTGATTCATGGTGGGGTAGAGTCCCATGGGACCTGATTCATGGTGGGGTACAGTCCCATGGGCACTGATTCATGGTGGGGAACAGTCCCATGGGCACTGATTCATGATGGGATACAGACCCATGGGCACTGATTCATACTGGGGTACAGTCCTATGGGCACTGATTCATAGTGGGGTACAGTCCCATGGGTACTGATTCATGGGTACAGTTTGTCTGTGCAATGATTTATGCTAGGGTACAGTTCTATCACAACTGGTTCATACTGGGGTACGATCCCATGGGCACTGATTCATAGTGGGGTGCAGTCTCATGGCCACTGTTTCATACCACAGTACTGTCCAATGGGCACTGGTTCACACTGGGGTACTGTCCGATGGGCACTGATTTAAACTGGGGTACAGTGCCATGGGCACTGATTCATACTGGGCTAAAGTGCTGCGGGCACTGATTCATACTGGGGTACAGTCCCATGGGCACTGGTTCATACTGGGGTACAGTCCCATGGGCACGCATTCAAACTGGGCTACAGTCCCCATGGGCACTGATTCATAGTGGGGTACAATCTCATGGGCACTGATTCACACTGGAGTACAGTCCCATGGACACTGATTCATACTGGGGTACAGTCCCCATGGGCACTGATTCATAGTGGTGTACAGTCCCATGGGCACTGATTCACACTGGGGTACAGTCCTATGGGCACTGATCCATACTGGGGTACAGTCCTATGTGCACTGATTCATAGTGGGGTACAGTCCCATGGGCACTGATTCATTGGTACAGTTTTTCTGGGCACTGATTAATGCTGGAGTGCAATTCGATCATATCTGGTTCATACTGGGATATAGTGCCATGGACACTGATTCATGCATAGGTACAATCCTATGGGCACGGATTCATACTGCGGTACAGTACTATGGGCACGCATTCAAACTGGGGTACAGTCCCATGGGACCTGATTCATGGTGGGGTACAGCCCCATGGGACCTGATTCATGGTGGGGTACAGTCCCATGGGCACTGATTCATGGTGGGGTACAGTCCCATGGGCACTGATTCATGATGGGATACAGACCCATGGGCACTGATTCATACTGGGGTACAGTCCTATGGGCACTGATTCATAGTGGGGTACAGTCCCATGGGTACTGATTCATGGGTACAGTTTGTCTGTGCAATGATTTATGCTAGGGTACAGTTCTATCACAACTGGTTCATACTGGGGTACGATCCCATGGGCACTGATTCATAGTGGGGTGCAGTCTCATGGCCACTGTTTCATACCACAGTACTGTCCAATAGGCACTGGTTCACACTGGGGTACTGTCCGATGGGCACTGATTTAAACTGGGGTACAGTGCCATGGGCACTGATTCATACTGGGCTAAAGTGCTACGGGCACTGATTCATACTGGGGTACAGTCCCATGGGCACTGGTTCATACTGGGGTACAGTCCCATGGGCACGCATTCAAACTGGGGTACAGTCCCATGGGCACTGATTCATTGTGGGGTACAGTCCCATGGGCACTGATTCACACTGGGGTACAGTCCCATGGGCACTGATTCACACTGGAGTAGAGTCCCATGGACACTGATTCATACTGGGGTACAGTCACATGGGCACTGATTCATAGTGGGGTACAGTCCCATGGGCACTGATTCACACTGGGGTACAGTCCTATGTGCACTGATTCATAGTGGGGTACAGTCCCATGGGCACTGATTCATTGGTACAGTTTTTCGGGGCACTGATTTATGCTGGAGTGCAATTCGATCATATCTGGTTCATACTGGGGTATAATGCCATGGACACTGATTCATGCATAGGTACAATCCTATGGGCACGGATTCATACTGCGGTACAGTCCCATGGGACCTGATTCATGGTGGGGTACAGTCCCATGGGCACTGATTCATGGTGGGGTACAGTCCCATGGGCACTGATTCATGATGGGATACAGACCCATGGGCACTGATTCATACTGGGGTACAGTCCTATGGGCACTGATTCATAGTGGGGTACAGTCCCATGGGCACTGATTCATTGGTACAGTTTTTCTGGGCACTGATTTATGCTGGAGTGCAATTCGATCATATCTGGTTCATACTGGGATATAGTGCCATGGACACTGATTCATGCATAGGTACAATCCTATGGGCACGGATTCATGCTGCGGTACAGTACTATGGGCACGCATTCAAACTGGGGTACAGTCCCATGGGACCTGATTCATGGTGGGGTACAGCCCCATGGGACCTGATTCATGGTGGGGTACAGTCCCATGGGCACTGATTCATGGTGGGGTACAGTCCCATGGGCACTGATTCATGATGGGATACAGACCCATGGGCACTGATTCATACTGGGGTACAGTCCTATGGGCACTGATTCATAGTGGGGTACAGTCCCATGGGTACTGATTCATGGGTACAATTTGTCTGTGCAATGATTTATGCTAGGGTACAGTTCTATCACAACTGGTTCATACTGGGGTACGATCCCATGGGCACTGATTCATAGTGGGGTGCAGTCTCATGGCCACTGTTTCATACCACAGTACTGTTCAATGGGCACTGGTTCACACTGGGGTACTGTCCGATGGGCACTGATTTAAACTGGGGTACAGTGCCATGGGCACTGATTCATACTGGGCTAAAGTGCTGCGGGCACTGATTCATACTGGGGTACAGTCCCATGGGCACTGGTTCATACTGGGGTACAGTCCCATGGGCACGCATTCAAACTGGGGTACAGTCCCCATGGGCACTGATTCATAGTGGGGTACAGTCCCATGGGCACTGATTCACACTGGGGTACAGTCCCATGGGCACTGATTCACACTGGAGTACAGTCCCATGGACACTGATTCATACTGGGGTACAGTCCCCATGGGCACTGATTCATAGTGGTGTACAGTCCCATGGGCACTGATTCACACTGGGGTACAGTCCCATGGACAATGATTCATAGTGTGGTACAGTCCCATGGGTACTGATTCATGGGTACAGTTTGTCTGTGCAATGATTTATGCTCGGGTACAGTTCTATCACAACTGGTTCATACTGGGGTATGGTCCCATGGGCACTGATTCATCGTGGGGTGCAGTCTCATGGCCACTGTTTCATACCACAGTACTGTCCAATGGGCACTGATTCATACTGGGGTACAGTCTCATGTGCACTGATTCATGCTGGGTTACAGTCTTATGGGCACTGATTCATAGTGGGGTTCATTCCTATGGGCACTGTTTTATACTGGGGCACAGTACTATGGGCACTGATCCATACTGGTGTACAGCCCTACGGCCACTGATTCATACTGGGGTACAGTCATATGGGCACTGATTCATGCTGGGGTACAGTCCCATGGGCATTGATTCATGGGTACAGATTTTCTGGATTTATGCTAGGGTGCAGTTCTATCACAATTGGTTCATACTGGGGTATGGTGCCATGGACACTGATTCATACTGGGGGACAGTGCCATGGGTACTCATTCATGCCAAGGTATAGTCCCATGGGCACTGTTTCATACTGGGGTACAGTCCTATGGGCACTGTTTCATACTAGGGTACAGTCCTATGGGCAATGATTCATACTGGGGTACAGTCCCAAAGGTACTAATTAATAGTGGGGTACAGTCCCATGGCCACTGATTCATGCCAGGGTACTGTCCTATGGGCACTGTTTTATACTGGGGTGCAGTCCCCTTGGGCACTGATTCATACTGCTGTACAGTCCCATAGGCACTGATTCACGATGGGGTACAGTCCCATGGGCACTGATTCATAGTGTGGTACAGTCCCATGGGTACTGATTCATGGGTACAGTTTGTCTGTGCAATGATTTATGCTACAGTGCAGTTCTGTCACAACTGGTTCATACTGGGGTATGGTCCCATGGGCACTGATTCATAGTGGGGTGCAGTCCCATGGCCACTGCTTCATACCACAGTACTGTCCAATGGGCACTGGTTCACACTGGGGTACAGTCCTACGGGCACTGATTCATACTGGGGTACAGTCCCATGGGCATTGATTCATACTGGGGTACAGCCCTATGGGCACTGATTCAAACTGGGGTACAGTCCAATGGGCACTGATTCAAACTGGGGTACAGCCCCATGGATACTGATTCATCCTGGCTCACAGTCCCATGGGCACTGATTCATACTGGGGTACAGTCCTACGGACACTGATTCAAACTGGGGTACAGTGCTATGGGCACTGACTTATGCTGGGGTACAGTCCCCATGGGCACTGATTGATATTGGGGTACAGTCTCATGGGCACTGATTCATACTGGTGTACAGTCCACATGGGCACTGCTTCATACTGGGGTACAGTTCTATGGGCACTGATTCATACTGGGGTACAGTCCCATGGGCACTGGTTCATACTGGGGTACAGTCCCATGGGCACGCATTCAAACTGGGGTACAGTCCCCATGGGCACTGATTCATTGTGGGGTACAGTCCCATGGGCACTGATTCACACTGGGGTCCAGTCCCATGGGCACTGATTCACACTGGGGTATAGTCCCATGGGAACTTATTCAAACTGAGGTACAGTCCCATGGACACAGATTCATACTGGGGTACAGTCACATGGGCACTGATTCATAGTGGGGTACAGTCCCATGGACACTGATTCATAGTGGGGTATAGTCCCATGGGAACTTATTCAAACTGAGGTACAGTCCCATGGACACAGATTCATACTGGGGTACAGTCACATGGGCACTGATTCATAGTGGGGTACAGTCCCATGGGCACTGATTCACACTGGGGTACAGTCCCATGGGCACTGATTCATACTGGGGTACAGTCCTATGTGCACTGATTCATAGTGGGGTACAGTCCCATGGGCACTGATTCATTGGTACAGTTTTTCGGGGCACTGATTTATGCTGGAGTGCAATTCGATCATATCTGGTTCATACTGGGGTATAATGCCATGGACACTGATTCATGCATAGGTACAATCCTATGGGCACGGATTCATACTGCGGTACAGTACTATGGGCACGCATTCAAACTGGGGTACAGTCCCATGGGACCTGATTCATGGTGGGGTACAGTCCCATGGGCACTGATTCATGGTGGGGTACAGTCCCATGGGCACTGATTCATGATGGGATACAGACCCATGGGCACTGATTCATACTGGGGTACAGTCCTATGGGCACTGATTCATTGGTACAGTTTTTCTGGACACTGATTTATGCTGGAGTGCAATTCGATCATATCTGGTTCATACTGGGATATAGTGCCATGGACACTGATTCATGCATAGGTACAATCCTATGGGCACGGATTCATGCTGCGGTACAGTACTATGGGCACGCATTCAAACTGGGGTACAGTCCCATGGGACCTGATTCATGGTGGGGTACAGCCCCATGGGACCTGATTCATGGTGGGGTACAGTCCCATGGGCACTGATTCATGATGGGATACAGACCCATGGGCACTGATTCATAGTGGGGTACAGTCCCATGGGTACTGATTCATGGGTACAGTTTGTCTGTGCAATGATTTATGCTAGGGTACAGTTCTATCACAACTGGTTCATACTGGGGTACGATCCCATGGGCACTGATTCATAGTGGGGTGCAGTCTCATGGCCACTGTTTCATACCACAGTACTGTCCAATGGGCACTGGTTCACACTGGGGTACTGTCCGATGGGCACTGATTTAAACTGGGGTACAGTGCCATGGGCACTGATTCATACTGGGCTAAAGTGCTGCGGGCACTGATTCATACTGGGGTACAGTCCCATGGGCACTGGTTCATACTGGGGTGCAGTCCCATGGCACGCATTCAAACTGGGCTACAGTCCCCATGGGCACTGATTCATAGTGGGGTACAGTCCCATGGGCACTGATTCACACTGGGGTACAGTCCCATGGGCACTGATTCACACTGGAGTACAGTCCCATGGACACTGATTCATACTGGGGTACAGTCCCCATGGGCACTGATTCATAGTGGTGTACAGTCCCATGGGCACTGATTCACACTGGGGTACAGTCCCATGGACAATGATTCATAGTGTGGTACAGTCCCATGGGTACTGATTCATGGGTACAGTTTGTCTGTGCAATGATTTATGCTAGGGTACAGTTCTATCACAACTCGTTCATACTGGGGTATGGTCCCATGGGCACTGATTCATCGTGGGGTGCAGTCTCATGGCCACTGTTTCATACCACAGTACTGTCCAATGGGCACTAGTTCACACTGGGGTACTGTCCGATGGGCACTGATTCATACTGGGGTACAGTCCTATGGGCACTGATTTAAACTGGGGTACAGTGCCATGGGCACTGATTCATACTGGGGTACAGTCCCAAAGGTACTAATTAATAGTGGGGTACAGTCCCATGGCCACTGATTCATGCCAGGGTACTGTCCTATGGGCACTGTTTTATACTGGGGTGCAGTCCCCTTGGGCACTGATTCATACTGCTGTACAGTCCCATAGGCACTGATTCACGGTGGGGTACAGTCCCATGGGCACTGATTCATGGTGGGGTACAGTCCCATGGGCACTGATTCATGGTGGGGTACAGACCCATGGGCACTGATTCATACTGGGGTACAGTCCTATGGGCACTGATTCATAGTGTGGTACAGTCCCATGGGTACTGATTCATGGGTACAGTTTGTCTGTGCAATGATTTATGCTACAGTGCAGTTCTATCACAACTGGTTCATACTGGGGTATGGTCCCATGGGCACTGATTCATAGTGGGGTGCAGTCCCATGGCCACTGCTTCATACCACAGTACTGTCCAATGGGCACTGGTTCACACTGGGGTACAGTCCTACGGGCACTGATTCATACTGGGGTACAGTCCCATGGGCATTGATTGATACTGGGGTACAGCCCTATGGGCACTGATTCAAACTGGGGTCCAGCCCCATGGATACTGATTCATCCTGGCTCACAGTCCCATGGGCACTGATTCATACTGGGGTACAGTCCTACGGACACTGATTCAAACTGGGGTACAGTGCCATGGGCACTGACTTATGCTGGGGTACAGTCCCCATGGGCACTGATTGATATTGGGGTACAGTCTCATGGGCACTGATTCATACTGGTGTACAGTCCACATGGGCACTGCTTCATACTGGGGATCAGTCCCCATGGGCACTGATTCATAGTGGGGTACTGTCCCATGGGCACTGGTTCCTAATGGGGTACAGTCTCATGGGACCTTATTCAAACTGGGGTACAGTCCCATGCGCACTGATTCATAGTCGGGTACAGTCCCATGGGCACTGATTCATTGGTACAGTTTTTCTGGGCACTGATTTATACTGGGGTGCAATTCGATCACAAATGGTTCATACTGGGTTATAGTGCCATGGACACTGATTCATGCATAAGTACAATCCTATGGGCACGGATTCATACTGCGGTACAGTACTATGGGCACGCATTCAAACTGGGGTACAGTCCCTTGGGCACTGATTCATACTGGGGTACAGTCCTATGGGCACTGATTCAAACCTAGGTACAGTTCTATGGGCACTGATTCAAACTGGGGTACAGTCCTATGGGTACTGATTCATCCTGGGTCACAGTCCTATGGGAACTGATTCATAGTGGGGTGCAGTCCCATGGCCACTGTTTCATATCACAGTACTGTCCAATGGGCACTGGTTCACACTGGGGTACAGTCCAATGGGCACTGATTCAAACTGGGGTACAGCCCCATGGATACTGATTCATCCTGGGTCACAGTCCCATGGGCACTGATTCAGACTGGGGAAGAGTCCCATGGGAACTTATTCAAACTGAGGTACAGTCCCACGGACACAGTTTCATACTGGCATACAGTCCCATGGGCACTGATTCACACTGAGGTACAGTCCTATGGGCACTGATTCATGGGTATAGTTTTTCTGGGCACTCGTTTATGCTGGAGTGCAATTCGATCACAACTGATTCATATTGGGGTTTAGTGCCATGGCCACTGATTCATACATAGGTACAGTCCTATGGGCACTGATTCATACTGGGGTACAGTCCCATGGGCACTGATTCATACTGGGGTACAGTCCTATGGGCACTGATTCATACTGGGGTACAGTCCCATGGGCATTGATTCATACTGGGGTACAGCCCTATGGGCACTGATTCAAACTGGGGTACAGTCCAATGGGCACTGATTCAAACTGGGGTACAGCCCCATGGATACTGATTCATCCTGGGTCACAGTCCCATGGGCACTGATTTATAGTGGGGTGCAGTCCGATGGCCACTGTTTCATACCACAGTACTGTCCAATGGGCACTGGTTCATAATGGGGTACAGTCCGATGGCCATTGGTTCATACCAGGGTAATGTCCTATGGGCACTGGTTCATGCTGGGGTACCATCTCATGGGCACTGTTTCATACTGGGGTACAGTTCTATGGGCACTGATTCATACTGGGGTACAGTCCCATGGGCACTGATTCATACTGGGGTAGAGTCCTATGGGCACTGATTCATACTGGGGTACAGTCCTATGGGCACTGATTCATACTGGGGTACAGTCCCATGGGCACTGATTCATGATGTGATACAGACCCATGGGCACTGATTCATACTGGGGTACAGTCCTATGGGCACTGATTCATACTGGGGTACAGTCCTATGGGCACTGATTCATAGTGGGGTACAGTCCTATGGGCACTGATTCATGGGTACAGTTTGTCTGTGCAATGATTTATGCTAGGGTGCAGTTCTATCACAACTGGTTCATACTGGGGTATGGTCCCATGGGCACTGATTTATAGTGGGGTGCAGTCTCATGGCCACTGTTTCATACCACAGTACTGTCCAATGGGCACTGGTTCACACTGGGGTACTGTCCGATGGGCACTGATTCATACTGGGGTACAGTCCCATGGGAACTGATTCATGCCAGTGTACTGTCCTATGGGCACTGGTTCATACTGGGATACAGTCCTATGGGCACTGATTCATACTGGGGTACAGTCCCATGGGCACTGATTCATACTGGGGTACAGTCCTATGGGCACTGATTCATGATGGGATACAGACCCATGGGCACTGATTCATACTGGGGTACAGTCCTATGGGCAATGATTCATAGTGGGGTACAGTCCCATGGGTACTGATTCATGGGCACAGTTTGTCTGTACAATGATTTATGCTAGGGTGCAGTTCTATCACAACTGGTTCATACTGGGGTATGGTCCCATGGGCACTGATTCATCGTGGTGTGCAGTCCCATGGCCACTGTTTCATGCCACAGTACTGTCCATTGGGCACTGGTTCACACTGGGGTACCATCCGATGGGCACTGATTCATACTGGGGTACAGTCCTACGGGCACTGATTCATACTGGTGTACAGTCCACATGGTCACTGATTGATATTGGGGTACAGTCTCATGGGCACTGATTCATACTGGGGTACAGTCCTATGGGCACTGATTCATACTGGTGTACAGTCCACATGGGCACTGCTTCATACTGGGGATCAGTCCCCATGGGCACTGATTCATAGTGGGGTACCGTCCCATGGGTACTGGTTCCTAATGGGGTACAGTCTCATGGGACCTTATTCAAACTGAGGTACAGTCCCATGGACACAGATTCATACTGGCATACAGTCACATGGGCGCTGATTCACACTGGGGTACAGTCCCATGCGCACTGATTCATAGTGGGGTACAGTCCCATGGGCACTGATTCATTGGTAGTGTTTCTGGGCACTGATTTATACTGGGGTGCAATTCGATCACAACTGGTTCATACTGGGGTATAGTGCCATGGACACTGATTCATGCATAAGTACAATCCTATGGGCATGGATTCATACTGCGGTACAGTACTATGGGCACGCATTCAAACTGGGGTACAGTCCCTTGGGCATTGATTCATACTGGGGTACAGTCCTATGGGCACTGATTCAAACCTCGGTACAGTTCTATGGGCACTGATTCATACTGGGGTACAGTCCTTTGGGCACTGATTCATACTGGGGTACAGTCCTATGGGCACTGATTCAAACTGGGGTACATTCCCATGGTCACTGATTCATACTGGGGTACAGTGTTATGGGCACTGATTCATACTGGGGTACAGTCCTATGGGCACTGATTCATACTGGGGTACAGTCCTATGGGCACTGATTCAAACTGGGGTACAGTCCTATGGGCACTGATTCATACTGGGGTACAGTTCTATGGGCACTGATTCACACTGGGGTACAGTCCTATGGGCACTGATTCATACTGGGGTACAGTCCTTTGGGCACTGATTCAAACCTAGGTACAGTCCTATGGGCACTGATTCAAACTGGGGTACAGTGTTCTGGGCACTGATTCATACTGGGGTACAGTCCTTTGGGCACTGATTCAAACATAGGTACAGTTCTATGGGCACTGATTCATACTGGGGTACAGTCCTTTGGGCACTGATTCAAACCTAGGTACAGTGTCACGGACACTGATTCATACTGGGGTACAGTCCCATGGACACTGATTCATACTAGGATATATTTCCATCAGCCCTGCACTGCGTGGCTGTCAGATTGTCGTTCAAAAGCCAAGTGGTTCACTGCTGTCCTTTCGGGAAGGAAGCCTGCTGCCCACATCAACATGTTTGACTGCCCTCTAAAGTGGCCTAGCAAGCCTTTACTGTCAATGAAACATCCACTTCGAAATTGATTCTTACAGTTCAGACCAAAGGACAGTGAATTTGTGCTGAGCACTACATACTGGAACCGGGTCTGTGGATAAACATGGAGCGAGTTTGGAATTTCCTTTCAATCCTAGCACAGTCAACAGTTGTATCTCTATTGTGGTTAATTATGAAAGCGCTGGAGGCTAGATTCCAATCCTGCTTCTCCTGTTAGGTCATTGAAATCAGACAAGAGAATTTTTTCTTAAATTGGTAAGAGATGAGATTCCACAGCTATCTTCTCCTGGAGAGAGCAAATCGCTGTCCGACTCACTAAAGACAGATCGAGTTAATAGAGGAAATAGCTTCAAGGCCTTGTTTATGCTCCGATTTAATAACATTACCTCATGTAGTCCAGTGTAACTGTGCTGTTTATGTTGCTGGAAAAAGAACACAGGGTTTTTTTAAACTTTCAAACTTCAAATTATTCGACAGTGGAAGAGGGCAGTTCGAAACATCCAAGCTCAATCCTGCTTTTATTCCATATCCAGATACATGGGCCCCGATTTTAAGGCCAAGATAACTATTAAAGATCTGCTCCTTTTAGAACACCTTGTAGGCCAGGAGGAGCAGGAGTGCTCCCCACCACCCCACCCCAAGACCCCTCAAGGGTCTCCCCAGCCCCGACTTCCACCCCAGTCTGGCTGGAACCCCTGATCCCTGATCTCATGAACAGCCCGCCTTCCACTGGCTGCTGGGAACCGTCCCCAGGGGTCTCTGGCTGCGACCTCCTGCCGCTAAATCCCTTCTTCCTTCGGCCAGTCAATCTGGCCGGGTTCCAGGCGGGAGTCTGCAGATTTTTATTTAAGTGAGGCCCTGCTGTTAAGATCGTAAGGGCCTTCACGTCCCCAGCCTTGTCGGGTTTGTTGCCCAATACAGGACTCAGGGCTCCCCCACACCCTACCCGCCCTCCCATTAATATCGAGGCCATGCTATTTCCACCAGGAATCACTAGGTGGTGATCAAGAGTCAGGCCAATGGCTGATTTTCCTCTCCCCTAGCCCAGTGGTAGAGGGAACTGTACTCCTCTTACCGCAGATAGTTCCAAGCCCAGGTTTTTCCCTTTTAACATATGCACGAGTATGCACCTAAGCATTTGCATTCACTTTAGCTGCTCCATGCATCGCAGTGTGCGTGAATGAACTGACAATGTTTTAAAACCCAAATGGGGGCGAGAGATCGAAGGCACTGCATGTATTGAGTGATAAAGTGCGATTCAGATGAGGGAGGAATATTTCACTCATTATAAGGTTTAACCACCACATCTACAGTGTATTAAGAATGTTGCATGCACATTTCCTGTCCACAAAACCTGTCGTCATGTTTTGTCACACTTTTACATTAGTTTTTCCCATTATAAATTTCTATGTTCACGTTATCAATGGAAACTGCCTATGTAAACGTGTCACGCTGTAATTGCACCTTCCTGCCAGTGGTGGTGCTGTAGTGCCTCAGATTTATATCCCTCAGCTCCTCAGCCTCTATTGCAGAGAAACTCATGCTCCCAGAGGACACATTAATGCATGGGGCCTATAGCAAAGTGCCCCAGCTAAATACAGGGCCTCTGCCATGGGAGCTCGCCTGTTATAACTCAACCTCCGCACCCACCGATCCCATTGGAGCAAGAAGAAGCCCGTGAAAGCCTGCGAGTCCCAGCGCCAGAAAGCAGCAGCCCAGGCTTCTCCGATGGGATAGGTTTTAATAGATCGGGGGTGGGGAGTGCGGAGGGGGCCTTTAATGCTCTTGGCCCCAAGAACACTTAATTTGATTCTGTATGCTCAGACCAACTCATTAGCATGCTGCTTGCCGAGATCCCAACTGAAATGGCCGGGAACTTGAATGGAAGCAGCAGCCCGGCTCTTGAAATGGGGTGGCAGGAGGCCACCTCTGGGGACAGGAGGGAAATGGGAAAGCCTGGAACAGGGAAGGCCCAAGGTTTCCTTGTGGGGCCTGGAGGAGAATTCCAGCTCCACCTAGCCCACAAGGAAACGAATAAACTTACCTTACTGGGAACTCTTCAGGCCCTCGATCCAGCTCCCAGTAGGTTTGGCCAGGTGGGGAAGCCACCACTGTTGCCCCGCTCAGGCATCAGGTTGAAATGGCAGATCGGGGCCACGATTACATCATCAGAGCTCAATCTGCATATTTGAAGAGGATCTGACTGACTTGGGACCCGTGTCCTCGCCGCATGATTTTAAAATTGCAGACGGTCAGATCGGGCCAGGAAAAGAGTGGGAAGAGCCCTGCCACCATTTTAACCACCCCACCCCCCCCCCCAACTTCCTCCGCAAACACGGGGGAGGGGGAGATAAAATCAACCCCCAAGATTTTGTGGAACTGTGAAGGGAAGAGGTAAAGGGCCGTTGGGACTGATTCAATCTCTGTTCAACAGGAAAGGTTACATCAGCAGAGAGCCAGTCTATCTCTGAATAAACGCTGTAACTCCAGGATGTACGGGTAGCAGGACTTGATATAGTGCTACCTTAATTGCTGGCTTTGGCAACTCTCCAACACTTACATAAAGGAAATAAAGAAGGACTTGCATTTCTATCGCACCTTTCACAACCTCAGGACGCCCCAGAGCACTGTTACAGCCAATGACGTACTTTTGAAGTATGGTCACTGTTGTAATGTAGGAAACACAATAACCAATTTGAGCACAGTAAGGTCCCACAAACAGCAATGTGATAATGACCAGATAACCTATTTTTAATGATGTTGTTTGAGGGATAAATATTATCCAGAACACCAGGGAGAAATCTCCTGCTCTTCTTTGAAATAATGCCACGAGAGTTTTTACGTCCACCTGAGGGGGCAGACAGGGCCTCAGTTTAACGTCTCACCCAAAAGACGGCACCTCCGACAGTGCAGCACTCCCTCAGTACTATACTGAAGTGTCTGAACTCTCTGGAGTGGGACTTGAACCCACAACCTTCTGACTCAAGAGGCCTACCATTGAGCAAAGGCTGCCACCTACATGCCAACTTTGAATTCAATCTAACTGTTTGTTTCTTCAGTAAAAGTTCTTGTAGAAGCATGATAAGAGTTGATAGACTCAAAATGAGAGGCGGAGGATTATTTGATTTGGAACAAAATTTAATTTCCAGGGTCAAAGGCTGGAATATGTAAAGAGAAATGTTTATCTAAATGCTGCCAGAGATCAAAAATCCCTCTTTAGAAAAGAAATAAAGGATGAGGGAGGACAGATATCAGGGAGATAAAAAGAAAGACAAATGCAGATTAAGACCATATGTGACCTATGTATAAATGTTCCACAGCTATTTCTTCCAAACTAAGTATGAGGGAATACTTAGAAACATAACTAAACTGTTCCCAAAGGGTCACTGGGTGCTTCATGGTAGATACTTTTAAAGGCTATTAGCCTTAGACTTAGGCTTAAGCTGTGGCCCAGTGGTAGCACTCTTACCTCGGAGTCTGACGGTTGTAGGTGCAAGCCCCACTCTAGAGACTTCAGCGCAAAATCCTGAGGGCCTGCTGCATTGTCAGAGGTGCTGGGGGAGGGTGAAATTGATCATTGGCGGTAATGCAAAATGGGCAATAGTGAACCGGCAGCCCATTTTACACCTCATCCGATTTTCCATTGACTTCAATAGCAAAAGAAAACTGGGCTGTGTTCAAAACTACCACCCAAGGCCAATTTCAACCCTGCTCTCCTTTTGGATGAGAGGTAAAATCAAATCCCCAGCTGCTTGTCCAGCTGGACATAAAAGATCTAGGGCCTGATTCACAGAAAAGCGAGAGTTCCACCAGTGTCCTGGCCAACATTTATTGCTCAAGCATCAGCTGAAAACAGATGATCTGGTCATTTATCTCATTGCTGGTCATGGGCCTGCCATGTCTGTCCACGTGACAGCATTGATGTCAACGGAGAGCAAAGTCAGGCAAGGTCTAAAACAGGCAACCGATCTGAACTCACCAGTTTCTCGCCCAGCAGCATAGGTTAAAACTCCCCCCATTTATCTCTAATGAGTTTGAATGATTTCCCAGAGATAACCTGCACTACGAACCTATTAAAGGGGCATGGCCATCAGGAATTTCAGACTTGTAAACCAGATTAAATGTGTTACAAGTAAACTGTCTGTTTAACAGCAGCAGACAGAGAGCTTGAGAATCAGGTTTTGGAAGAGTTTAAACCGTCTGAGCTGTAATTAGAGGCTTCAAGGTGAAGCTTAAAATGTTTGAACTCTTGTAAAACAGTGTTCTGTTAGGTTAGGGACTGATGAAAATTGTATAGACTGTTCACAGCCCCCAACACAATCACTCCCCTCACCAGAGACATGAAAATGCATCATACAAATTAAATTATTGCCTTGACCTTAAAAACCATCAGTATTGATTTGAGTAAATGGAGAATGTATTGTTACTCCAGGTAATTTCCTTTACAAAAAACCATCTCCATTATCCAGGCCAACTCTACTACTTTAATGTTACTTTAACCTATTTCAGCATCTTACTTACGCTGGCTGTCAAAGGACAAAGCAGCCTACCGTTGTCAGAGGTGCCATCCTGCAGATGAGATGTTAAATGGAGGCCATGTCTTTGCATTCAGATAAATGTTAATGACCCCATGGCACTCATTAAAGAAGAGCACGGAATTCTCCCAGTGTCTCAGCTGACAGTCCTCCCACCACCACTCATCTCATTGCTGCTTGTGGGGATCTTGTGTACAAATTGACTGCCATACTATCCTACATAATAGTGACCATGCTGCAATGTCCGATAAACACTCAGTCTGGTGTGGTAATGTAATGGCTGCTTTTATCTCAGACTTCCTGCAACATTCTCTCTGGATAGAAGAGGACACCTGGAGTGTAATTGCTACAATTGCTCCCATCAGAGAGGCCCTCTAGTGTTCAGTCATATAATGTGCAATGTGGATACAAATCGTGCACCTCAAAAGTAATTAGTTGCATGTGACATACTCGAGATGTGATAAGGAGCAAAAAAAATGAAAGTCTCTTTTTCTTTTAGCCCACAGAATGTTGCACTTACTTCCCCCCTCCCCCTCCCCCTCCCCCTCAGCCAATGGGGGAACAGCTACAACACTGTCTCTTTAGAACCCACCAAGAAAGTGAAACTACAGCAACATAGACTTCCAGCTCCCTCAGAAATAGGAGAAGTATACATACCATAAAATCTAATGTATAAGTCGCAGCTTCAAGTTCCAACCTCCATGTTTGGGGTGTGATCTGTACAACACTTCGCTGCTTAGATAACTGGTGTGAAAGCCATGAATGCATTGTTTACACTGGTGGGACCCACACACTGCTGTCATGTTTATGTTTCTAAACACCTCATTTTAATCGCCAGAAAGGTCCTTGATTTCAGCATACCGTAGTGGAGTTAATTAATCATATTCACACCTCCTGAACTCCTCATTCATTACTCCTAAATTATCCACAAGCCACTCATTAATAATCTTAAAGCACCTTCCTTGTCAAAACGTTAATCCTTGGTTCTTACAATATCAGCATGCTTACTTGTTCCACAGACAAAACCCTAGTTCCCCCTCTGGTGTCTGGATGAATACACTACAGCCACTTCCACTTGTAAAAAAAAAGAAAGACTTGCATTTATATAGCACCTTTCATGACCTCAGGACTTCCCAAAGCACTTTACAGCCAATTAAGTTTTTTTTTGAAGTGTAGTCACTGTTGTAATGTGGGAAACGCAGCAGCCAATTTGCGCAGAGCAAGGTCCTATAAACAGCAATGAGATAACAACCAGATAATCTGTTTTAGTGATGTTGGTTGAGGGATAAATATTGGCCAGGACACCAGGGAGAACTCACCTGCTCTTCTTCAAATAGTGCCATGGGATCTTTTATGTTCTCCTGAGAGGGCAGGCGGGGCCTCAGTTTAACATCTCATCTGAAAGACATCACAGCACTGCTTGTCAGCCTAGATAATGTGCTCAAGTCTCCTGGAGTGGGGATTGAACCCATAACTTTCTGACTCAGAGGCTACCACTGAGCCACAGCTGACACCACAAACGTTCAAATTCACTTCATCCCTCAACAATGGGTGAGCAGCAGATCATAAAGTAAACCTTTCTTCAGATCTGTGACTGTCTCGAAATATCTAAAAGCCTAAGGTTCTAAATCACTTAACGGACTGTTAATATTCAGCATCCCATAAATCAATAAAACATCCTTGGTGATGAACATACTGCCACCAGTTTCAATTCTATAGTTTTCTCTAACACCTTTTTTGACATAAATGCTTTACAAAAGTTGTAAGGAATCTTACAACACCAGGTTATAGTCCAACAAATTTATTTTAAAATCACGAGCTTTCGGAGATTATCTCCTTCGTCAGATGAATGAATGAAAAGGTTCTCAAATCGCATATCTTATACTTTGTTGGGACAGCATCACACCAATCAAAAGGTGTCGTTGTTATTCAAACAGGCCAGTCACGGAGAACAGCACGTCCCAGTACACTCGATATACATTGTGTCTATTACACAGGCAGGCAGAAAGAAACTCAAAATGGCAGAGAGAGAGAGAATTTTAAAAAACATATAAATCTTTTCCCCCTTTTTTTTTGCTGGTGGGGTTACGTGTAGCGTGACATGAACCCAAGATCCCGGTTGAGGCCGTCCTCATGGGTGCGGAACTTGGCTATCAACTTCTGCTCGACGATTTTGCGTTGTCGTGTGTCTCGAAGGCTGCCTTGGAGAACGCTTACCCGAAGATCGGTGGCTGAATGTCCTTGACTGCTAAAGTGTTCCCCGACTGGGAGGGAACCCTCCTGTTTGGCGATTGTTGCGCGGTGTCCGTTCATCCGTTGTCGCAGCGTCTGCATGGTCTCGCCAATGTACCATGCTCCGGGGCATCCTTTCCTGCAACGTATGAGGTAGACAACGTTGGCCGAGTCACAGGAGTATGAACCATGTACCTGGTGGGTGGTGTCCTCTCGTGTGATGGTGGTATCCGTGTCGATGATCTGGCAAGTCTTGCAGAGGTTGCCGTGGCAGGGTTGTGTGGTGTCGTGGACGCTGTTCTCCTGAAAACTGGGTAACTTGCTGCGAACGATGGTCTGTTTGAGGTTGGGTGGCTGTTTAAAGGCGAGCAGTGGAGGCGTGGGGATGGCCTTAGCGAGGTGTTCGTCGTCATCGATGACATGTTGAAGGCTGCGGAGAACATGGTTACCACCATCACACGAGAGGACACCACCCACCAGGTACATGGTTCATACTCCTGTGACTCGGCCAACGTTGTTTACCTCATACGTTGCAGGAAAGGATGCCCCGGAGCATGGTACATTGGCGAGACCATGCAGACGCTGCGACAACGGATGAACGGACACCGCGCAACAATCGCCAAACAGGAGGGTTCCCTCCCAGTCAGGGAACACTTTAGCAGTCAAGGACATTCAGCCACCGATCTTCGGGTAAGCGTTCTCCAAGGCGGCCTTCGAGACACACGACAACGCAAAATCATCGAGCAAAAGTTGATAGCCAAGTTCCGCACCCATGAGGACGGCCTCAACCGGGATCTTGGGTTCATGTCACGCTACACGTAACCCCACCAGCAAAAAAAAAGGGGGAAAAAAATTTATATGTTTTTTAAAATTCTCTCTCTCTCTCTCTCTCTGCCATTTTGAGTTTCTTTCTGCCTGCCTGTGTAATAGACACAATGTATATCGAGTGTACTGGGACGTGCTGTTCTCCGTGACTGGCCTGTTTGAATAACAACGACACCTTTTGATTGGTGTGATGCTGTCCCAACAAAGTATAAGATATGCGATTTGAGAACCTTTTCATTCATTCATCTGACGAAGGAGATAATCTCCGAAAGCTCGTGATTTTAAAATAAATTTGTTGGACTATAACCTGGTGTTGTAAGATTCCTTACATTTGTCCACCCCAGTCCATCACCGGCATCTCCACATCATTACAAAAGTTGAACAGGATTTACTAAAATAAATGGGCCTGACTCATCATTAGAATAATCTGGGCCTGATTTAAACAAAATACTAAAATGTTTTAGTGGAATCATGACAATATTTAATGGGAAAACAAGGAAACTGAGGTTTTATAGTGCACTTGGGGAGCGAGCTCATTCTTTGTGCAGGGGGATGGGGGGGGGTGGTGGTTACTGTGACCTTTTTCCATTACGGTATCAAGGTTTAAGCCTAACAACAGATGTGATATATTTAATGATACATTCCCATCATTTGTTCCTATGATATATTTGATGTTAGCCATGGCTCACTGGTAGCATGCTCTCCTCTGAGTCAGAAGGTCATAATCCAGAGTGACTCTTCAGTGCAGTACTGAGGGAGTGCTGCACTGTCGGAGGTGCTGTCTTTTGGATAAGACATTAAATCAAGGCCCCACCTGCCCTCTCAGGTAGATGTAAAACATCCCATGACACTATTTGAAGAAGAGCAGTGGAATTCTCCCGGTGTCCTGCTAATATTTACTCCTCAACCACTGTCACTAAAACTCATTAGTGATAGCATGATTGCTATTTATTGGGCCTTGCTGTGTGCAAATTGGCTGCTGCATTTTTAAAAATTAATTCTTGGGATGTTGGTGTGCTTACCCCTAATTGCCCTTGAGAAGGTGGTAGTGGGCCTTCTTCTTGAACCGCTGCAGTCCTTGAGGTGAAGGTTCTCCCAAAATGCTGTTAGGTAGGGAGTTCCAGGATTTTAAGCCAGCGACGATGAAGGAACAGCGATATATTTCCTAGTTGGGATGGTGTGTAACTTGGAGGGGAACGTGCAGGTGGTGTTGTTCCCATACACCAGCTGCCCTTGTCCTTCTAGTTGATGGAGGTCAAGGTTTGGGAGATGCTGCCAAAAAGCACCTTCAACATTTTGTAATTTTGACATGTCATAATTTCCTACATTACAACAATGACTACACTTCAAAAGTACTTAATTGGTTGTGAAGGACTTTGGAACGTCATGAAAGGCGCTATATAAATTCAAATTCTTCCTCTTCTGCTGAGGGAGTGCTACACTGCCGGAGCTGCCATCTTTCAAAACCAAAGTGGCAAAATTAAATCTGTGGATTCTCAACGGCTCTGTGTAAAACTCCCTCCACTGGGATGCACATTCCTTTAGTGTCCAGTGAACCCTTTCATTTGAGGACCTCACTGCAAATTTTAATCATACCAATAGCATTTCTTTTTCGGCCTATTCCTCTGTGAAGGCATCACAACCAAGCTCGATCCTGCCTTCGCCCAACGTCCACAAATGTGCACTTTCCAGCGGGAATGACAGCGTAGCAATGTCGAGCAGGAAGACCAGCGCTGTATCCCCTTCCCTAGTCCAATTGCTGAACGCCTATAGCTGCCCAGAGCAAGGACTGCATTTCTCATCTGTACAGTTATGCCCCAGTCACTGAACCAACAAGGTGTTTCCATGTTTTAAAAACAATTTTACAACACCAAGTTATAGTCCAGCAATTTTATTTTAAATTCACAAGCTTTCGGAGATTTCCTCCTTCCTCAGGCAAATGAGGAAGGAGGAAATTGCCTGAGGAAGGAGGAAATCTCCGAAAGCTTGTGAATTTAAAATAAAATTGCTGGACTATAACTTGGTGTTGTAAAATTGTTTACAATTGTCAACCCCAGTCCATCACCGGCATCTCCACATCATGTTTTAAAAAGGTCAAGGATTATCCCTGCTGGGAATCGTAATTCTTACCGTGAGGGGGAAAAAGTTTTTGTTTGTTTTGTGGATTCCCTGTGTGAATAACACTGGAAATGACAATGGCGTAAAGGTAAAACCAGCCACCCTTTCTAGCTTAGACAAGATTAATTTAAAGAGCTGTAAGATTCAGGATCCCTCAATGTGCTCCCCTGTCAACATACCAGGAAATAAACATACCGAGAGAAAACCTAATGAGGTTAGGTGCGAGTGCTCACTGGGGCCACTCACACCTAACCTCATTACCTTATTCCCCTTGAGGTGCCTATCCAGCTTCCTTTGCCCCAAGGGTTTTCATGACCCCCTGCCCAATAACTTCTCCATAAAAAACAAATGAATATTTTTAATTTACTCTCCTGCTGTGAAGCTGACTGTTGTTTCCATATCTTCAGACCCTGAGAGAACAGTGTGAAGTAGTGGAACAATTCAGTCTGACAGGCTGTGATGTGACCACTCCTTCCATGGCTGTAACCACCTTTACACCAGCTGCTAGGATGGTTAGTCCTATATGGCCAGGAAGGCTTTATGGGCTTCCACTACCCATACTCTGAGGGGGGACCACCCACACCCACCAGACACCCTATCAATCCAGAATTCAGAGCTGGATCTCCAGTCACCACTTGCCAGGCCTGTCTGGAGTGGAGTTTGAAGCCTGAACCTTCTGACTCAGAAGCAGGAATGCTACCACTGAGCCAAAGACTAGCTCCCTCACTCCTGTCAACAAGGAGAGAATCATTCTGCGATCTAGTGCCAATGCCATAATGTCAGACCCTTGTATCCATGTCTGCTGCCCGTGTAAGATTTCAAAAGATTTCAAATTATATACATCACCCCTCCATTATCTGTACCACACCTCCAGCACTTATGCTTTTTCAGACACCTCACACTCAAAACTCTACTTGCGGTATCGTAACACCAGCTCAATGCTCTCAGGTGGATTCATCCCTTTCTCACTCTGTTACCCGCAGTCACATTGTAATTTACTCGCACCTTCTATTCCCAGGCCATCTTCCCATGTTCCCTGGACCTCTTCAACTATCCCATCTGCTACTTTACTGAATAAGGTGGACGCTTTCGCTGCAGAATGAGGTTTATCTACCTCTCTTCTCATGACACTTTCCAACTTTGTGAGATCAGAGGAATCCTTCAACCCTTCCCTAATTTGTCAGTGTTTATAAAATTGATGCTGATGTAGGTCAAACGTGTTTAAATGATTTGAGTACAACCTCCGCCCCCATATACATCCCTCAAGATCTCAATGCTTAGTCTTCATAGGAACATAGGAGCAGGAGTAGGCCATTCAGCCCCTCGAGCCTGTTCTGCCATTCTATTAGATCATGGCAGATCTGTACTTCTACTCTGTCTTTGCTCCATATGCCTATTAAAATCTACCGATCTTAGTCTTGAAAGCTCCAATTGTCCCAGCATCTACAGCCTTTTGGGGAGAAAGTTCCAGATCTCTATCACCCTTCGTGTGACAAAATGCTTCCTGACATCACTCTTGAATGTCCTGGCTCTAATTTTGAGATTGTGCCCCCTTGTTCTGGATTCTCCCACCAGAGGAAATAGTTTCTCTCCATCTACCCTATTGAATCCCTTTATCATTTTAAACACCTCAATTAGATCACCCCTCACCCTTCAAAACATTCCCTAAACCTGACAGGCTTATGATCCGACATAAAGCATTAACAGAGAGGACCATCATGGTGTCATTAGCAATGTAACAGTCACAGCACTGATCAGTTCTGCTGCTTCTAATTTAAAATCTCATTAATAGCGAATTGATAAAAGAAAATTAACAAAATATATTAGTAGATATCTTCTGGCAATACTCATAGTGATTTGGCAGTTAAGCTGTTGAAAGAAGAGGGGAATGCTGGAATAAAGCCACTGAACATATTGGAATGAAGTTTGTGAGCGATGTCTACAGTAAATAGAAGTTTTTTTGATTGGATCCTGGAAAATTTGAACCAATAAGACCTTTTTTAGTGTGATGGACACATGGCAGATGAAATAATTTTTCAGAAGGTTGTGGGTTCAAGCCTTACTCCAGAGACTTGAGCACATAATCTAGACTGACACTTCAGTACAGTAGTGAGGAGAGCGCTGCACTGTCGGAGGTGTGACAGGAAGTAAATGTGAAACTTACAGGAAGTGGGTGCTATTCTCAAAAACTCTAATATATTACCTGCACATCTCCAGTGGAGTTACTCATGTGGAGTCGGAGGATACAATCTTTCATAACATTAGAAAGAAAGAAAGAAAAAAATAGCATTTCTGCAGCACCTTTCATGACCTCAGGACGTCCCAAAGCGCTTTACAGCCAACCAATTGGATTGCGACTGACCGCAGTACGCACTGTGCCTACAAGGCTGTTTTCTTCACTTGCTTGGCAGCTAAACCGGCCGTCCTGAAGGAAGGTGTAAGTTCGATTTTAAAAAAAAATTTACCTGTATTTCAGAGCCGGGTAAAGCACCAAATCTGCCAGTCATTGCTGGAAAGCACTCACCCCCCACCCTCCTCGCTATAACCTCCCCCTCCCAGACCCTCTTCGCAATCTCGCTTGCTCTCGGGATCAGTGTGAAACCGCGGCTGGTGCCGGTGGTAAACTAATGAGGCTGGCGGATCGATGTGCCGTGGATTTGCCGCTGGCCTCATTATTCGCCCGTGTACTCAACGCCAAGGCCAATCTGATACAATCCGGGCTGAAATTTCTAGGCCAGAGCCTGCGCTCAACCGAGATCACAAGTGGTAAAGGCTGCACTTTATTCTTATTTATGGAGAGTTTCTCTCTCGGAAAAAAAAAGGTGATCGTCCCAGGTTCAGGCATTAAGAAAAGGTGAAACTTTTTGGGCGAGGCCTGGCAAATTGTGAAATGTCCCCATTCACATCTCCAAGCCTGGGGGAAAAATTAGGACCTGTCATCCATCAGCCCACACAGACGCAGCCTCTGTTTATTTACTGTACCAAGCAAAGGATGGCAAACGTTTTGGTTACAGGCCATTATCACGTCAAGGTTCCACGTCTAGCCCGTCTGTCTGTTGTACTTGATTCTGTCGGAGTGGTTTGTGGTCCTTTCCTTGACCCCGTAAGTAGTTTCACATGCTGGTGCTAAAGCCACAATCGCTCATTTGTTTCCAGTGTTTGACAGCCAGTGTTTTGACCCTCACGCAATTCTGCTCCTCAAAATGATTTGTTTTACTACTTTGAGGAGCTTGTACAAGTGCCCGAGACTGGAAAAAGATCATCACGTCCAGTTGTTTCGATGTGCCTCAGAAATAACGCAGAAAATAGGAGTTAATCCAATAGGAGAAAATTAGGATTGGCCATTCCACTACAAGGTAGCCTCCAATTAAAAGGGCATCGCTTCTATTTAAATTGAGTCTTAGAGTACAAGGTGATCTCCTATTAAAACATGAGCGTAGAAACAGAGGAACAAGAGTAGGCCATTCAGCCCCTCGAGCCTGTTCCGCCATTCAATTAGATCATGGCTGATCTGACCTCAACTCCATTTATCTACCTTTGTTCCCTATCCCTTGATACCCTTGCCCAACATTGATGTCAGTCTTGAAGATTTCAATTGACCCCCAGCATCCACAGGCTTTTGGGCGAGTGAGTTCCACTACCCTTTGTGTGAAGAAGTAGCAATTTCCTGATTTCACTCCTTGAATGGCCTAGCTCTAATGTTAAGATTGTGGCCCCTTGTTGTGCATCCACTTGCAGGTGGAATACCAGGAATTCCATCCTTCTGCCACATTAACTGGGAAGCTGGGAGCAGGAAGGACAAGGATCTGACCTAATGGAAGTGGGACGGTGTTGTCTCACTGGTGCTGTGCAGCACTGAGCTGAGTAAGACTGAAACATTAACGGTCGCAGAAATTCCCTTCGGGAACACACAGCGGGGTGTGATTTACAACTGGACAATAACATAACCACTACACCACTGTACTTTTGAGTGGGGAAAAAAAACTTTTTGTTTGAAAGGTGCACAGGTCTGGACATTTCATGGGAGTTCTCCCAGTCTCTCTCTCTCTCTGTGTAACTTTACACCAGGTTATAGTCCAACAGTTTTATTTGAAAATCACAAGCTTTCGGAGATTATCTCCTTCGTCAGGTGAGTGAGTGAAAGGTTCTCAAATCGCATATGCGATTTGAGAACCTTTCACTCACTCACCTGACGAAGGAGATAATTTCCGAAAGCTTGTGATTTTCAAATAAAACTGTTGGACTATAAACTGGTGTTGTAAGATTCCTTACATTTGTCCACCCCAGTCCATCACCGGCATCTCCACATCATCTCTGTAACTTTGGCAGGAGATTGGCGGAACCATTGAAGAAACCGTGTAGGTGTTTGGGGGTTCCGTTGATCTCCTGCCAAAATTACAGCAAGAGAAAAAAGAACAACTTGCATTTATATAGCACCTTTAACGTAGTTATTCGTCCCAAGATGCTTAAAGAAAAGAAAGACTTGTAAATTTATAGC
This sequence comes from Heptranchias perlo, assembly GCF_035084215.1. Classification (NCBI taxonomy): domain Eukaryota; kingdom Metazoa; phylum Chordata; class Chondrichthyes; order Hexanchiformes; family Hexanchidae; genus Heptranchias; species Heptranchias perlo. Next base: position 18,329,090 of record NC_090335.1, read on the forward strand.
ACATTTCACCACCTCAGGACGTCGCAAAGCGCTTTAAAGCCAATGAAGTACTTTTGAAGTGTAGTCACTGTTGTAATGTAGGAAACGCGGCAACCAATTCGTGCACAGCAAGATCCCACAAACAGCAATGTGATAATGACCAGATAATCTGTTTTAGTGATGTTGGCTGAAGGATAAATATTGGCCAGAACACTGGGAGAACTCCTCTACTCTTCTTCGAAATATTGCCATGGGATCTCTTACGTCCACCTGGGAGGGCAGACGGGGCCTTGATTTAACGTCTCATCTGAAAGACGGTACCTCTGACAATGCAGCTCTCCCTCAGTACTACACTGAAGTACTGGAGAAGAGGAGAACTTCCGGAATACTACTGTATTCAAAAAAAATTGACAAACTTTGTGACGAGTGAAAAAGAAAAAACAACATGAAATGGGAAATCTGGAAACAATATAGAAGGTGCTAGAGGTTTAATGACGTGTCGTGCACAAAACCTTAACCACATTTTTCTCTTGCCAGTCATATATCGTGTCAATAGTTTCTGTCTTTAACTAGAGATTACGAGTGGTAGCACTAGCGGATGAATTCATAGGACATCCCTCTGGCCACTAGTTTAGCTGAGCTGTAACTCATTTAAAATAAATGGGTTAGTGCTGGGACTAAACCAGTGGATGAAGGAAGGTCACGTGACTGCATTAAGTTTTCGGCCGCTAACCATATGATGACGTAAATTGGTTCAAAACTCAGTGAGAATGTGGAGCCTGCTACCACATGGAGTGATTGAGGCAAATAGCATAGATGCATTTATAGGGAAGCTAGATAAATACATGAGAGAGAAAGGAATAGAAGAATATGCTGATAGGCTTAGATGAAGTAGGGTGGGAGAAAGCTTGTGTGCAGCATAAACACTAGCACAGACCAGTTGGGCTGAATGGCCTGTTTCTGTGTTGTAAAATTCGATGTAATTCTTTGTAATCACTGTGTGCCGCGAGATCTAATTGTACCAAGAGTTACACATGGCTCCCTTTCAAATTAGGTTTAACAGACCTTTCTCTCCCGCCACCCTCCCCCCCTGAAGAAAATGGCCCTTTAAGGAGGAGCTGTCCATTTGCCACAGTTTGTTCTTGTAGAAAGGTTGCTAATTGCTTTCGGCCTCTAACTGAGATTGCATTTCTGAGGAGGTGACCTTCAATCCACCCTTGGGAGAAAAATATATAGATAATACTTAGACAGTTACCACTTAATCGCCAATTTTGCACCCAGGGCAGAATTGCTCATAGAAGTCTTTTTTAAAAATAGATGCCATTGTTGGGGAAGTTTTTTTTTATTCGTTCACGGGATGTGGGCGTCGCTGGCGAGGCCAGCATTTATTGCCCATCCCTAATTGCCCTCGAGAAGGTGGTGGTGAGCTGCCTTCTTGAACTGCTGCAGTCTGTGTGGTGATGGTTCTCCTACAGTGCTGTTAGGCCTAGTGGTCCGTCTGGTTTTATTCTTATTATGACTTTTTGTAGCAAGATTTTACAACTGAGTGGCTTGCTAGGCCATTTCAGAGGGCAATTAAGAATCAACCACATTGCTGTGGGTCTGGAGTCACATTTAGGCCAGACTGGGTAAGGACAGCAGGTTTCCTTCCCTAAAGGACATTAGTGAACCAGGTGGGTTTTTACAACAATCCAGTAGTTTCATGGCCATTATTACTGTTACTAGTATTTTAATTCCAGATTTTTATTTAATTAATTGAATTAAAATTCACCAGCTGCTGTGGTGGGATTTGAACTCATGACTTTTAGTCCAGGCCTCTGGATTACTAGTCCAGTAACATAACCACTATGCTACCGTACCTGCAGACAGGTTAAATTCCTGGAGCAATGCTCGTTTGCTATCTCTGCTCAAGGTCCAGGATGTTGAGTGAAGGCTGCACTGTGAACTTTTCCAATTTGTATCGTGGCATTTTAAGCAGTTGTATTTTTACACTCAGAGCTGCTAGTTCCAGTAGCACATTTTATCCTTACATCACCCATTGATGTGAATTCTTCTTTATTATAGGGGGATGGAGAGGACTTTTCCAGATTGTTTTTTATTGCTTTCATATAATGCCTTTCACAAACTCAGGGCATCCCAAAGTGTTTTACAGCCAATGAAGTACTTTTAAAGTGAAGTCACTGTTGTAATGTAGGAAACGCGGCAGCCAATTTGTGGACAGCAAGGTCCCACAAACAGAAATGAGATAATGACCAGATCATCTGTTTTAGTGATGTTGGTTGAGGGATAAATATTGGCCAGGACATCAGGGAGAACTCCCGTGATCTTCTTTGAATGGGATGGAGCACTTTCTCAGTACTGCACTGGAGTGTCAACCTGGATTATGTGCTCAAAGTCTTTGGAGTGGGCCTTGAACCTTCTGACTCAGAGTCGAGAGTGCTACCACTGAACCATGGCTCACACTTAAGCCTCCCTTTTTCAGACCTGGCTAGTTTCAGGGAGAAAGTTAACTCTATAAGATGATCTATTACTGGGATTTTTACTGTATGACTGATGTACATGTGCAGAATCATAGTTGTTCTATTTCATGAGTGCTGCATTCATACTAAATCTCCTTTTATATTGTTCCTCAACTCCCGTAGTGTCGGCCTCAAGCGAACGGCGGCAACTTGAAGATAAGCTTACTGGATTTTTAAATTTAAGACCAGCGGCCTTATTGAGTACCCCCGACTGCCACCATTGCCCTGGGGCCGTTGAAATGTGCTGTTCTGGCTACAACATCGCAGCTTTGTTCTGACGTGGCGTGATGTTGTGAGGTCAGCTCGTTGTGCATGCGCGCTGCCCAAAACGTCAAGGTCAGCCTGTGGATACGCGAGATCACAGAGCCCCATAGTGCTCCCTAGGGATGCAAACCCTGGTTGGACATAGTCCAGGCGGTTTCATCACATGACCTCCTGCCTCCAACCGCCTGTCGCCCTCCCCCTCCCCGCCCACCCGAGGCTCCCGACCATTAGCCTCCTGACACGTCTATCCTCATGACGCTTTGCCTTCTCGCACCAATTGGAAAACGATCAGACTCCTCGTTACCTGATTGCATGATTCTTGACTGTCAAACAGCCTTTTTCTCCATCTCCAATACCTTTATAACTAATAAGTTAAAGTGTTCAAAGAAAACGGAAAAAAAAATACGTCCCTATGATTTTTCTCCCAGGTTGCCAGCAGCAGTGTACAGGAGAATAATCTTTAATTCCTGGAGACTCCAGGACAATCCTGGAGGGTTGGCGACTCTAAGTGATGATGTGGAGATGCCGGTGATGGACTGGGGTTGACAATTGTAAACAATTTTACAACACCAAGTTATAGTCCAGCAATTTTATTTTAAATTCACAAGCTTTCGGAGGCTTCCTCCTTCCTCAGGTAAATGTTCAGGAGCTCCTCGAAGCCTACGCATTTATACATATAGAACAATACATGGTGTTTACAGAATGCCCCTGCAACTGCCCGTTGCCAAGGCAATCACCGTGTTCAGACAGAGAGGTGTCACCTGCAGAACCCCCGAATACACATTCAACAAAAAAACAAACAGGAAAAAAAACAGAGAGAGGCAGAAACATCCGGAAGGCAGAGAAAGCCAGCAAATGACCCATTATATTAAAAACAGATAACATTTGTTCGCTGGTGGGGTAACGTGTAGCGTGACATGAACCCAAGATCCCGGTTGACTCTAAGTGAGGCTGACCAGGTGCCCTCTCTGCTGTTAAGTGTGACAGGTCAGGACAGTCCTCCCAAAAGCTGGGCCACAATATAAACGCAATTTAAGTAACTCACCCATGAGTTTAAATTGCCTGTCAATGAGGTTGAAGGGTGTTTACCAGCTGTGAGCACTGGTTACTGACCTTTGTCATGCTAACTGTATGTGGTTCCTGTTCATTCAGCAAACTAAAACTCGACAGTGCTATAAATCTATTCCTCCCCTAGAGAGGATTTAGAGGCAGGAAATTGTTGCTAGCTAATGTTCCCAGACTTGCTACTCAATTAGGGAAGCGTCACACAGGTAACATGAAGGTGTGAAACAATGCATGTATCACAACAGTCAGGAGTAGATTCAGTTCCATTATAGCATAGAATCTGCAATTCCAACATAGTCCTTAACAGGGAAGGATACCGTGATATCAAAAAGGCTAATGGAAGGTTGGCCTTTATCTCAAGGAGGCTGGGTTACAAAGGGGAGGAAGTTATGCTTCAGTTGTACAGAGCCTTGGTCAGACCCCATCTGGAGTACTGCATTCAGTTTTGGGCCCTGCACCTCAGAAAGGAAATATTGGCCTTGGAGGGGGTACAGCGCAGATTCATTAGAATGATACTGGGGCTAAAAGGGTTAAATTAAGAGAACAGTTTGCATAAACTTGGCTTGTATTCCCTCGAGGATATAAGATTAAGGGGTGATCTAACTGTGGTGTTTCGAATGAAAAAAGGATTCGATAGGGTAGATATGGAGGAACTATTTCCTCTGGTGGAGGAATCAAGAACAAGGGGACATCATCTTAAAATGAGAGCTGGGCCATTTAGCAGTGAAATCAGGAAGCATTGTTTCATCCAAAGGGCAGTGGAAATCTGGAACTCTCTCCCCCAAAAGACATTGGATGCTGGGGGTCAATTTGAGCTTTCAAGACTGAGATTGATTGATTTTTGTTAGGTAAAGGTATGTAGAGATATGGAGCAAAGGCAGGTAAATGGAGCTGAGATACAGATCAGCCATGATCTAATTGAATGATGGAGCAGGCTCGAGGGAATGAATGGCCTATAATGTTCCTATAAGGTATGGGCTACTATTCACACCGCACAAAGTGCTCTTTGCTTCTTCCAAACTCGAGAGCTGTTTCCATTTACACCACAAAAGGTGCCTTTAAGTGAATAAAGAGCAGGGATGAACCGGTTAGCTGCCCTTGTTATAAATGTCGGCGGGGGTGGGGGCGGGGTCACTCTGCTTTTTCCTTGGTTCCCATGAACTGCCAGCGGACTCGCCACTTCTGTTTCTGGTTCTGTTCGTGTCTGGCTGTGACATTCTATTATTGCTCCACCAGCAATGAGAGTGCAGTTCCACTGGAACAGAGCCGTACGGACCATGAAAGGTCCCTGATTTGATTTCTCGTCTGTGCAGAGTTTGCTAATTTCATCCAGAGGAGTACCTGTGGTGTTACAATCAACCTCAGTGCCCCTCGGATAGAGAAAGGAGATAAAATAAATCGGCCAAAATATTTGGTGACTCCTATTGGGAAGTATGTATGTGCGTGTGAGTGAGAGAGAGAACGTTGGCTAATCAGAATCTGACTTGATTGTGATGCTCACTATAGTCGAGCATCCTAGATGGGCGCAACAGCACCAAGAAAGCTTAACACCATTGCAGAGCAAAGCAGTCCACTTGATCAGCAGCCCATCCACCAGTTTAAACAGCCACCCCCTCCATTACCGGCGCACTATGACTGCAGTGTGTACCGTCTACAGGATGCACTGCAGCAACTCACCAACTGTGGCTCGTCAGCAATTTCTATTGGGCAGTAATGGACTAGGCTCCAGATAACCCAACAACACAATGGTCTAATGAGTAGCAAAGTCCTATCTGGTCAAGGGGCAGGAAGCTTAGCAGTGCACTTTGTTGGTGCCTAAGTACGTATTTGAGGGTTCCTAATCCTTGGCTTTAGCCAACGAGCACCTACATACTCTGGGCTTTAGATAAGGGGGTGTGTGTCCCTACAGGGAGAAAGCGTATGGACTCATTATCAGTCATAAAGGAGTTCTAGCAGCAGTTTGATTTGTAGACTCTTGGATTATGGTGTGGACACCTGACTCGCCAAAGAAAAATACACAAGTGAGTCTAACTGTAGGCCAGTTGTTGGCGTGGCAGTGAGTGTAGAGTTGCCAACTCTGGATGGACATATTCCTGGAGGTTTCATCACGTGACCACCTCCCTCCAACCGCCCCGCCCCCACACTTCCGCCATCGATCAGCTAAAAAGCCCATCGTCGCCTTTTAACGCTTTGCCACTCCAATTGGAAGGCAAACAGACTCTTCGTTACCCAATTGGATGATTCTTGACTGTCGGTCAAACAGCCTTTATCCCCTCTCCAATATTTTTATAACTAATAAATGAAGGTGTTCAAAGAAAATTTAAAGAAAAATCACTTTTATTTAACATCCCTATAATTTTTCTTCAGGTTTGCACTCAGCAGTGCCCTGGAGATTAATCCTGAATTCCTGGAGACTCCAGGATAGTCCTGGAGGGTTGGCAACCCCTAGGTGAGTATCAGTATGAGTTGGCAACCCCTAGGTGAGTATCAGTATGAGTTGGCAACCCCTAGGTTTTCCTTAAAACCTCACTGGCCGACTCCCCACCCGTTCTAGCCGGGAAGTTGGCAGAACATCGCACGGTCTGGAGTTCACCCATTGAGACCAGGTGGGTTGCGGGATCAGCTGCCGGGGTCGTCCCGCGAAGTGGGGGGGGTGGGGGAGGCTTCCTCGATCGGGAAGTGGTGAGGGCGAGTCGGCGGAAAGGGGAGGCCTAAGCTTTCCTCGTGGGGTCGGGAGTTGCTCCTGCCCTCAAAAGGAGAGTAAATAAAACTGCCCTGTCTGGGCCTCTTCTGTCTCTGTCTCCGGCCCCTCTTTCCCCGCTGGGCTTCCCACCCAGGCCTGAGTTATAACTGATGTCATCAGGATCCGACAGGCAGACGCAAACGAAGGACCCCGCCGGATTTGGGCAGGTGTCCATGCCTCCTGCTCGACGGGGCAGGTTAAATTCAGGAACCCTGAGCTCCCAGCGTCTCAGTGCGGGTAAGCAACCCGAGCAATTTTAACTGCCTCACCCAAACCCAGTTTCCGCTGGGCAGGTAAGGTTAAAATTGCCACCCTCCCCCTCCCCCCCGCACTGTTTGCGAGACAAAACAATAAAAGGTTTTGAAGCTAAGCAAAAACAAGTCATCTGGTTTGCAGCTGGTCAGAAGCCTGCCGTAGGCCTATCTATAATCTAGTAAAAGGCAACCGTAGGGCACCTGTAATAAAGAGTATTTTTAAAATATTTTGCATCTTTAAATGAGCCATGTTGACAAATTAAAGTTAAAGGATTCGACGTCATGCTTTCACTGCAGGAATGTAACCTTTGGAAACCTGACAATCCGACTGAATACATCTTGACTAGAAGATATTTCACAGATGTCCTTCAATGATACAATCTCCCTTAGCACTCTAAGCAAGTTTCTGAACTTTCAGCTTGATGCACATTTCATTAACTATTTAACTCGCTTAACGATTCCGTGAAGTAATCTGTCTCTTTCAACCTCACCTTGGCTTGAATTCTCGCACGTTCCCTGGTCGCATGTTTCCCCCACTCCCCTCCCGGCAGTTTTTTATTTTTTGCTTACTCACAGAATTAATACTGACCTTTAAAAGTGGCAGGACTGACCCCGGGGTACAATATCGGAGAAGGCAGAGCTTTTCAAAAATTGCTTTCAATTTGTTCCGTGAATGAGGAATCGGGAGAGGGTCAGCAATAAACAAAGAATTTTTAGAAGGGGAAACAAAAGGTTGTGAGGCCCATCATCCCTGGAACTCTGATTCAAATTCGATTCATGTTCTTCAATCTCATTGATCTAAGATATTAAATTCATAAAAAAGTGTTATATTAAAGGGCAGCTATTATTAAGGTGTCAGCCTTATCTCAGTGGTAGTACTCTCATCTCCGAGTCAGAAGGCTGAAATAAGGTTGCCAAACCTCCAGGATCGTCCTTGAGTCTCCAGGAATTAAAGGTTAATCTCTAGAACACCGCTGCAAGCAATCCAGGAGAAAAATCATCGGGGCGTTAAAAAAGAATTCTGTTTATTTTTAATTTTCTACGAGCACTTTTTTTTCTAATTTATAAAAATATTGGCGATGTTTGACCGACAGTCAAGAGTCATCCAATCGGGTAACAAAGAGCCTGTTCGTTTTCCAATTGACAGGGGAAATGCGGGGCACCGCGAGGATGGACGTGTCAGGTGGCCAATCATGGGAGTGTGGGGGCGAGGCAGTTGGGGACAGGAAGTCATGTGATGAAACCTCCAGAAATACGTCCAACTAAAGTTGACAAACCTAGGGTGGTTTCAAGGCCCACTCTAGAGATTTGAACACTAGGCTGGCACTTCAATGCAGTACTGAGGGAGTGCTGCACTGTCTTTCAGATATGACGAGGCCCCATCTACCCTCTCGGCTGGACAGAAAAGATCCCATGGCACTATTAGAAGAAGAACAGGGGAGTTCTCTCTGGTATCCTGGCCAATATTTGTCCCTCAACCAATATCATTAAAACAGATTGTCTGCTCACTATCTCATTGCTCATTGTTTTTGGGACCTTTCTGTGTACAAATTGGCTGTTGTATTTCCCTATATTACAACAGTGACTACACTTGAAAAGTACTTCATTGGCTGTAAAGTGCTTTGGGACGTCCTGAGGTTGTGAAAGGAGCTATATAAATGCAAGTTCTTTCTTTAACCTGCTGAAAATGGAGAACAGGGATAACATGCTGTTATGAACTATGAATTGCACTTCCAACATGCTTCAAAATATGAAATATTTACAAGCCAAAGCATCTGTGTGAAAACAAACTGATTTAATCCCCATTTTAACAGCCATTATTTTGTCACTCGGGTACTTTATTTTGTAGTTAGTGAAATCTGCTTGGTTCAGCAATATGGACAGTGTGTGCTCTTCAAAGTCCCTGTCAATAGCCCATGATTAATTTATAACCATGGAGAGTGCAAACATCAGGTGCAAAACATCTCGAGTCCAATTTATCTCTGTAGGAGTTCCCAGCTGCCGAGAGCGAGCAATCTAAAACAGAGCGAACTAATTAGGGAAATTTGAAAGCATTCACTCTTTCAGTTAAAGCCATGTTTCAGTGATCGTCACCTTTGAAATTTATTTGTCCCGATGCAGACAAAAGCTGAAAGTTAGTTAAAATTCCTATTTTGTTTTGCTAATGGGCCAGCCTACTCGTGCCAGCCTGAATGCTGCCTCAGGCAGTCTGCTGCATGTGTTTGCCAATAACCTGGGAACTAGTATGTTATTATTTTAAACGGGTAGTGTGACCTGATAGAGCTCTTTAAAATTATGAAATGGTTTGATAGGGTAGATATAGAGAAAATATTTTCACTTGTGAGGGAGACCAAAACTAGGGGCCATAAATATAAGATATAATGCCAGATTCATCAGGCGCACTCAGAAGACAGTCCAGAATGTCACCCGAGCACAACGCAACGCCATCAACGCTCTCAAGACCAACCGCAACATCGTCATCAAACCAGCGGACAAAGGAGGAGCCATTGTCATACAGAACAGAATGGACTATTGCAAAGAAGCATACCGACAACTGGACAACCAGGAACACTACAGACGGTTACCCGCGGATCCGACCAAAGAACACACCCACCAGCTCAACAAACTGATCAAGACCGTCGATCCAGACCTTCAAAGCATCCTACGCACTCTCATCCCACGTTCTCCCCACGTGGGAGACTTCTACTGCCTCCCAAAGATACACAAAGCCAACACACCCGGACGTCCTATCGTATCAGGCAACGGAACCCTGTGTGAGAACCTCTCTGGATACATCGAGGGCATCCTGAAACCCATCGTACAGGGAACCCCCAGCTTCTGACGCGACACTACAGACTTCCTACAAAAACTCAGTACCCACGGACCAGTTGAACCAGGAACACTTCTCACCACGATGGACGTCTCGGCACTCTACACCAGTATCCCCCACAATGACGGCATCGCTGCGACAGCATCAATACTCAACACCAACAACAGCCAATCTCCGGACGCCATCCTACAACTCATCCGCTTCATCCTGGATCACAATGTCTTCACCTTCGATAACCAGTTCTTTACCCAAACACACGGAACAGCCATGGGGACCAAATTTGCACCCCAATACGCCAACATTTTCATGCACAAGTTCGAGCAGGACTTCTTCACTGCACAGGACCTCCAACCAACGCTATACACCAGATACATCGACGACATTTTCTTTCTATGGACCCACGGCGAAGAATCACTAAAGAGACTACACGATAACATCAACAAGTTCCATCCCACCATTAAGCTCACCATGGACTACTCCTCAGAATCAGTTTCTTTCTTGGACACACGAATCTCCATCAAAGACGGGCACCTCAGCACCTCACTCTACCGCAAGCCCACGGACAACCTCACGATGCTCCACTTTTCCAGCTTCCACCCTAACCACGTCAAAGAGGCCATCCCCTATGGACAGGCCCTGCGAATACACAGGGTCTGCTCAGACGAGGAGGAACGCGATGGACACCTACAGACTCTGAAAGACGCCCTGGTAAGAACGGGATATGACGCTCGACTCACCGATCGACAGTTCCGACGGGCCACAGCGAAAAATCGCATAGACTTCCTCAGAAGACTAACACGGGACGCAACCAACAGAGTACCCTTCGTCGTCCAGTACTTCCCCGGAGCGGAGAAACTACGCCATGTTCTCCGCAGCCTTCAACATGTCATCAATGACGACGAACACCTCGCTATGGCCATCTCCACACCTCCACTACTCACCTTTAAACAGCCACCCAACCTCAAACAGACTATCGTTCGCAGCAAATTACCCAGCTTTCAGGAGAACAGCGTCCACGACACCACATAACCCTGCCACGGTAACCTCTGCAAGACATGCCAGATCATCGACACAGATACCACCATCACACGAGAGGACACCACCCACCAGGTGCATGGTTCATACTCCTGTGACTCGGCCAACGTTGTCTACCTCATACGCTGCAGGAAAGGATGCCCCGGAGCATGGTACATTGGTGAGACCATGCAGACACTGTGACAACGGATGAACGGACACCGCGCAACAATCGCCAGACAGGAGGGTTCCCTCCCAGTCGGGGAACACTTCAGCAGTCAGGGACATTCAGCCACCGATCTTTGGGTAAGCGTTCTCCAAGGCGGCCTTCGAGACACACGACAACGCAAAATCGTCGAGCAGAAATTGATAGCCAAGTTCCGCACCCATGAGGACGGCCTCAACCGGGATCTTGGGTTCATGTCACGCTACACGTTACCCCACCAGCGAACAAAAGCTATCTGTTTTTAATATAATGGGTCATTTGCTGGCTTTCTCTGCCTTCCGGATGTTTCTGCCTCTCTCTCTCTCTGCTTTTTTTCCTGTTTGTTTTTTTGTTGAATGTGTATTCGGGGGTTCTGTAGGTGACACCTCTCTGTCTGAACACGGTGATTGCCTTGGCAACGGGCAGTTGCAGGGGCAGTCTGTAAACACCATGTATTGTTCTGTGATTATAAATGCGTAGGCTTCAAGGTGCTCCTGAACATTTACCTGAGGAAGGAGGAAGCCTCCGAAAGCTTGTAGATTTCAAATAAAAATCGTTGGACTATAACTTGGTGTTGTAAAATTGTTTACAACTAATAAATCCAATAAAGAATTCAGGAGAAATGTATTTACCCACAGAGTGGTTAGGATGTGGAACATGCAACCACATGGAGTGTTTGAGGCGAATAGCAAAGATGCAGTTAAGGGGAAGCTAGATAAGTACATGAGGGAGAAAGGAATAGAAGGATATGCTGATAGGGTTAGATGAAGCAGAGAGGGAGGAGGCTCATGTGGAGCATAAATATTGACATGGACCAGTTGGACTGAATGTCCTGTTTCTATGCTGTAAATTCTACATAATTCTATGTATCTTCATGGAAAGTATTCGACAAGCTCTATCCTCTTCTTTGCAAACACACAATGCAATGACATAAATCTCCACTGCCTGTCTGTGCAATATTGTCCTGGTGAAAATGACAGTGCTCCTGATCTTTTTTTTGCTGTTTAATAATTGTGTCATTGAGTCTTTGAGGGACCAACAGTATGAGTTATATTAGTTCAATTGTCCTCGGGCAGCTTCATTCCTGCTATATTAAAAAAAGAGTATTAATAATACTTGGCTTGCATTCCCTTGAGTATAGAAGGTTGAGGGATGATCTGATCGAGTTGTTTAAAATGTTAAAAGGATTTGAGAGTGTAGATACAGCGAAAGTATTTCCTCTGGTGGGGGAATCGAGAACAAAGGGGCATAACCTTAAAATTAGAGCAAGGCCGTTCAGAGGTGATGTCAAGAAGCAATTTTTTCACACAAAGGGTAGTAGAAATCTGGAACTCTCTCCCCAAAAGGCAGTGGATGCTGGATTACTTCACATTTTCAAGACTGAGATTGATAGATTTTTGTTGGGTAAAGGTATCAAGGGATACGGAGCAAAGGCGGGTAAATGTAGTTGAGGTGCAGATCAGCCATGATCTAATTGAATGGTGGAGCAGACTCGAGGGGCTGAATGGCCTCTTCCTCTTCCTAATGTGTAAATTTACTGGTCCCACACTCACAGGAACTACCACTCGGAGAGAGTGTAGGCCAGAGAATCAGTGCTACAGCAGTGTTGTCCAATAGAAATCACTGACTAGACACAGGTGTGGCGACGGTGACACTGTTTTAACCACATGCACTGATTTTAGTCGAAAACACCTTACACACACTCACACAATACAGGATAATGTACTTCACACGTGTATATTTACTTAACAAACATCTACCACCATTCAGTAACCAAAGAAGTAAAGCACTCACAATGATCAAAAAACACTCGCACACTCTGTTTTTCGTCTTATCATTTTACCAACAAACGCACAAAAAGGTTAAAGTTCACATGCATACACTGTGCGAATATGAATATTGAGATCACATGCCCAACGACGGGGTCAATTAGCCACATCTGGATTCCCAATTAGTCACATGCGGCTGGTGGCTAATGTATTGGACAGCACTGTGCTATAGTGTTGTACCCTCTTGTTTTAAAATTCTTCAATTCCACCACCTCTTCCTGTGCAAAGTCCATTACAAGTGTTCAGGACCCCCCCCGTGCTGTACCCTTTGACGGAGACCCCATGAACCAACAACGTGGCTTTACTGAATAACAACAGCGACTGCACTTTAAAGTCATCCATTGTACGTGAAGTCCTTTGGGACATCCTGAGGGAGACACAATCAGTGCTGTATAAACACAAGCCATTCTTACCAAACACAAAGGCAGTCATGCTGAATATATATATATATATATATATAGAGACACCGAGATAAATGAATGTTTTAGTCAGGAGAGTGTGTACCCCATTTGATATCACTAAATTGGGACAATTTAATCATAAGTTTGCAACTGACTATGGAGCAGGTTGATAGCTGTGCGGCTGGGAGTAGGTTGGTCTTTGCATTAACGTCGGTGAACTTTTATCTCACATCCCAGGAAGAAAGGGGATTAAAGAGCACCCAATAGGCACTTGCGATTGCTTTCCTGCAGTTCCTCGTACATATTTAATGGAACTCATCCAGTTTATTCAGTTCCTGGACCATGGCGGCAGCAGGGTGGGGGTTGTATAAAGTACACAAAGCACTATTTTGCCAGTGGGTGGGTTGGTATTTTTGTCCATTATTCAACCTCCCTGGGACTCTTGTAATCTTCCTCCCTTCTCCTGGTCACTGGTGCAGGACAAAGTACTTTAATAATTTACCGCCCCTTTTATTTTGCGCTCCTGCTGTTTTCTATTTCTGCGTGTTTGGGTGCGTTATCAATTGTGTAGGAATAATCACCAGCCAGAGAAAACATGTTCTCCAACGCCAACACTGATTAGCTGGTCATTATAGTGCGGTAGTGCCTCAGGTGCATTTTGGTAGGTCGACGGGATCTTAATTAACTACCCTGCCTATACCAATTAGTCAAATCAGCCAGCGTAAAAGATGTGGAAAGTTCACTGTCTCCCTAGCTGACACCACACACAATGTTAACTGCCTCTGGGCTTGGCAATTACTGTTGCATCTCGGGTATATTCAGATAATTGAGATGTTCGGTGAATCTGCACTAATTGTTTTTTCTGACTATCTGGCTTTATGTTGACAAAAGTAAATGAGCAAACCGTGTGTCTATTATGATTTAGCAGCTGAGGGCCATTTATTGCCGGAACAGTGACAAATAATTCTGCCATCCTCACACATACATTACAAACATTAGAAATCCGTTCACAGTTTAGTCGCAGCTCTTGGTCTGTGCAATTTTAATTATCCAGCTTCTTACCAGGCAACAGGAAACTAATTCAACAGTGAGAAAAATAAATAAAGGAACAAGTGACATTGCATAATGCCAGCTCAAGATTCTATGCGTGTGGAGAGACTCGTCTCGATAAAAAAAGCTGTGGTAATAGGAGAAGGAGAGATAGAGTGATGGAAGAGATGTTGGTTGGAGTGGAGGGGGGGGAGAAAGAAAGAAAAGTCTTGCATTTATATAGCGCCTTTCACAACCTCAGTGCTTCACCTTTGAAGTGTAGTCACTGTTGTAATATAGGAAATGCACCAGTTAATTTGCACACAGCAAGGTCTCGCAAACAGCAATGACCAGATAATCTGGTTTAGGTGTTGGTTGCGGGATAAATGTTGGCCAGGACACCAGGAGAACTTCCCTGCTCTTCTTTGAATAGTGTCTTGGGATCTTTTACGACCATCCGAGAGGGCAGACTGGGCCTCGGTTTAACGTCTCATCCAAAAGACAGTACCTCCAACAGTGCAGCGCTGTCTCGGTACTGTAATGAAGTATCAGCCTGGATTATGTGCTCAAGACTCTGGAGTGGGACTTGAACCCACCATCTATCTGACTCAGAGGCGACAGTGTTACCAATTGAGCAAAGACTGATACTCAAGGGGAGCGAAGGAGAGGGGAATGGATTGGGGGGGGGGGGGGGGGAAAGGGTCAAGGTGGGAAAGGGAGCTGGGAGAAGGGAAAAGGAGTGGAGGGGAAAGGGTGAAAGGGGAAAGGAAGAGCAAAGGGAGCGGGAGCAAAGAGGGGAGAGAGAAAGTGGAGAAAAAGAGGAAAGGGGAGATAGAGAAATGGAAAGAGTGTAAATGTAGGAAGCCAAGAGTGAATGAAGGAGAAAAATCGAGGGGAGATAAATAGGGAGAAGTGAGGGAATGCACAAGGAAATGGAAGAGGTCAGAGAGACATTGGGAGACAAAAGAGAGATAGAAGAAGTCGGGGAAGAAAGAAAAGTTTCAAAGATAGACGGAAATAATGGAAATAACTGATCTTCAGCCGTAGCACAAAATGGGCAATAACAAATCAGCAGCCATTTTACCCCTGACCTGGTTTACTTTTCCATGGCACTACTGCCAAAGACCAATCAGACCCCATATATGTTGAATATGTGAAAAAGTGAGAGACAAAAGTAGAGAGGTGTCCTGGATTAACTAGCTTTACAATCTTGTAATTATATTTAATGCAAAAATAAATAAGTTAAGGAAGTTCTCATGCAAGGAAATGAAAAACCATAAAAGCGCCGCCGTTTGTGTAACAACACAGGAATTTTCCAGGCAGAAAGTGAACTGGTGATATTTAAATGAAGCCCAGCGGTGAAACTCACCCCGGTGTCCTCCTTCCGCTGGATAGCGGCGAATGAGCTCGTCGGAGCGGTTAACTGTCAGAGTTGCAGACTTTCAGGTGAAACATTAAACCCGTCTGCTCTCTCAGGTGGACGTAAAAGATCCCATGACACTATTCGTAGAAGAGCAGGGGAGTTCTCCCCGGTGTCCTGGCCAATATTTATCTCTCAACCAACATTGCTAAAAACAGATTAGCTGGTCATTATCTCATTGATGCTTGTGTGCAAATTGGCTGCCATGTTTCCTACATTACAACAATAACTACCCTTCAAAAAGTACTTAATTGGCTGTAAAGTGTTTTGGGATGTCCTGAGGTCATGAAAGGCGCTATAAAAATGCAAGTTATTTCCTTCCTTCCATTCTTCCTTCCTCCCTCCCTTCATCCCATCCTCTCGTCCCTTCCTCCTGTTGGAAACCTGTTACGAGTTAAAGTCCACCCCACAGTTTCGGTAATACCAGTACAACGGGCTTGAACTAGTAGGGCTCGAGCACTGGAGTGTCACCGTGGACCTGTATTTATCACCGAGCCCCTTTTGCTCACTCTCTGTCTGGTGTGTATCGAGGCAGCAGCTGTGAGGTGCAGTCTTTAATGATGAACTCAATTAGGTTACCTTCAAACTGACCCGGTTCCCCAACAAGAACACTGTGATGTGAATTTCAAACCATTTCCTGAGGGATGACCTAACATCTGCAGCGTCATTTACAAGGGACTACAATTTATTTTTAAACTATTTCATCTAAAATAGAATACCAATGTTGATAGATTTAAAAGTATATATATTTTTTATAATTACACTGAACCCCGTTGAACATCCCATCTTTTGCCAGTCTGAGTAACTACCTTTAACCCCTACTCTGTTGTCTGTTTTGTAGCCAGCTTGCTGTCCATTCTGATACTTGTCCACTGACTCCACATGCTCTGCCCTTAGTCCTGAGTCTACAATGCGTTACCTTATCAAAGACCTTATGATATATAATATATATGTTCCCACTTCACAGAGGTTGACACCCAAATGCAATACTAAGGGAGGCTACGCTGTCGGAGGTGCCGTCTTTCACTTGAGACGTTCAACCAAGGCCCCGTCGGCCCTCAGGTGGAGTAAAACATCCCATGGTACTGTTCAAAGAAGAGCAGGAGAGTTCTCCCTGGTGTCCTGGCCAATATTTATCGCTTAACAACACCACTTAAAAAACAGATTGACTGGTCATTATCTCATTGCTGATAGTGGGAGATTGCTGTGAGCATTTGGCAGCTGTGATTCCTACATTACAACTGTGACTACACTCCAAAAAAAGTATTTAATTGGCTGTGAAGCACTTTGGGACACCCTGAGGTCATGAAAGGCGCTATATGAATGTAAGTCTTTCTTCTAAACATTTTGTCAAATCTAGACAGGTCTAAATTCTTCCTTATACCTCCCAGAAGGGCACTGCGCTATAGTATCATAGAATCTTATAGCACAGAAGGAGGCAATTCGGCCCATCGTGTCTGTGCCAGCTCTTTGAAAGGGCTTCCCAATTAGTCCCATTCCCCTGCTCTTTCCCCTATAGCCCTGCAAATTTTTCCTTTTCTTCAAGTATTTATCCAATTCCCTTTTGAAAGTTACTATTGAATCTGCTTCCACCACCTTTTCAGGTAGTGCATTCCAGATCATAACAACTCACTGCTTTAAAAAAATCCTACTCTTGTGAAAACATTGACAGAGTAAATTGGCCTTCAGTGAACTTTTAATCTATCCTTTTAAAATGTCGTTTTACTTCAATACCGAGGTTAGGAGACTGTGATAGTGAATATTAAAATCCATTTAAATTTAATTCCAATGATAAATTTATCAAATTTGATTTGACTGTATTACTAACAAATGTGTGCTGTGCTTCAAGAATACTCTTGATCATTTATCTGATCAGTCGTGACCCATATCACTGAGGTGAAGGTGAGTGATCTGTTGAGAGGTGTTGATGACCTTCTGCAAACTTATAAACGTACACAGAAAGAAAGAAAGAAAGAACTTGCATTTATATAGTGCCTTTCAGGATGTCCCAAAGTGTTTTACAGCCAATGAAGTATTTTAGAAGTGTAGTCACTGTTGTAATGTAGGAAACGCAGCAATCAATTTGCGCACAGCAAGGTTCCACAAACAGCAATCTGATAATGACCAGATCATCTGTTTTAATGATGTTGGTTGAGGGATAAATTTTGGCCAGAACTCACCTGCTGTTCTTCGAAATATGGCTTCGGTTTAACATCTCATCCAAAAGACGGCACCTCCGACAATGCAGCACTCCTTCAGTAGAAAGAAGGACAGTGGCCCAGAGATCTCGTTAGATTGAGCTGGCTTTTTCAGTGCAATCTAGCCGAATCAGTGCAAAACATCACGGAATTTCGATTTATGCTTGGCGCTGGCTAAAAAAAATTTCACAGAAGCCGGCCCCACCCACAAAACTGGCTACGCACCCCCCCTACTCAAAACAACGAGCATGGTGAGCTTCTGCCGATTGTGGCGGCCTGCAGACATTCAAGGAGGGTTTTAAAATTAAGCTAGTTTTCTTAGGTGCACAAGCACTAGTAGGCATGGTTTAAATGTTTTTAAATATTTAAAAATGTTAAATTACTAAGAAACTGACTAGTGTACACCAATGAAAATAGTAAATGCTTCAGTATAGTTTGTTGAGTCATTTTCAGTGATTTAAAACCAGGCTACTCCTAGGTGGAGGACTGCAGATCTTTCTTAAAAATGCTTTATTTTTGTGATAAATCCATGTTCAGCCGTATTAATAAAACTGCACCAGGTTACCACTCTTAAATAAATCTCTTAAATGCGTCAATGAACATTTTTTATTGCAAAAATATTAAATAAACAATTATGCTGTTAAGCTGCCGAATTGCACTGATTCATGGCAGATTTTACTTGTGTGATTATGTTCATGCATTTTAGCGGAAACTCGGTGTAAAATGCGCCAGCACGATTTTTGGGCACAAATTGCGCTCAAGGTGGAAACTCCAGGCCAGCAAGTTTAAAACAATTATTTAATTGTAGGATCTGTTACCAGTTGTAAATAGTTTGAGGTTTAATCCTGCTGAATTACTGTCAGCCAGTCATTATCCTATATGACTCATTCCCATCATTGTGCAGTAAAAATCTGTTTGAGAGGAAATTGTTTTAACAATTAGGATCCCTAAGGACTGTAATAGCTGTCTGAATGAGTCAAACCCTGCTACAGTTAGGATATTAATAATGTGCAGTTCCATTCATTTTAGGTTTTGCTTCTCTTCGATGTAGGCGCCAAGGAAATGGAAAATAGGAACAGGAGTCGGTCATGCAGCCCCTTGAACCTGTTCCGCCATTCAATTAGATCATGGCTGATTTGTATCTTAACTCGATTTACCCGCCTTTGTTCTGTATCACTTACTACCCTTGCCTAACAAAAATCTATCAATCTCAGTTTTGAAATTGTCAATTGACCCCCAACCTCAACAGCTTTTTGGGGGAGAGAGTTCCTGATTTCCACTACCCTTTGTGTGAAGAAGTGCCCCCTGATCCCACCCCTGAACAGCCTAGCTCTCATTTTAGGATTATACCTCTTTGTTCCGGACTCCCCCACCAGAGGAAATAGTTTCTCTCTATTTACCCTACCAACTCCTTTAATCATCTTGAACACCTCAATTACACCACCTCTTAATATTCTATACACAAGGGAATACAAGCCTAGTCTAAGCAAACTATTCTCATAATTTAACCCTTTTCGCCCCGGTATTATTCTGGTGAATCTGCGCTGCACCCCCTCCAAGGCCAATATATCCTTCCTGAGGTACAATGCCCAGAACTGAATGCAATACTCTAAATGGGGTATATCCAGAGCTTTCCACATGTATGCTGACGGCACCCAGCTCTATCTCACAACCACCTCTCTCGACTCCTCCACTCTCTCTTATTTCTTGCACTGCTTGTCCGACATCCAGTACTAGATGAGCAAAAATTTCCTCCAACTAAATATCAGGAAGACTGAAGTCATTGTCTTTGGTCCTGGCTGCAAACTCCATTCCCTAGCCACCGACTCCATCCCTCTCCCTGACCACTGTCTGAGGGTGAACCAGACCGTTCGCAACCTTGGCATCCTATTTGACCCTGAGAGGAGCTTCCGACCACATATCCGCTCAATCACCAAGACCACGTTCCACCTCCATAACATCGCCCGTCTCTGCCCCTGCCTCAGCTCATCTGCAGCTGAAACCCTCATCCATGCCGTTGTTACCTCTAGACAGGACTATTCCAATGCTCTTCTGGCCGGCCTCCCATCTTCCACCCTCCATAAACTTGAGTTCATCCAAAACTCTGCTGCCCATATCCTAACTCATACCAAGTCCCGTTCACCCATCACGCCTGTGCTCGCTGACCAACATTGGCTGCAGGTCCGGGAATGCCTTGATTTTAAAATTCTCATCCTTATTTTCAAATCTCTTCATGGCCTCGTCCCTCTCTATCTCTGTAACCTCCTCCAGCCCTACAACCCTCCGAGAACTCTGCGTTCCTCCAATTCTTGCCCCTTGTGCATCCCAGAGTTCCTTTGCCGCATCATTGGCAGTTGTGCCTTCAGCCGTCTAGGCCCTAAGATCAGGAATTCCCTTCCTAAACCTCTCCACCTCTCTACCTCTCTCTCCTTCTTTAAGACGCTCCTTAATACCTACCTCTTTGACCAAGATTTTAATCACCTCAGTGCCAATTTATTTTGTCTGATTACCCTCCTGTGAAGCGCTCTGGGACATTTTACTACATTAAAGGCGCTATATAAATACAAGTTTTTGGTCCAATATTTGGATCCTCTGAACAATAAGCAGGTGTGAAGCATAGTTGTAATGACAGTGTAGCTCACCAATCCTCCTTTCTGGAAACGGAACTGTTCTATCAGGTTATAGAGTGATTTCACTCACTTTGAGGATTATGGGTAACAAACACGGCCATTTTGGTTTGCATGTGATTAAAACGTACACACTGGGCATGATTTTGGCACAGAGCCGGGAACTAAGCGCGTGGATAAGTTTATCGCGTGGGAAATCCAGAAGTCAAGTTAGTGGGCTGGAATCTGCGATCGCAACTCAATTGAAGGCAATTAATTTGACTTTCGGGTTTCCCGCATGACAGCCAGCCAGCCACACTGACAGGCTGGCTGCCTGTCGGGAGGGAAAGCAGCCGGGGAACGGATGCCAGGTATGTCTGAGAACGCCGGGGGTGGTGGAGGGGGGGAGGAGAGGGATCGGCCATCAGGGGGGTCTCGGGGTGAATGCTGGTTTATTGGGATTTTTTTTCATATCTCTTAGTTTTATTTTCTAGAATTCAGTGAAATAAAACGAGGTGCTGGAAAGTTACTGAGTAACACTGCTTCTAGTAAGTTCTCAGTCTGTGTCTGGCAGCAGACTATGTAACTTATTTGGTTGATACTAATTTGTGCACAACCTCGAACAGAAAACCCACTGTTTAACTGTGCATTTGTTCTGGATTTGGAGGGAAAAAAGCTTCCTTATCTCTAGGTTCCAGTTGGGAAAAAATTAAAAGGAAGCAAAATGAAAATTTAGTGTCATCCAATTTGATGTAGATTACTGACCAAAAAAAAATGTTAGATGTCCATAAAGTTTAGATTGGATTCAGAATTCTGCTTTGGTCAGACAAGCAAACAGAGTTGGAAAAGACACTACAGTGGATTTTCAGTTATCTGCCTGCCCAATTATCGACAAGAATTCTCACGGACAAACATGAGATGTTAGGTTATTGTGCAGCCTGCTCATATTTCATTAGTTATTTGTATTCTGTGTCCTTTTCTTGTTAAATAAATACTATATTTTTTTTACTTTGTATTGTCTGCATCCCTCCCCATCACCAGGGTATTGCTATGTAGGATAAAAATTTGTGGTGATTCAATTATCCATCGGTTTCTATTATCCATGTCAGTCTGCATTGAGGCTGCACGGGGAGGAGGGCATGAGGTACTAACTCCAGATTCAGGCCAGGAATTAGGAACATACACCAGGGTGAACAGGAGAGAAGTGCTTTGATGCTCAGTGCAATCTAAGAAGCATTCATATTTTGAACTTCCTAACAGCACCAGCACTCGCATTAGCATTAAAAGATGAAAAGCATAACGGATGTCCCAGGCAGTTATTTTCTGTTGCATATGGGAAATGTGGTGAATTCAATCAAAGGACCTGTCAACCACTGCTGAGGGAAGACTTAGCTCAGGAAAAAAAGGACCTTTAGGAACTCTGGTGTTGAAAATAGATTTATTAGAGCAGATATGACAGAGAAGGACCAAATTAGAGAAAGGGATGAAGTATTTGCTGGAAGTGAGGTGGGAAGAAATACAATCCAAATAGTTGTGGGAGTCCGAGCTTGTAATAAATATCTATGGAAAGCTTATTGCCAAAGATGGAGAGAGGGAGAAACCCAGAAGAAGGGAAGAGATGGAACACACAAAGGCAAAGAATGGATGTGAATTGGAAAAATATTTGGATTGCTATAATTTATATTAGCAAAAGAGCCAAATTTTTATAAAATGTTATGATTCTTTCAAGTAACTTGACAGCAGAATATTCCAATATTTCAGATTTTGTCATCATTCTTAAAAATCTAAGCTTGTGTACATACTCAAGATTGATTCAGGATGTTAACAATTTATTATTTTCTGTATATTTAATTTAATTGAGTGATGGCTGGAAGAGTGAATAGAGACCCAACACAAACAACTCTCAGTCAAAAGTTTGCCTGAGAGAGCTGAGAGACCAGCTACAATCTCATAGCTTTTCTTGAGATGTGTCAATCACAGGTTTAAAGGCCCAAATCAACTTCTGCACGCATCTCGCCTCCTTCAGAAGCCATGGGAAACCCGTGCAGGTAAGGCAAAATTAGTTTCAGGTTCAGAATCCACAAAAAATTACCTACTTTAAGTATTTCCAGTAGGTAAATTGCCCCTTTAACGATCTGCCCACCAGCATTAACAGGGGACACGACTTCCGGTTTCGGCTGCGTGCGTGCATTTAAACCCGACTGAGTTAAACCCAAAAGTGGGCACGTTGGAGCCAGGTTGCAATCCCGCTGATGAAATCTACAATTTTGACTGCCCACTCACCCCCAGCCCACCTGTTCTTAGGGGTTAAAATTGCCCCCACTGTTTCCACAGGATAAGCTAATCTGCTCCCCACTGAACTTGCAGAAAAAGATATATCTCTCATTGAACACTAAACAGCACCACGGTTGTTCCGTTTTTACACAATAGTGGTAACTTTCTGACTTTCTGCTATTGGAAGCTTTTATCAGGAACACGAGCAAGTGCTGCATAAATTGCCTGACCACAATGGTTGGAAAATTATCAACAGCATGTGCCCGAATTTCCAATATGCCTTCTCGACAAGGGAGGCTGCCAACTGACAGCGTGAAGTTGGAAAATGACCCCTTCTGTTTGTCGCTCTCCCTCGGCAGGTGGGCAGTACTTCTTTTTTTTAAAAATGTTGTCTTAAAGGGATAGGCCAACCTGAAGCCAAGGTTCTGCGTTTCTCTAAATGCAGATACCGTCAACAAATTAACTCAAGCCGATGCAGCTTTTGGGCAGTTTTGGGCTCATATTTCCTCACATGGGAGCTTGATTTTAATAACGAAAACGGATGTTTGTTTAACGTCAAAGGAACAGATTTCTTCGAGACTTGCTGATGTACGGGTGCGTGAGGAGAGCTCAGCTTATAGTGTCGTAGCACCATCAACTTGACATGGCACTGAACTCGCAAGGGACTCAAGAGGGTCTTCCTGACTATTTCAAAACGCTCCACCACAGTGCCTTTAAATGGACAAAGACTCTCTCCGTAATCCAGGAAATAAATCTGTCCAGTAAATAAAATGTGAAAGGTGCTAGAAAGAGTCGTTCAATAGATAGAGTTAAAGTGATTCATTCCCTACCCTCCATTGATAAATAACTTTTGTATATTAATACACAAGCACAATCTCTCAGAACAATGATAATGATCATCTTTAAGATGATTAACAATTTTTCAATGTTGTTATGATGAGGTGCAGTTATTTAGTGAGCATTATACATACCTATCGTTGTGTAAAGAACCCACAGAAGTATTAATACAAAATCCATTAGGAGATATTTATACTTATATCACACTATATCAAAGTATGACAGATTTATTCATCTTCCACTATAAGGTGGGATGCATTTAGGATTCAAATGATTAAAAGCCAGCACTGCCTTCTAAAATGTGAACGATACCTTTGTTCTTACTATCATCCTTTCACAGTGGAGTTAAATCAAAGAAAACAAATACAGGCCACAAAACCACATGGAAGACTCCCATTAAAAGTACAGTAGGAAGTATTTAACCAAGATGAAACACCTCCTATAATGCGGTTTCAAACAACTCCTTTACCTTTTCTTCATCAAACTGCAAATTAGGCATTTTAGTAGACAATGCAAACCTATTTCCTGTTGCCTCTTATTCCTAGTTTTATCATCTAATATATGTACTTTATTTTTTGCCCCCATCATTACGGATTTCTTATTATGAAATTCCTGGATTGCGAAATCTCATCAAAAGCAAACCTTCCGGAAAAGCAAAGCCTTTACCAGTAAACATTATATCCAGGCGACTGAGCAAGGGAGACACAATAGTCAAAGCTACTTGGATCTTTCACAGAACTGAAACAAGAAGGCATTGGACTTTATATATCACACAGTGATCTTTCAGACAAACATCTTACCGGCTTTTAATCTGAGCACTGTTCCAGGCACCCTGCAGTAAAGGGACAAACCAATCTGCTGTCAAGAACCTTAGGAACTGAAGGCTATAGTTCTGTGGTCATCACACTGTGTTCTACGACTACATTCTAATCTCTCTCTCTCTCTTATTCTCAAGAGAGAATGCGTGTGAGAGAGACAGAGAGAGCGTGCACCACTAAATGATTTCAGCAGACAGGAGTCTCCCTAGGTTCTGTTGGAATTAGGCCACTGCTCATTAAATCTTCAGAGAGCTTTTGAAAACATAACCTATCTGGTCAGTATGGGTTAACACTCAGGTTGCGAGGCAAAAAGCTAATCAGTCTGCTAGAAAGGCGCACCTCTCCCAGTCGAGAAGCAAACGGTGAATAAAATCATATTCTGACACTGGCTGATTGTTGTCTCCATTCCGTTCATTAAACTACAAATCCTCACTCTCTCTTTCTCACCTAAGGCCTGAAAGACTGTGCGGAGGTGAAAATGCTAGCCTCGCACACAGTGACTGAGAAAACTCGTTTCCAAATCAAGTCGGGACATGTATTCATTCACCAGGGGCCCCGGGACTGTAACCCAATGGTGACAGATTGATGAATGAGTCTCCAAAGAGACAATTAAGGTCCTGACATCACCAACTCCTGCCCCCTAATTCACTCCTCATCAGTAGTACACCCTGTGACCAGTGTCTTTTAAAATCAAACAATGAGAATTGATGTCATATAAAAAAAAAGCTCCAATATGATATAGTACCTTTGACACAAGTGCAAAGATGGATCAGCAATGTATAAAACAAACGATGGTTCACCTTGAAAAGGCTTTACCACTTACTGACCTGTATAAGGGTTTCAAATAGTTAATCATTGACTCCTGTGGTTCGTATGGGCATCAAAAGACAGCAGTTTAAAGATGAGAAATGCTCCCCTATTGACTCACTAGACCTATCAGGTGAGTAGAATAGTCCTCGCATACCAGGAAGGTCCCAGGTTTGATTACCAGTTTGTACGGAGTTGGCTGATCTCAGCTGGCTACAGTTGGTCTCAGTGGCCCCCAGTTATGGAGGGACAAATAGGCCGGACTTCCTGCTCTGGGCACTGATGAAAGAATTTGCATTTATATGGCGCTTTTCACAACCTCAGGATGTCCCAAACTACAATAATCTCACTCTATTCCTATTTTCTCTAATAATTTCACTCTGTATAATATTCTCACTGTAATAATCTAACAATTTACTGGACCTCTATTTCCAGTATGGCTGCCTGGTGATTCACTATATAATGGATGCATTTCACCGTGTTGTGGAGTGTTGGTAACGCGGGGTGAAAACCAGGGGGGTGGGGCCGCTGGTCATGTGGGTGAAAGGACAATGTGAAATTCATGGAGACAGATCATTATCATGAGCCGGGCGTGAAGCCACCTGCACTACTTATTGGCTGCACGCCTGTTTCAGGCAGGGGGGAGCTGGGGTGGAAATCAGGCTTCATTGACGTCACTTAAAGGCAGCCAGTACCTCTTAAAGGGGAGGCGCACTGTGGCTGCAGACAGCAGGGAATCTTCAGGGACAGTTCACAAGTGCAAAAAATGGCTGCAAGAGGTCCAGAGAGGGCACCCAGGTTGTCCGATGCTGCGTTGAAACACCTGGTATGGGCAATGGAGGATGATCCCGTTTACCCCAGGAGCCAACTTGTGCACAGCAAGGTCCCTCAAACAACAATGTGATAATGACCAGATCATCTGTTTTAGTGATGTTGGTTGAGGGATAAATATTGGCCAGGACACCGGGGAGAACTCCCCTGCTCTTCTTCAAAATAGTGCCATGGAATCTTTTACGTCCACCTGAGAGGGTGTTTGGGGCCTCAGTTTAACATCTTATCCAAAAGATGGCACCTCTGACAGTGCAGCAATCCCTCAGTACTGAGTATCAGCCTGGATTATGGGCTCAAGTCTCTGGAGTGGGGCTGGAACCCACAACCATTTAACTCAGAGGCAAAGTGCTATCCACTGAACTAAGGCTTTTCTAACATTGATGGGCAGAGTTACTACATGTTGTGGACCGAAGGTTGCAGAAGCCCTCGTAATAGTCCCTCTTAGATGGATTAGATAGTTAAATAAATGAAATAGCAGCCACTGAAAATTCCTGGTAACCGTGTTTTAATGTACGGATCGATATAGAGGGCACTCAATGTAGAACTGTGAAATACAAAATTCATTCCAGAGATGAGTTATCAAGTGAACCAAATGCTACATTCTGCAGTTGCTCATTTGAGTATTCTGTCATAATTACAAGTAGGTGTGTATGTTTTAAATGAGATCATTTAAAATATCTGTCCAAAATAAGGGCAACTTCAGTTGCTGGGGAAACTCTATAAAACACCTCATATAAATTTGACACATGAACTCGAATAGCTACTTAGTGAGAAAATAGAAAGGAATTCACCTTCACTGAAAACTGAATGTATGCTATGAGGGGTGATTTTAACCCTAGCCAATCGGTGGAAACCGGGCTGGTGGGCAGTTAAAATTGCCTCGGTTACTAACCCACTGCAAAGCTGCCGCGGTTCCACATTTTAACCTGCTCAGCGACAAAGGCAGCCGCCCAAAGCCGGCAGGGTCCTTCTTTACATATGTATGACATCACCTAGACTCGACTGCAATTTTAACTGCTGGCCTGAGTGGAGAAGCCAAGGGGGAAGAGGAGCACTGGGCCAGAAGAGGCCCAAACAGGTCAGTTTTATTTATTTTTCTTGAGGGGCCCAGAAGTGCTCCTGCAGGCCACAAATCCTTCCGCTGTGAAAGGAAGGGCCAGATTTCCAGATTGTATATCACAAAGGCGGCCAATGACACTATCCTCAGGGATTGGGTGCATCTGCGAGTCTTTGAAAGAAGGGTGGGTCGGATCTAGTTTTGCAGGCTTTGAGTTGCCAAATGAAGCTGAGCCTGAAGGAACGATTGCTCACTTGTCATCTCGTGGTGGAGTTCTCCTTCCAGGTATATGTGTTGTGTTGCCAATACGAACAGCACAAATATCAAAGCCCAAAGAGAGAACTTTTGGTGGCGGGACTGTGAGAAAACCAATTTGCTGTAAAAACAATAATTAATTGTTTAAATATACATATTTAAGATAATTAGCAAAAAATCCAGGGGGTAAGTTGTGATTTTTTTTCCGCAGCGAGTTGTGATGATCTGGAATGCACTGCCTGAAAGGGCGGTGGAAGCAGATTCAATAATAACTTTCAAAACAGAAGTGGATACATACCTAAAAAGAAAAAAAATTGCAGGGCTATGGGGAAAGAGTGGGGGAGTGGGACTAATTGGATAGCTTTTTCAAAGAGCCGGCACAGACTCAATGGGCCGAATGGCCTCCTTCTGCGCTGTATGATTCTATGACTATAACTAACAACACAAAATTTTAAAAAGGAAAGACTTGAATTTATATTGTGCCTTTCACAATGTCCCAAAGCACTTTATAGCCAATTAAGTACTTTTTAAATTTGAAGTGTAGTCACTTTTTTAATGCAGGAAATGTGACATCCAATTAGCACACAAGGTCCCACAAACAAAAAATGAGATAATGACCAGATCATCTGTTTTAGTGATGTTGGTTGAGGGATAAATATTTGCCAGGACACCAGGGAGAACTCCCCTGCTCTTCTTTGAATAGTGCCATGGGATCTTTTACATCCACCTAAGAGGGCAGACGGGGCTTCAGTTTAACGTCTCATCTGACAGTAAAGTGTTCCCTCAGTACTGCACTGGAGGGTCAGCCTGGATTATGTGCACAAATCTCTGGAGGGAGGCTTGAACCCATGATCTTCTGACTCTGAGGTGAGAGTGCTGCCACTGAGCCATGTCTGACAATACATAAGCCAGACCTGAGGCAGTCTGCCCCAAGTTGAGTTAGGATGTTGTTCTTTCCTCAGATCAAAAGAAGGAAGATGTAGTGAGAAGTTGCTGTCAATTTAAATAATTCACCACTTGTCCATTAAGAGAGCCAGGCAGCCTGAGAACAGAACATTTGCTCAGAATCTTCCAGTGAGTCTTTGCAAACTTTTAAAACTGAAACTAAAGTTTGAGTTCAGTTTGTGGCAATACTGTTTACTACACTGAATCTATCCAAGTCATTGACGAGGCCACAGTTAGAATATTGGATCTGGTTTGGGGGACCCTATTTTTGGAAAGATGTCAAGGCCATGGAGAGGATATGGAAGAGATATACTAGGATCACATGAGGGATGAGAGGCTTTAGTTATGAGGACTGACCAGATAAACAGGGGCTCTTTTCATTAGAAAAGAGAAGGCAGGACATCGGATAGAGGTTTTCACATTTTTCTTTACACATAGAGGGTTGTTAGAACATGGAATACCGGAAACAGGGATGGAAGCAGAATCCATAATAGATTTTAAAAAGGAAGTGGATGAATATTTGGGGAAAGGGCAAGGAAATGAGATTAGGTGGATAATTTCTTCAGGGAACCAGTACAAACATAATGGGGGTGATTTTAACCCCCAAGAACAGGTGGGTTGGGGGCGGGTGGGAGTTGAAAATAGTTGTTTTGTGGGTCGCGACCGCAACCCAGCTTTATTTCCGGGTTTAACGTCAGCGCGGAAAAGTACAGACTTCCCACCGGGAACGCAAAGTCTGAAAATTTTGCGGTTGTGACCCAAAAAAACAACTATTTTCAACTCCCACCCGCCCCCAATCCGCCCGTTCTTGGGGGTTAAAATCACCCCCAATTTGCCTGTCTCATTTTGGATATTTGACTATTTGGCCTAGTTCTGATTTCAGATTCGTTTATATTAGATGCTAAGAAGTTAAATTTAGCTCACAAGGGAATTAATTAAAACTCTGCAGAAATGGTGTTTCTTGCATACCACATCAGCTTGAGACAATGTGGTTCATTAATTCAATCCAGTGACATTTTTCACCTCACACAATGGAATGGCGTCTTTCTTCTTGAGCCCAGCAAGGGGCAGCAGGAGAGCAGCTGCCTCAGACGCCCACACACATGAGAGGGCGGTGACTAGTTTGATTGGCAGCTCAATTGGCCACTCCCCGGACACGGTGAGCTGGGGACGGGTTAGAGGTCAAGACTTTGGTTTCTGAGACAGAGAAAAAAATGATCTGTAGAATTTGGAGTGGAGACAGTTACAGAAGCAAATAATCTTCTTCTTCCTAACTTTACAGCCAATTAGTCCAGTGAATACTGGCTTGCAAAAGTGAATGTAGGCTTGTATCAGGAGATAAGTTGACAAAATTTGTTATTTTTGATGTTACAAGGAATGATAGACATTAGATTAAATTTAATTGAAAACTGTTCTCTTCATTCGTATATTTTTTTTATTCATTCATGGGATGTGGGCATCGCTGGCAAGGCCAGCATTTATTGCCCATCCCTAATTGCCCTTGAGAAGGTGGTGGTGAGCCGCCTTCTTGAACCGCTGCAGTCTGTGTGGTGAAGGTTCTCCCACAGTGCTGTTAGGAAGGGAGTTCCAGGATTTTGACCCAGCGACGATGAAGGAACGGCGATATATTTCCAAGTCAGGATAGTGTATGACTTGGAGGGGAACGTGCAGGTGGTGTTGTTCCCATGTGCCTGCTGCCCTTGTCCTTCTAGGTGGTAGAGGTCACGGGTTTGGGAGGTGCTGTCGAAGAAGCCTTGGCGAGTTGCTGCAGTGCATCTTGTTGTTGGTACACACTGCAGCCACTGTGCACGGTGGTGAAGGGAGTGAATGTTTAGGGTGGTGAATGGGGTGCCAATCAAGCAGGCTGCTTTGTCCTGGATGGTGTCGAGCTTCTTGAGTGTTGTTGGAGCTGCACTCATCCAGGCAAATGGTGTGTATTCCATCACACTCCTGACTTGTGCCTTGTAGATGGTGGAAAGGCTTTGGGGAGTCAGGAGGTGAGTCACTCGTCGCAGAATACCCAGCCTCTGACCTGCTCTTGTAGCCACAGTATTTATATGGCTGGTCCAGTTAAGTTTCTGGTCAATGGTGACCCCCAGGATGTTGATGGTGGGGGATTCGATGATGGTAATGCCGTTGAATGTCAAGGGGAGGTGGTTAGACTCTCTCTTGTTGGAGGTGGTCATTGCCTGGCACTTGTCTGGCGCAAATGTTACTTGCCACTTATCAGCTCAAGCCTGGATGTTGTCCAGGTTTTGTTGCATGCGGGCATGGACTGCTTCATTATCTGAGGGGTTGCAAGTGGAACTGAACACTGTGCAGTCATCAGCGAACATCCCCATTTCTGACCTTATGATGAAGGGAAGGTCATTGATGAAGCAGCTGAAGATGGTTGGGTCTAGGACACTGCCCTGAGGAACTCCTGCAGCAATGTCCTGGGGCTGAGATGATTGGCCTCCAACAACCACTACCATGTTCCTCTGTGCTAGGTATGACTCCAGCCACTGGAGAGTTTTCCCCCTGATTCCCATTGACTTCAATTTTACTAGGGCTCCTTGGTGCCACACTCAGTCAAATGCTGCCTTGATGTCAAGGGCAGTCACTCTCACCTCACCTCTGGAATTCAGCTCTTTTGTCCATGTTTGGACCAAGGCTGTAATGAGGCATATAAAATAAAGCAGTTTGCAGGTTTACAAATGGCCTCATCTCACAAGAGAGTATATCATGTTGCCTTTCAGAAGATAGGAGAAATGCACGTGCAGGATAAGAACATAAGAAATAGGAGCAGGAATAGGCCATTGGACCCCTCGAGCCTTCTCCACCATTCAATAAGATCATGGCTGACCTTGTACATCAACTTTACTTTCCTGCCCTATCCCCGTATCCCTTGATTCCCTTAGTGTCCAAAAATCTATCGATATCGGTCTTGAATGTACCCAACAACTGAACATCCACAGCCCTCTGGGGTAGAGAATTTCAAAGATTCACAACCCTCTGAATGAAGAAATGTTTCCTCATCTCTGTCCTAAATGGTCAACCTCTTATCTTGAGTCTATGACTCTATTTCCATACCCTCCAGCCAAGGGAAACAGCCTCTCAGCATCTACCCTGTCAAGCCCTTGAAGAATTTTATACATTTCAATGAGATCACTTCTCATTCTTCTATTCTCCAGAGAATATAGGCCCATTTCACTCAATCTCTCCTCATGGGACAACCCTTTCATCCCAGGAATCAATCTAGTGAACCTTCATTGCACTCCCTCTAAGACAAGTATATCCTTGTTTAGGTAAGGAGACCAAAACTGTACACAGGATTACAGTGTCCGCTACACACAATGAGGGGTTTTATTTTTGCGACTTCTGGGTAATGCTAGCATGTGACTAGGTATTGGGTAGTAAGGTAAGCTCCTGGCCATAGGGGATGTGGGGTCCACTTATGGGGAATATTGCTGATGCTGATCCCAAGACAATAGTGCCGAGCTGAAATTTGTAGCAGGCCAAATGTCCTTCTACTGTGCTGTAAAATTTGAGGATCCTGTGAGGTCCCTTCATAGTCATCTCCTTTGAGGACTGAAGTGTCCAAGGTTTTCTAATCTTTCCTCGTAGTCTTTCATCCTTTTTGCTCTTCTGTGCATTGTATCCAGGACATAAATGTCTCCATCCTTCCTCCACAACCAAAACCCTATGCAGTACTCAAGGTGGAGTCTGACCAGGGCAGTGTGTAATTTGAGCATGGCATCTCCCACCTGTACTTGACCGTTTTGGTGATATCACAGCATTCTGGCTCAGAGATTTTGGCCAAGGAATTGGAGTAGTGTCGGAAACCGGCACGGAAATGGGCGTGGGAAGCAAACGCACGCCTAAAAACATTGGCTCGAGCCCCGCTCAAAATGGGGCACGCTCATAAAACTGGCACACCGTGGACCTCAATCGGACCTGCCGATTCAGTTCACCGGTCAGGGCCTTAGCAAATTCAGCCCACAGGCATGTCCTTGACAGGGTGGAGAGGAGCCAAGAGAAGCACTCCTGCTCCTCCCAACTCGACAGAAACAAAACTCTAAAATAGTTCTCTTATCCTTTCGTGGATGGCCTCCAGCGGTCCTATTAAAAACCCTTGGTTAGGCCTTAGTTGAAGATTTGGATCAACAATGAATTTCAAGCGGGGGTCCTAAAATAAATGTTAGGATCCTTATTTGCATATTCAAGACACCTAACACCTGTTTCAGGCAAGCGCCTTGTACCGGCTTTCAATTTGGCAGCCGATGCACTTCCAGGGGACATCGGGCCCCAAAATCAGTCCCCCCAACACTTCCTTTTCGCCCAAAACATGGGCCCATTTCCCCACCCCCTATTATGTTTAAAATTAAATGTTATTGAGATTTTTTAGGAAGT
This sequence comes from Heptranchias perlo, assembly GCF_035084215.1. Classification (NCBI taxonomy): domain Eukaryota; kingdom Metazoa; phylum Chordata; class Chondrichthyes; order Hexanchiformes; family Hexanchidae; genus Heptranchias; species Heptranchias perlo. Next base: position 18,361,662 of record NC_090335.1, read on the forward strand.
ATTTCCCTGAGACCCTTGGGGCCTAGAATGGTCATATTAACCCGCAGAGCTCAATGTGAAGAGGATTGGAATGTATGCAACCTACAAAAATTAGGATAATTACAGAGGGCCTCTTACCAACTTCTGAACGATTGAAAACGTCATACTTCTCCAATGAGTGTGCGAGAATCAGGCCGCACAGTAATTAAATATTCATGTTCTCAGGCACTGCTGAACTATAAACAATTATTTGCTAATATAATGGTGGTTGGTGCTTAATGGCAAATTCCTAGTGCACAATGTCCAATTGTTCACAAGTTAGGCTTTTGGAATTTTAAAATTGCTTTTCGTACATGTGTAGAATTTGAGTTAATGAGTGAAAGGTTTGTTTTCTCCTATCAAATGAGAACATGACGTCTTTATTGAATATCCAGCCTCTAACAAATCATAATTGGCAATCTCAATGGTTGCGAACTATTGGTTTGGCTCTGATAGCAAGATATATCAAATAGTCTGTCGCATTCTCAGAACACAACCTCTCAGATTCCACTTCAGTCTCTTTGATCGGCAAGAAGCCTCTGGTTGAAGTATGTTGTTTCAAGACTGTCGGCACTCCCACTGCACTGTCATTCTCAGGTTTCCAATCTTCCACTCCCCTCGTTCTACAAACACCATCTACAACATGCACAAAGCCAAACAGATAAACAGAGAGTCACATACTCTCCTCCCCCCAGGAGAGGCGAATGATGGATCACTCCAAATAGCTTTCAGCACATAGGCAGCTGAGCCAGAATGACATGTTTTCTGAAGTCAATGGCTCCATCTCTCTCAAAATCACAGCTGCTATCCACCCTGTGCCTCAGCAGGTACATCCATATGAATCACTCCTCTCCCAGAGGGAAGAAGTGGAGGGATTATTGCTTTCGATGACCAAAGCAGCTTTAAATCAAATCCTAACAGATGGCACGGTGGACCTATGGTTTTAAAGAACCAATGCACAGCAGCAAGAAGCAAAGTGATGGAGGGTCAAGACCCTTTCTCTGAGCTTCTTATCACAGCTGTGCTGTGTGAGGGGACATCACGCAGAGTCAAGTGTCTCCTCTTACGGGGTGCAAGGGAAAGTTAGAAGGGCTGTTCCTGCCCGACCATTCATAGAATAATAGAAACTTACAGCACAAAAGGAGGCCATTTGGCCCATCGTGCCTGTGCCAGCTCTTTAAAAGAGCTATCCAATTAGTCCCGCTCACCCGCTCTTTTCTTCATAGCCCTGCAAATTTTTGCTTTTCAAGTATTCAATTCCCTTTTGAAAGTTACTATTAAATCTGCTTCCACCACCCTTTCAGGCAGTGCATTCCAGATCACAACAACTTGCTGAGTAACAGAATTCTCCTCACCTCTTTTTTTTTGCCAATTATCTTAAATCTGTGCCCTCTGGTTACTGACCCTCCAGCCTGTGGAAACAGTTCCTTACTTACTCTATCTAAATCCCTTAACATTTTGAACACATCTGAGCAATCCCAGCTTTTCTAGTCTCTCCACATAACTGAAGTTGCTTATCCCTGGTATCATTCTGGTAAATCTTCTCTGCACCCTCCCAGTACCTTGACATCCTTCCTAAAGGTGAAATTTTCAAGACTGAGATTGCTAATTTTTTTCTCAGGTAAGGGTAACAAGGGATATGAAACAAAGGTGGGTAAATGGAGTTGAGGTACAGATCAGCTACAATCTAATAGAATGGTGGAACAGGCTCGAGGGACTGAATGGTCTACTCCTGTTCCTATATTCCTAAACATTGGGAAGACTGAAGTTATCATCTTCAGTCCCCATCACTAAATCCATACCTTTGTCATTGACTTGATCCCCACTGCCTCAGGCTGAACCAGACCATTCTCAACCTTGGCACCCTATTCAACTATGAGATAAGCTTCTGACCCTATATCCTCTCCATCGCAAAGACCGTCTACTCCCACCTCCGTAACCTTGTCCGCCTCCACTATTCCAGTGTTCTCCTGGCCGGCATCCCATGCTCCACCCTCCATAAGCTTCAACTCAGACAAAACTCTGCTATCTGTATCCTGTCCCGCACCAAGTCCTACTCGCCCATCACCCCTGACCTCACTGACCTCTATTGGTTCCCAGACTCTGAACGTCTCAAATTTAAAATTATAATGCTCATGTTTAAATATTTTGCATGGCCACACCCCTGCATATCTCTGTAACCTTCTCCACACCTACAACCCTACCCCTCAAACTTTCCGATCCTCTGACTCCAGCCTCTTGTGCAGCCCTCTCTTCCTTCGTCCCCCACCATTAGTGGATGTGCCTTCAGCCACCTGGACCCCACACTCTGGAATTCCTTACCTAATCTTCTTCATCTCTTCGCTTGGCTCTCCATCTTTAATACCCAATTTAAAACCCAGCTCTTTATCTAGGTTTTGATCAACCCTTCTAATATCTCCCTCTTTGGCTCGATGTCCATTTTTTCCTTACCGCTCCGTGAAGCAACTTGGGAAGTTATTCCTCCATTAAAGTTTCTATATAAATGCAAGTTGTTACAGTAGTTGTATCAGAATGAAGCAGACTCAGGGCAGTATAATACATGCCAGTAGCAGCCAAGGTTTCGTCTGTACTGCCCAACCACAGGGCCCGTGTGCTGTGATCCACCTCTTGCTAAGAACCACGTTGAAAGTGACCAAATTAAATTCATGTAAATTCCTTACAGCGAATGAAGAAAGAGGAAACTTCCATCCCATCACTCTGGGCTGAACTTGAAGTCAAGTCTCAGAAATGAGAGGAACGTACGAACTACCATCTCATGCAGAAATAGAGAAAGATTTGTATTATACAGCGCCTTTCATGACCTCGGTACATCCCAAAGTGCTTTACAGCCAATGAAGTACTTTTAAAGTGTAGTCTCTTGTAATGTAGGAAATGCGGCAGCCAATTTTTGCAAAGGAAGCACCCACAAACAGCAATGAGATAATGACCAGATAATCGTTTGCGATTATTAAAATTATTATTCCCTTTGGAGAATATTATGAAGTAATGAAAGGATTTGCAGGCTGATTAACAGTCTGCAACATGAACACTCCTTTCATGACCATAACCATCTTTATACCAGCCGACAGGATGATTAGTCCTGATAGTCCAGCTAGGAAGGCAAATATTGGCCTTCATTGCAAGGGGATTTGAGTACAGGAGCAAGGATGTCTTACTGCAGTTATACAGGGCTTTGGTGAGACCACACCTGGAGTATTGTGTGCATTTTTGGTCTCCTTACCTAAGAAAGGATATACTTGCCATAGAGGGAGTGCAGCGAAGGTTCACCAGACTGATTCCTGGGATGGCGGGATTGTCGTATGAGGAGAGATTGGGTCGACTCGGCCTGTATTCACTCGAGTTTAGAAGAATGAGAGGGGATCTCACTGAAACATATAAAATTCTGACAGGGCTAGACAGACTGGATGTTTCCCCTGGCTGGGGGGTGGGGTCCAGAACAAGGAGTCACAGTCTCAGGATATGGGGTAGGACATTTAGGACTGAGATGAGGAGAAATTTCTTCACTCAGAGGGTGGTGAACCTGTGGAATTCTTTACCACGGAAGGCTGTGGACGTCAAGTCACTGAATATATTTAAGAAGGAGATAGATAGATTTCTAGACACAAAAGGCCTCAAGGGGTGTGGGGAGGGAGCAGGAATATGATATTGAGATAGAGGATCAGCCATGATCATATTGAATGGCAGAGCAGGCTCGAAGGGCCGAATGGCCTGCTCCTGCTTTCTATGTCCTATACAGTGGGAGGGTTTTATGGGCTCCCACAACCCATGTGATGAGGGGGGAGGCCACCCACACCGACCAGACACCAGTTGGACATCAACCCAGAATTCAGAGCTTGAAGTTTGAGTCTCCACTTGCTAGGACTGACCGGAGTGGGGTTTTGAACCCAGCACCTTCTGACTCAGAGGCGGGAATGCTACCACTGAGCCAAAGGTTCGCTCCGTCAGCACTGATTAAGGTAAAGTTATTCAGGTGACTCCTTACTGTTCATGGCAAGAACTGAGCCACTGATATAAATTTCCCAACTTCCAGCTGGGTGAGGAGAATGAAAGATCGTTCTGAAATACTACAAATCAAGACAGCAAATCCAGTCAGCAGTTCTATTTTATAATCTCACTTAACGCTGTTGCTAATGCTGCGTTATAATTCCTTGTGTGCTCAGGATCACGCCAGGCAATTTAGGAGAGAGTAACTCCAGGGGATTGCACTTGCCAAGAATATTTACTAAAACATAGCAAATACTCAACAGGAACTGTAAGAAATAAGAGACAGCTCAGATGCGGTTTGCACAGAACACACTGGCAGCGATTATCTAACCAGATGCGCTACTTAGTGTCTCTTTTGCCTTCTGTTGCCTCAGAGGCCCCTGCTCCAGTCTGGGCTAGAATGGAATGGAAAAGCACAGCTCACCTCCTTGCAGTGGCTGTAAAAACTAAAGCTTTTCTTTAAAGTTAAACACAAGAGTGGTCTGTAGGCTAATATTTCCCATTAATAAAACAGATACCTAGAATCAGCTTCTCCTTTAAATATTTAATCAACGCTGTACTGAAACTATCATTATCAATTGAACTACCAGCAAGAAATGTCAGTTCACATCTCCAACAAGTCTGTCTCTATTATCTCTTTTTCCTTTATATGTAAAACATAATTAATTAACCAAGTGCTCACACCATAGCCTGCTTATTCCATTCTCTGTTTTTTTTTTACATGGAATTAGATAGATTCAACAGGAGAGAAACAGGCCATTCGGCCCAACTGGTCTATGCCGGTGTTTGTGCTCCAGACGAGTCTCCTCCCTCCTTACTTCATCTCACCCAATTTGCATATCCATAAGAACATAAGAAATAGGAGCAGGAGTAGGTCATACGGCCCCTTGAGCCTGCTCCGCCATTATGATTTTCTAAGTGCACTGTTACCATTTCCTTAATAATGGATTCCAGCATTTTCTCGATGACTGATGTCAGGTTAGCTGGCCTGCAGTTCCCTGTTTTCTTTCTCCCTCCTTTCTTGAATAGTGTTGTTACATTTGTTACCTTCCAATCCATTGGGACTGTTCTAGAATCTAGGGAATATCCTTCTATTCCTTTCTCCTTCATGTACTTATCTAGCTTCCCCTTAAATGCATCTATGCTATTTGCCTCAACCACTCCATGTGGTAGCAAGTTCCACATTCTAACCATTCTCTGGGTAAATACATTTTTCCAGAATTCCTTATTGGATTTCTTAGTGACTATCTTATATTTATGACCTCTAATTTTGGACTCCCCAAAATTGAAAACATCTTCTCTACGTCTACCCTATCAAGCCCCTCAGCCTTTTCTTTTCCCAGTCTGTTCAGTCTTTCCTGATAGTTATAACCTCTCAGTTCTGGTATCATCCTTGTAAATCTTTTTTGCACCTTCTCCAGTGCTTCCATATCTTTTTTTGTAGTATGGAGACCAGAACTGTTCATAGAGCTCCAAGTGTGGTCTAAACAAGGTTCTGTACAAGTTTAATATAACTTCCCTGCTTTTCAATTCTATTCCTCAAGAAACATTTTGAAAACTTTTATTTACTTATTCCTAATCCTAATTTTATTCCTCTAACTCCTTTTTTTTAGGTTAATCCATTCCCCTTCCCTTTCTGATTTTGCCTCAATCCCACTGGGGTTCTACCTACATGGCATCTCATTAAGGTGGGACGACCCAAGACCAGAGCTTGGGTACGCAGGGAACTGGCTGTACAAGTGCCCGTCCAACCACTCTGAGTTGGCATGCCAATCGGCACCATCCTGCCACCCACGTCATTTATCAATGGAATTTGATTGTGTTGCATTGTACAATGGCATAACGAGGAGTGTGTTTATCTTTTCTTTTTAAAATATCAGTTGTAGCTCCTGCCAAGTGTGTTTATCCCCTTCATTCTTGGAATGGCCATTCTTGAACCGCTGCTGTCCATGTGGTGATTCTTTATAACAGTTTGATACAGCTGGGCCACTTCAGAGGGCAGTTTTAAGAATCAACCGCCTTGGTGTGGGACTGGAGTTACACATACACCAGACTGGGTAAGGACGTCAAGTTTCCTTCCTTAAAGGTCATTAGTGAGCCAATTGGGTTTTTACAGCAATCCGACAGCTTCGTTGTCCCTGTTAGATGATGCCAGCTTTATATTTCCAGATTTTTTACTTAAAACTGAATTCAAATTCTCAAACTGCCCTGTTGGGATTTTAACTCACATTTTCTAGATTACTAGTCTGTAACATAACCACTACACTACTGTACCCCAAGGTGCAAGGTTTGATTCCCAGTCCGTGCTGAGTCAGGTGATGGTACAGTAGTTATGGTAGAATTAGTCTCAATGCTCAGCATCCCATGTTAGGAGAAGTCAGCAGGACTCCCGCTCCAGAGACCCCTGCTGGAGAGTCCGTGCATATGGATATTGGGTGAATGCAAATAGGAGTCAGCTCGGATGTGATGCCATCGGCAGTTGAATAGCATAGTGATACTCAACATCTAGACTCACATATCAAGAATGGCCATTTTTCAAGTTACCAGAGGATCGTTGAACTGCACCCCAGGAGCAATCTGTGCCTCAAGGAGAGGAAGGGAGAAAAGGAAAGTGATTTGGAATTTAAAAAAAATTAGATACCCCAAAGGCTCAGTGAGTTTACTTCGTGAATAGCTGAGCAATAATAGACCAGGAAGATTCCAGGCTTGTCCCCAGTCTGTACTGAATTAGCTGATCTCAGCCAGGGCAGACAGTGAGAACACTACAATTGGACTCAGTGTCCTGAGGGAGGGGAGTGGAAAAGTTCAAAAGATTCCTACTTCTCATCACTATCTGACAGCCCTGGCTAGAAATGCAGGTTTGTGGACAGTGGTTGGACAGGGTCAAGCTCATGTGCGATGCCCAGATGGTCGAAGAGTTTGCCAACACTCACCATCGAGGTTCACACATAGGTTATAGCCATGTGGGCAAGGAGGGTGACTGGTACATGTGGGACCCATTTCCCAGCAAGGAATCAATGCCTTCAGGACAGGTGGGGAGGAAGAGGAAAAAAATTGGAAAGAGGTTAAAGAAATCAATTGTGATTGAACTGCTTGAATTGATTTGCCTTGAGCTTAAATATGCTATGTCCAAAAAACACTCAAGTTGGTGTGGTAATATCCTCGCCGCTTTTATTTCAGACTCTGGAACATTCTCTTTAGATTTCACAACACAATATAAGAAGAGACCCTGGAGTGTAATTGCTGCATTGTGTTTACTCCCATCAGTGGGGTCGTCTAGTGTTCAGTTAACAATATGCAACTACAATACACATCAAAATGGCCATGACATTTCACTTCAATTGAATGGTATTCTTTATATAACATTGCAAAACCTTTTTAATTTAGGACATTTAGAGGCCTCAGCATCAACCTGCCCCTTTGGCACATTACTGGTGGCACAAAAAATACGTCAAAAATCAAGCTTGCTGTCTTTGGTTTAATAAATGAGAATGGATGCAGGATTTTTTAAGAAATTAAATGGTTACTGCAAGAATTCATTAACTAGTCCTGGTACACCTACTGCTGTCAGCGACGAGAGAAAACAGGATCTTTCTGACTGGAATTCTCATCGCACTGAAACTCTGATGGTCCTTCTTGTTGTGTTTATGTGCTGGTAACAGAATCCATCCCAACTTTGACTTGGCTATTTACAAGCCCCCAACTCAGCTCACAGGACTGCAGCTAAATATAGGATCTGTATATAGCAAGGAAAGAAACAGACCTGGTCGTCATAGATAAACATTTCTGACATGCTCTACCGCCTGTCTACCTCACCAAGATGCCATTATTTTGACCTCATCAGTGTTATCAGTAGAGAAGACTTAAATAAGTGGCCACTTGTAAAGATGCAGGCCCACAACAGAGTGAGAGAAAAAAAAACTTCCTCAGGATGTCCCAAACCACTTTACAGGCAATTAATTACTTTTGTTATAATGTAGGAAATGCAGCAGCCAATTTGTGCACAGCAATGTCCCACAAACAACAAATGAATGAATGTCCAGGTAATCTGTTTTTGTGGTGTTGGTTGAAGGGGGAATGTTCTGGGCACCAGATTCACCAGAATGATACCGGAGCTAAAAGGGTTAAATTATGAGGACAGGTTAGCATAAAGTTGGCTTTTATTCCCTTGTAAGGAATCTTACAACACCAGGTTATAGTCCAACAGGAATCTTACAACACCAGGTTATAGTCCAACAGGAATCTTACAACACCAGGTTATAGTCCCAAAACTGTTGGACTATAACCTGGTGTTGTAAGATTCCTTACATTTGTACACCCCAGTTCATCACCGGCATCTCCACATCATATATTCCCTTGAGTGCAGAGGATTGAGGGTGATCTATCGAGCTATTTAAAATTATAAAGGGATTCGATAGAGTAGATACAGAGAAACTATTTCCTCTGGTGGTGGAATCCAGAACAAGGGGCCTTAATCTTAAAATTAGAGTTAGGCCATTCGGGTGTGAAATCAGGAAGCACTTTTTCACATAAAGGGCGGTGTAAATCTGGAGCTCTCTCCCCCAAAGGGTTGGGGATGCTGGGGGTCAATTGAAAATTTTAAGACTGAGATCGGTAGATTTTTGTTAGGTAAGGATATCAAGGGCTTTGTAGCAAAGGCGGGAAAATGGTTGAGGGAGGGGCAAGACTGGCAGCTCAATATTCCGGGGTACAGAATCTTCAGGCGAGACAGAGGGGGAGGTATAAGAGGAGGGGGGGTCGCAATATTAATTAAAGAATCAATTACTGCCATAAGGAGGGATGATATATTAGCAGGTTCCTCTAATGAGGCCTTATGGGTGGAGCTTAAAAACAAAAAGGGGGCAAGCACTTTGATGGGAGTGTACTATAGGCCCCCAAACAGTCAGGGGGAGATAGAGGAACAGATATGTAGGCAAATCTCAGAAAATTGTGCAAATAATAGGGTAATAATAGTGGGGGATTTCAACTTCCCCAATATTAACTGGGATACTCAGAGTGTAAAAGGCTTAGAGAGTACAAAATTCTTAACGTGCATCCAGGAGAGCTTTTTGAGCCAGCATGTAGAAAGTCCTACAAGAGAGGGGGCGGTACTGGACCTAATTCTAGGGAATGTGGCCGGCCAAGTGGAAGAAGTGCTAGTAGGTGAGCACTTTGGTGACAGTGACCATAATTCGGTGAGATTTAAGGTGGTCATGGAAAAGGACAGGGAGGGGCCGGAAATAAAGGTTCTAAATTGGGGGAAGGCCGATTTTAATAGGATAAGGCAGGATCTGGCCAAAATGGACTGGGATCAGCTGCTTGTAGGAAAATCCGCATCGGAGCAATGGGAGTCTTTCAGAAGGGAGATTGAGACCATACAATGGCAACATGTTCCCGTAAAGGTCAAGGGTGGTTCCAAGAACTCCAGGGAACCTTGGATGTCAGGGGATATACGAGAATGGATTAGGAAAAAAAGGAGGGCTTTTGGCAGATACAAAAGTTTAAAGACGGAGGAAGCCCTAGAGGAGTACAAAAAGTGCAGGGGGATACTTAAAAAAGAAATTAGGAGATCAAGGAGGGGCCATGAAATAACACTGGCGAGCAAAATAAAGGAAAATCCTAAGATGTTTTATAAGTATATTAAGGGTAAGAGGATGACTAGGGAAAAAATAGGGCCCATTAGGGACAAAAATGGCAATCTGTGTGTGGAGCCGGCAGATGTAGGAGGGGTCCTAAATGAATTTTTTGCATCTGTTTTCACTATGGAGAAGGACGATGTAGACATAGAAATACGGCAGGGGGACTGTGATATACTCGAACATATTAACATCGAGCGGGAGGAGGTATTGGCGGTTTTAGCAGGCCTAAAAATGGATAAATCCCCAGGCCCGGACGAAATGTATCCCAGGCTACTGTGTGAGGCAAAGGAGGAGATTGCGGGGGCTCTGACACATATATTCAGAACCTCTCTGGCCACAGGGGATGTGCCAGAGGACTGGAGAACCGCTAATGTAATACCATTATTCAAGAAGGGGAGTAGGGAAAAACCGGGGAACTACAGGCCAGTGAGCCTAACATCAGTGGTAGGAAAATTATTGGAAAAAATTCTGAAGGACAAAATTAGTCTCCACTTGGAGAAGCAAGGATTAATCAGGGAAAGTCAACATGGCTTTGTCAAGGGAAGATCATGTCTGACTAATTTGATTGAATTTTTTGAGGGGGTGACTAGGCGTGTGGATGAGGGTAACGCAGTGGATGTGGTATACATGGATTTCAGTAAGGCCTTCGATAAAGTCCCCCACAGGAGACTGGTCAAGAAGGTACGAGCCCATGGAATCCAGGGTGCCTTGGCACTTTGGATACAAAACTGGCTTAGTGGCAGAAGGCAGAGGGTGATGGTCGAAGGTTGTTTTTGTGACTGGAAGCCTGTGGCCAGTGGGGTACCACAGGGATCGGTGCTGGGTCCCTTGCTGTTTGTGGTCTACATTAATGACTTGGATATGAATGTAAAAGGTATGATCAGTAAGTTCGCTGATGATACAAAGATTGGTAGGGTGGTAAATAGCGAGGAGGATAGCCTCAGTCTGCAGGACGATATAGATGGGTTGGTCAGATGGGCGGAACAGTGGCAAATGGAATTTAACCCGGAAAAGTGCGAGATGATGCACTTTGGAGGGACTAACAAGGCAAGGGAATACACAATGAATGGGAGGACCCTAGGCAAGACAGAGGGTTTTTTAAAAAAAATTTTTTTTTATTAGTTCACGGGATGTGGGCGTCGCTGGCAAGGCCGGCATTTATTGCCCATCCCTAATTGCCCTCGAGAAGGTGGTGGTGAGCCGCCTTCTTGAACCGCTGCAGAGGGATCTTGGTGTGCAAGTTCACAGATCCCTGAAGGCGGCGGAACAGGTAGATAAGGTGGTAAAGAAGGCATATGGGATACTTGCCTTTATTAGCCGAGGCATAGAATATAAGAGCAAGGAGGTTATGATGGAGCTGTATAAAACACTGGTTAGGCCACAGCTGGAGTACTGTGTGCAGTTCTGGTCGCCGCACTACAGGAAGGATGTGATCGCTTTGGAGAGGGTGCAGAGGAGATTCACCAGGATGTTACCAGGGCTGGAGCGCTTCAGCTATGAAGAGAGACTGGGAAGATTGGGTTTGTTTTCCTTGGAGCAGAGGAGGCTGAGGGGGGACATGATTGAGGTGTACAAAATTATGAGGGGCACAGATAGGATGGATACTAAGGAGCTTTTTCCCTTCGTTGAGGGTTCTATAACAAGGGGACATAGATTCAAGGTAAAAGGCGGGAGGTTTAGAGGGGATTTGAGAAATAACTTTTTCACCCAGAGGGTGGTTGGAGTCTGGAACTCACTGCCTGAAAGGGTTGTGGAGGCAGGAACCCTCACAACATTCAAGAAGCATTTGGATGAGCACTTGAAATGCCATAGCATACAAGGCTACGGACCAAATGCTGGAATATGGGATTAGAGTAGACAGGGCTGATGGCCGGCGCGAACACGATGGGCCGAAGGGCCTCTATCCGTGCTGTATAACTCTATGACTCTATGACTCTATGACTCTAAAATGCTGTTGAGGTACAGATCAGCCATGATCTAATTGAATGGAGGAACAAGATAGAGGGGCTGAATGGCCGACTACTGTTCCTATGGCCAGAGAACTCCTTAGTCTTCTTCAACAAGTCTCATGGAATCATTTGCCTCTCCTGAGTTTAACATCTCATCCAAATACTCCAAACCTCCGACAGTGTAGAACTCCTTCAGTACTGCACTGAAATACCAGCCTAGATCATGTACTCAAGGCACAACCCAGAGGCAAGAGTGCTACCAACTGAGCCACACCGACAATGGAAATAAATGGAAAGGCAGAACCTGCATATATAGTGAAAAATTACAATTCACTAATCCTGCAAATGATTGGAATCCTTATTTACAATAAAGTCATAGTTGGAATCTAATCACTCGCTTCTATTATTCAGCTCATTACACAAAAATCAGTGATGTGTTTCTTATCTTGGTGAAACCAATATCTCCAGTCATAAAGCAACTAATCTCTGCTTATGTACTTGACTGAGTCCCTTAACCCCTTGTTTATGTTCTCAGCCTGAGCCTGGGCCTAAGCTGTTCAAAGACACAACTACCTGCTGGTGAGATGGTCTTCTTTACACTGCGTAGAATTTCATGAACAGAAGAGTTAGAAAGCTGCCTGAACTTGCGCAGTGCGCAGACGCAGCACCAGAGTTACAGACGGGATGTACAGTGCTGGGCCTCTGCCCCAGAGTTCAGACAGCTTTACCTGAGGGTAGAGCAACAAGTCTTCTGGCTCACTGCATTGCCCTAATGCCAGCTCTCACCCAGGTGTCGAGTAAGTTTAACTGTGAAAGGATCCCTTCACCTGAAAGGTTCCACTATCTGGCCGGTGACAGCAGATAAGGAGACTTTAGTGACCTACTGCAGGTTTCCTTACATTTCCCCAAGTTACAACAGTGACTACACTTCAAATGTACTTCATTGGCTGTGAAGCACTTTGGGAGAACCGTTCCCACGGGTCCAAGGTTGCGGCTTCCTGCTGCCAAATTCCCGCACTCGCCCATCGGCTGGGTAGTGAATCTGACTGGGTGTCGGGCAGGACTCAAGGAAATTTTATTTAAGTGAGGCCCTGCCATTAACAGGGCATCCACGTCCCCGAACTCTGTGGGTGCCCTGGTGCAATGTTCCCCCCCTCCCCCCACCCTATAAAAATGAAGGCCTGTGTGTCCAAATCTGGGCACGACACTTTAGGAAGGATGTCAAAGCCTTGGAGAGGGTGCAGAGGAGATTTACCAGAATTATACCAGGGACGAGGTTATGTGGAGAAGCTGGGATTGTTCTCCTTCCAGCAGAGAAGGGTAAGGGGAGATTTAATAGAGGTGTTCAAAATTATGAAGGGTTTTGATAGAGTAAATATGGAGAAATTGTTTCCCCTGGCAGAAGGGTCGGTAACCAGAGGACACAGATTTCAGATAATTGGCAAAAGAACCAGAGGGGAGAGGATGAGAATGTTTTTTTACGCAGCGAGTTGTTACGATCTAGGTGAAAGGGTAGTAGAAGCAGATGCAGTAGTAACTTTTAAAAAGGGAATTGGATATATTTGATATACTTGAAAAGGAATAATTTTCAGGGCTATGGGGAAAGAACAGGGGATTGGGACTAATTGGATAGCACTTTCAAAGAGCCATGCAGGCACGATGGGCCGAATGGCCTCCTTCTGTGCTGTAAGAGTCTATGATTCTATAACAGCTTCATGGTCACTTTTACTGATACCAGCTTTTTATTTCCAGATTTTTAAAACTGAATTCAAATTCTCAAACTGCCACGGCAGGATTTGAATTCAATGCTGTCTGGCTTGTTAGTCCAGTAACATAACCACTAAGCTAGCATACATCAAAAGCAAAATACCGCAGATGCTGGAAATCTGAAATAAAAACAGAAAATGCTGGAAATACTCAGCAAGTCAGGCAGCGTCTGCGGAGAAAGGAACAGAGTTAAAGTTTCAGGTCGATAACCTTTTGTAAGAAGTTGAAGATTAAACAGTTTTTAAGCAAATTCAATATATGCCTGCCTTTTTGTGGGATACGTGGAACATTCTTTGTTCCAGTTCTACTCAGGTCCCCTCCCTCACCTCTTTTTCCGGTATATTGATGACTGTATCGGTGCCATTTCCTACTCTCACCCCGAACTGGAAAATTTCAGCAACTTTGCTTCCACTTTCCACCCTTCCCTTCACCTTCACATGGTCCATCTCCGGCTCTTCCCTTCCTCGACTTCTCTATCTCCATTCCTGGGGATAGGCTGTCAACCAATATCTACTATAAGCCCACTGACTCCCACAGCTACCTTGATTACACTTTCTCCCACCCCACTTCCTTTAAGGACTCTATTCCATTCTCCCAGTTTCCCTGCCTCTGTCGCATTTGTTCTGATGATGCCACCTTCCACACCAATGCTTCCGATATGTCTTCCTTTTTCCTCAACCGAGGATTCCCCTCCACTGGAGTTGACAGGGATCTCGACCGTTTCCGTCCCATTTCCCGCACTTCTGCCCTCACCCCTCCCCTCCCAGAACAATGATAGGATCCCCCTTGTCTCCACCTTCCACCCCAGCAGCCTCCACATTCAATGTATCATCCGCCGCCATTTCCGCCACCTCCAGCGCGATCCCACCACCAAACATATCTTCCCCTCCCCTTCCCTTTCAGCATTCCGATGGGACCACTCCCTCCGCGACACCCTGTTCCATCACCCCCATCACCCGCTCTCCTCCCCATGGCACCTTCCCGTGCAAGCACAGGAGATGCAACACCTACCCCTTCACCTCCTCCCTTCCCACCATCCAGGGCCCCAAACACTCCTTCCAGGTGAAACAGCGACTTACTTGTACTTCTTTAATTTAGTATACTGTATCCGCTGCTCACAATGCGGTCTCCTCTACATTGGGGAGAACAAACGCAGACTGGGTGATCGCTTTGCTGAACCTCTCCGCTCTGTCTGCGAGCATGACCCTGACCTGCCGGTTACTTGCCATTTTAATTCCCCTTTCCACTCCTACTCTGACCTCTCTGTCCTCGCCTCTTACATTGTTCCAATGAAGCTCAACGTAAGCTCGAGGAACAGCACCTCATCTTTCGTTTAGGCATTTTACAACCTTCCAGACTCAACATTGATTTCAATAATTTCAGATCATAAACACTGCTCCCATTTTTTTGGTAGCAGGTGCTGGTAACGGTTCTGATGTTGTCATTTAAACCCCCTCTAGTCCCATCTTTTGTTTCTTTACTTGTCCTATTACCACCCTCCTTGCCTTGCAATATCATCCCTTTTGTTATTTAATCACTCCTGCCCTCCACCTTGTCATAGACCTTCCTTTTTGTTCTTTCCTCCCCCCCACTTCCTTCCCCACCCCTCCCCTTGGCTCTGTACTTGCTTAAAAACTGTTTAATCTTCAACTTCTTACGAAGGCTCATCTGTAACTTTCTCTGCAGATGCTGCCTGACTCGCTGAGTATTTCCAGCATTTTCTGTTTTTATTTAAGCTACCGTACTTGCTACCAGATGAAGGTGTCACTTTATAGGTCAAGAAATCTCAAGTCAGCAGTTCCAAATCACTGAAGTGCACATTTTTTTTTTCCTGATCTGTTTGACTAGAACATATCAGTGGCAAAGCAATCGTAAGTGAAACAAGAAAGAAAGAATTGCATTTATATAGCACCCTTCACAACCGTAGGATGTCCCGAAGCGCTTTACAGCCAATGAAATACTTTAGAAGTGTAGTCACTCTTGTAATGTAAGAAATTCAGCAGCCAATTTGCGCACAGCAAGGTCCCACAAACAGCAATGAGATAATGACCAGTTAATCTGTTTCAGTGATGTTGGTTGAGGGATAAATATTGGCCAGGACACCAGGGGGAACTCCCCTGCTCTTCTTCGAATAGTACCATCCACCTGAGAGGGCAGATGGGGCCTTGGTTTAACGTCTCATCCGAAAGACAAGCATTGATACTCCCAATCTAGTGCTCAGCAGACACCAAAGTGCCCATAATTTGGCACTGCTAGGTACTAGTTGGGTGATTTCACGTGGACAAGACACGAGGTGGGAAATGGAAATGTCAGACTGGTGCAGTTGGGATTACTGAGCTGGTACTGGAGCCGTGGCATGTCATTGGGGTAATGAAATGGGAGCTCTCTTTTGCCTCTAAACTGACTGGAGAATGTTTGACGACAGAACTCTCATCCTTCACCTGAATGAGTACAGAATGTAATATTCTTTAAATGGATTGCGAAAATATTCCCCTTACCCTGAACTGAACTGGAGTGGCAGCTTCGTCAAATGTGGTGGGTTGGTAGGCAATAACAAAATAACAGGGTCAGATTTCCAAAGAACCCAGTCACTCTCTTTATTTCCCTGTCAGGACAGGTCCATTTTTTAAAAATTCGTTCATGGGATTTGGGCGTCGCTGGCAAGGCCGGCATTTATTGCCCATCCCTAATTGCCCTTGAGAAGGTGGTGGTGAAGATCCAAATCAATAATTCAGCAAGGAACAGCTTGCAGCAGTCAGTTGATGGAGGTTTTGAAGGGTGCAGATAATTTTTGAATCTCTTTGGAGGGCAAAGATTACCACTCATCTTTCAATGGGTGCGATAGATTGTTGGTACAATCCATCAGCACCTGAATGTGTGAAGGCCCGATTGAAAAACATGACCTGTTAGATGGAGTTTTGTTTTGGCCAGAGTCCAACTGGTCTCTATGTTGGCACAGTTCTAAACCAGCTGGCTTCCTTATCCCACGATATACAGCAGTTTCATTGTATCAGATTAGTTTGCAAAGTGACGACTTTCTGGTATCCCGGTACTAACTACATCTGTCAACAACTCAATTAGACCCTTCAGAGAAAAGCTTTGCAGTCTGTTTACTTCTTAAGAGCTCTTGTTTAAAATTTCACTGCATTACTCCCTCTGTGGGTACTCAAGAAGCATTTCAATACTAGGAAACCTTTCACTGTCCCCAAAATGTTTGTTAAAAAATATTCGACAGCTCTTATGTGTTTCCCTGATTCCTCTTTATGATGTGGGAATTTACAGAAAGTTCCTATGGGCGTATACTATAGAAATGATCCATTTTCAAAAGAATGCAAATGATACTCTGAGCGTTAAATACTAAGATTTTAGTTTGACAGGATACTAGTGTTGGAAAAGAGATCACAAAAGTGGCCCCGTAATGTATTCCACATTGACGCAGGGGATGCACATTCTGTCAACATCATTGGGTTTATTTTTCGATATTTCTAACGGAAGCCTGTTTTGTTAGGTGTAAAAATTGACGAGGATAATTTCTGTTTGAGATAATTGACAAAAGAACCAGAGTGGGGAGGTGAGGGGTATATTTTTACGCAGCGAGTTTTATGATCTGGAATGTACTGCCTGAGAGGGTAGTGGAAGCAGATTCAATAGTAACTTTCAAAAGGAATTGGATAAATACTTGAAAAGGAAAAATGTACAGGGCTATGGGGAAAGAGCAGGGGGAGCGGGACTAATTGGATAGCTCTTTCAAAGAGCCAGCACAGGCACGATGGGTGGAATGGCCTCCTTTTGTGCTGTGAGATTGTATGATTCCATTATATTAAAGGTTAGATCTTGTACCTATGTATGTCCTGGAGTCTCTCATTTTTCTCTTGTTCTTTAGTTTTTTGCTTTCAAGCTGAAAGGTCAGAGATAGCCTGGGAAACATAGAAACATAGAAAATAGGAGCAGGAGTAGGCCATTCATCCCTTCGAGCCTGCTCCGTCATTCAATATGATCATGGCAGATCCTTTATCTCAATATCATATTCCCGCTCTCTCCCCATACCCCTTGATGCCTTTTATGTCTAGAAATCTATCTATCTCCTTCTTAAATATATTCAGTGAGAAGACATCGGGATTGAAATTGGTTCACACCCGAACCCAGCAATCACCACCACTGATGCGCAAAAAAAACATGTGAGATTGGTCCTCTCACATCATGGGGAAGAGACTGGTGAACTGAGAGTGCCAGTCTCACCCAAGGAGGCAGTGCACCAGTCGCAAAGAGGAGGAAAGTTGGCATTGGGCCCATGGTGTGTTCGGTACGGGTTGGGACGGGGAGGGGACATGAGATTGGGAGGGGGTGAGCATTGGTTGGCAACGACCTATATGCTGCGGTCAGTCGTGATCAAATATTGTGACGTGCCATGATGTTCTACCTAGACCCATGGTACAACATTATTTCCTCTACTATTTCCCTATTCTATATTTTCTGATCCCCCTGACCCACATTGGCACTGGTTCCATCAATGCCTCAATTTTAAAATTCTCATCCTTCCATGGCCTCGCCCCCTCCCTATCTCTGATCTACACTCTGAGAAATTGTGTTTCTCCAACTCTGGCCTCTTATGTATTCCCCACTTCCTTCGTCCAACCATTGGCAGCTGTGCCTTCAGCTGTCTAGGCCCTAAGCTCTGGAATTCCCTCCCTAAACCTCTCCACCTCTCTCTCCTCCTTTAAGACACTCCTTAAAGCCTACCTCTTTGACCATCATCTGTCCTAATACCTCCTTATGAAGCTCGGTGTCAAATTTTATTTGATAATGCTCCTGAGAAGTACTTTGGGACATTTTATTACGCTCAAGGCGCTATATAAATTTAAGTTGTTGTTGTTGTTGTTGTGCTGGAATCAAAAATTACATTCTGAAAACATCAGCGAATCACTTGTTGCGACATTTTCATGAACACAGCTCTCAGCAATGATCTCTCGTGATGTGACTGTAATGGTTTAGATTTTCATTTCGATGTTAACTGAATATGAGCAGATAGCACTTTCTTTAAAAAAAACCATGATGACATTTATTATTTTATGTATCAACAACATTGTTTAACTCCCCATCAAAATCACTTAAAGGAAACCTCCATACTCCAAAGAACACAGGCCGTAACCAACATTCCACCAATACGTGGAAATTACTGTAAAAACCAACATATACATCGTGGCACTGAGTGGAAAATCAACAGGAGATCACACACACCAAGGAATAATTGACACAAGCAGCTTGAGAGGATGCAAAAACCTGCAGTAAGATCGATCCTTGTACTCCATTATGCCGTTGATTGATTTGGGGATTATCCTGTGCAGTAAGGATATATTACTTCGCATTTGTAGTGTTCCTTTAATTGTGTTTCCATATTAAGCATTGTAATATCATTGCTGCAGTATAATAGAAATAATAGCAAATTTTTAAATTGAACTGACAATTATTTCTTCCTATTATTTCACTGCGATTCAAAAATTAGAGAATGACAGCATCTCTTGCAAGGAAAAATATGCCTGAACTAGGACTGGGTGGGACAGTGGCACACTGTGAAATTGGCTAAGGGACAGAAAGCAGAGAGTAGTGGTGAACGGTTGTTTTTCAGACTGGAGGGAAGTGTACAGTGGTGTCCCCCAGGGGTCGGTGTTGGGACCACTACTCTTTTTGATATATATTAATGATCTAGGTTTGGGTATACAGGGCATAATTTCAAAGTTTGCAGATGACATGAAACTCGGAAATGTATTAAATAGTGAGGAGGATAGTTACAGACTTCAGGAGGACATAGACAGACTGGTGAAATGGACAGACACATGGCCGATGAAATTTAATGCAAAGAAGTGAGGGCAATTAAGAGGGGCAGTAGCAGCATGGATACAAAATTGGCTAAGTAACAAGAAGCAGAGAGTAGTGGTGAACAGTTGTTTTTTGGACTGGAGGAAGGTGTTCCCCAGGGGTCGGTACTGGGACCACTGCTTTTCTTGGTATATATTAATGACTTGGACCTGGGTGTACAGGGCACAATTTCAAAATTTGCAGATGACACAAAACTTGGAAGTGTAGTGAACAGTGAGGAGGATAATGATAGACTTCAAGAGGACATAGACAGGCTGGTGAAATGGGCGGACACGTGGCAGATGAAATTTAATGTAGAAAAATGCAAAGTGATACATTTTGGTAGGAAGAACGAGGAGAGGCAATTTTAACTAGAGGGCACAATTTTAAAAGGGATACAAGAACAGAGAGATCTGGGGGTATATGTGCACAAATCATTGATGGTGGCAGGGCAGTTTGAGAAAACGGTTTAAAAAAACATACAGGATCCTGGGCTTTATAAATAGAGGCATAGAGTATAAAAGCAAGGAAGTCATGATGAACCTTTATAAAACACTGGTTCGACCACAACTGGAGTATTGTGTACAGATCTGGGCACTGCACTTTAGGAAAGATGTGAAGGCCTTAGAGGGGGTGCAGAAGAAATTTATTAGAATGATTCCAGGGATGAGGGACTTTAGTTACCTGGATAGACGAGAGAAGCTGGGGTTGTTCTCCTTGGAGCAGAGAAGGTTGTGAGGAGATTTGATAGAGGTATTCAAAATCATGAAGGGCCTAGACAGAAGAGATAGAGAGAAACTGTTCTCATTGTTGGAAGGGTCAAGAACCAGAGGACATAGATTTAAGGTGATTGGAAAAAGAACCAATGGTGACATGAGGAAAAACATTTTTACTTGGCAAGTGGTTATGATCTGGAATGCACTGCCCGAGGGGGTGGTGGAGGCAGATTAAATTGTGGCTTTCAACAGGGAACTGGATAAGTACTTGAAAGGAAAAAAATTGCAGGGCTACTGGGATAGGGCGGGCGAGTGGGACTATCTGGATTGCTCTTGCATAGAGCCGGCATGGACTCGATGGCCCGAATGGCCTCCTTCTGTGCTGTAACCTTTCAATGATTCTATGATAAGTGTGAAGTGATTCACTTTGGTAGGAAGAATGAAGGGAGGCAATATAAACTAAATGGTATCATTTTAAAGGGGGTGCAGGAACAGAGAGACCTGGGGGTGTATGTACACAAGTCTTTGAAGGTGACAGGACAAGTTGAGAAGGCTGTTAAAAAGGAATATGGGATCCTTGGTTTTATAAATAGAGGCATAGAGTACAAAAGCATGGAAATTATGCTAAACCTTTATAAAACACTGGTTAGGCTCCAGCTGGTATTGTGTCCAATTCTGAGCACCACACTTTAGAAAGGATGTCAAAGCCTTAGAGAGGGTGTAGAGGAGATTTACCAGAATGGTACCAGGGATGAAAGACTTCAGTTATGTGGGGAGACTGGAGAAACTGGGGTAGTTCTCTGTACAGCAGAGAAGGTTAAGGGGAGGTTTGATAGAGGTGTTCAAAATCATGAAGGGTTTTGATAGAGTAAATAAGAAGAAACTGTTTCCAGTGGCAGAAGAGTCAGTAACCAGAGGACACAGATTTAAGGCAATAAAAGAACCAGAGGCGACATGAGGAAAAAGGTTTTTATGCAACGAGTTGTTATGAATGGAATGCACTGCCATAAGGGGTGGCGAAAGCAGATTCAATAGTAACTTTCAAAAGGGAATTGGATAAATACTTGACGTGGAAAAATTTACAGGGCTATGGGGAAAGAGCAGGGGAGTGGGCCTAATTGGATAGCTCTTTCAAAGAGCTGGCACAGGCACGATGGGCCGAATGTCCTCCTTCTGTGCAGTCTTATTCTATGATTCTATATTTAACCTGTGGGCTGATAGGGTGAATGGCTTCTCTCTCCAACAGCTGCAAGAGTCCTACATGAATGGGCAGTCTCAACCCAGTTCCACGTCATTACAAGTCCACAGGATTAAATGGACTAATGGACCAAGGGATGCCTTGAAGATGACTGATGTGGAAAATGGTGCAGCAGGTGCTTGCTTCTGAGGTGAAGATAAAAGCAGGTTGCAGATGCAGATTAGAGGAAGCTTTATTCTGCATCTGACTGACCCGAGACTGCTTGATGGTGACAAGATGTACCAAAAGCAGAAATGTTCCACTGCGCAGGAACTTGAGGCCTTCCGCAACCGGTGGGCCCCGCAAGGACTGCTGGTGTGTTTTGTGGACGCCGTGAATAATATTATCATTTTGTGTTATGAGTTTCCTTTTGTTCTTTTTTATGGTTAAGTTCTTTTATTAGTTGTGCCCCTTAAAATAAAAAATGGGGGCACATTTGAACATGTCTGTTTAGTTGGTAACACTGGGCAACCCAATGCATCCTTATTGGACTTTAGAAAAAGGCATCCTGATGAAAATAAAAAGTATTTTAAAAAAAAGTACAAGATGGACGGGCTTGTCCAGTTCAGTCATAGGAACATAAGAAAATACGAATATAGGAACAGGCTTCGGCCATTCAGCCCCTCGAGCCTGTTCCGACATTCAATTAGATCATGGCTGATATGTGCTTTATTCCATTTACCAGCCTTGGTTCTGTAACCCTTAATGCTTTTTGGGGGAGAGAGTTCCAGATTTCCACTACCCTTTGTGTCAAGAACTTCTTCCTGACGTCACCCCTGAACGGTCTAGCTCTAATTTTAAGGTTATGCCCCCTTGCTCTGGACTCCCCACCACAGGAAATAGTTTCTCTCTATCTACCCTATCAAATTCTTTAATCGTTTTAAACACCTCAATTAGATCGCCCCGTAATCTTCTGTATTCGAGGGAATACAAGCCTAGTCTATGCAACCTGTCCTCATAATTTAATCCGTTTAGCCCCTCTTCACCAATTGTCAGTCTAAAAATTAACTTTGCCAAGATCATTAAAATTTCGAATGTATGCTAAATTAATAAGATCTTTAAATAATTTTAAAAGGGCCTCTGTGCACATGAAAAATGATTGTTCAGAACTTCCATTGCATGCCTCGAGGACAAGTAAAGTGCACAAGAAACAAAGCCTTCAGTTCTATGTAAAGTTTCTTCAAAAATGTAATTAGTTAGAACATGTTAGCAATTGTAGATATGAACCCATTAATCATGAAAAAGAAAGTTTATATGGTTTTGTTTAAATGGTACTTTTCATGACCTCAGGACATCCCAAAGCACTTCACAGCCAATTAAGTACTCTTTGAAGTGTAGTCACTGTTGTAATGTAGGAAACGTGGAAGCCAATTTGCGCACAGCATGGTCCCACAAACAGCAATGAGATAATGACCACATCATCTGTTTTAGTGATGTTGGTTGAGGGATAAATATTGGCCAGGACACCAGGGAGGACTCCGCTGCTCTTCTTCAAAACAGTGCCATGGAATCTTTTACATTCACCTGAGAGGGCAAACAGGACCTCGGTTTAACGTCTCATCTGAAAGATGTCACTTCCAACAGTGCAACACGCCCTTAGCACTGCACTGCAGTGTTAGCCTGGATTGTGTTCTCATGTCTCCAGAGTGGGACCTGTACACATGATCTTGTGACTCAGAGGCAAGAGTACTACCAACTGAGCCACAGCCAGCTGGCAAGTTCAAGAATGTTAACTTGCTAAAACTCAGACTGTCGTGAAAGGAGTGCAGCGGTCGCTCAGTATTGCAATGGGATAGTAGGGTAGGCGGTTCTCACCACAATTCTGTACACCATGAGTTCCTGATCTCAGCCAGGTCACCTGGAGGAAGGCGACAGGCCGAGGGGAAGTGATACCCCAGGGAAGGAGGAAAATTTGGATGTACAATTGGGCAGAGATCGCATCATATAGAAGGTAAGTGCCTACTTAACACTTGTTCCATGTGATCTCCTGGACTGGTTTTGATCACCTGAGGAGGTTGGAGAAGAATTTTCCAGAGTATTGGAGTAGTGGATGAAGTATTTAGTCACAGCGCTCCAGCATTGTGGTGAGGGGCAGGCTTGATGGACCAACTGGTCTTTTCCTACCCATCAATTTCATATGTTCGTACCACTTCACAAGTCCTACTGGCTGGTCGTAGGATGGAACTGGCTGAAAGTTTGATAGCAGACACCTGACCGCCTTCTTGGTTGGGCGTGATGGGCAGAATGGGGAGAGGTGGAGGGGTGCGGAGTTGTTCTAAAATACAGGGAGCGGAGACCTTACAAGAACGGAGAGAAGTAAAACAAAAACAGAGAGAACGCAGCATGTAGAGAAACTGAGAAAGCTGAATCGTTCATATCTCTATAAAAAAAATGATACAAAGATATGATTGCAATTCAGCACACCAAAACTTAATAAAGGTTAATTGTATATGAATGGTATTCCACATGTACATTTTATGCAGAGGTCATTCAGTGATGCACGGGGCGTTAGGGCAGACTGATCTCACCCACAATTCTGTATGCCATGAGTTCCTGTTCTCAGCAAGGCCATCTGGAGGAAGGCAACAGGCACAGGCCGAGGGGAAATGATTTCCCAGGGAGGGAGGGAGGGAAATTTGGAAGCCGGCCATCTTTGGCACCAGTCCGACTGGCTGGTCATAGGATGGAACCTACCATGTACGACTTTGGGTCCTGTGAGCAGTCAAACGCTTACTTTGTTTAAACAAAAAAAAACCTTTGCCTAGAATGAATTAAACTTACAAGTAAGCTCTCATAGCTTTTCCGCTATTGTTCGGTCTGAAGCCACTTGTCTGTCTGTGGCTTGTCTATGCTTCTGCTCTACACAATTTCCACAAATGTTTTACAAACGTCTGTGATCTCTGAGAAAACTTCCGGATTTATCATGCAGCAGTTCCACAGTATTAAATTTGCTCTCGACAGTGCAAGCCGATCTTTTGCATTCCCAGTTGGGAGCAGCTAGAGGCTTCCCTGTTGGACCCACAAGGAAGTGGAGGTAACTTTGAAACGCAAACTGCAGCTTTTGAAGTGGTTAAGTAAATAAGAATTTATAGTGACTCCCTTCTCTTGTTAATTGATCCCCTCAAGTTCTGGTTACGATGTGGGTGGTGTGTGGCTTTCTGTGGCAACATGTGCAGTTCAGTATTCCCTCACTTTCAAGGATTTCTTTGCAATTTGGAATTCATCTAAAGCAATACCGTAAATAAGGATTAGAAGAAAACCATGGTGGTGAGTTGGACGGATCTCAAGTAACTGGTCTTGGCCCTTTATAACAGGTGACACCCCTGCAAAGCAAAGAGGGTGCGAAAGGACATGTCAATCAGTTTTTCAGAGAAGTGTTGCCCCTGTTTGCACCAGCTGACCTTGATTTCTTGACTTTTTGCCTGGTTCACATTAGCTGAAAACTTCATTTCTGCTACAGATCACCCAACCGCAACACATCAATATGGCAAGTGACCTGTAACAGAGTCCGCAACACAATAGAACTAGATAGATAGATGAAATGAATGAATACTTGTCTGTTTGCATGTGCAGCATATTGTATTGGTAACATTCCTAATGTTACCAACTAGCCTGTCCAGAAATAGTTTTACTTAGTGCATAGTGTAAGTAAACACCTATTGCACATAACAGTTTATAACCAGATAAATGACAGGGCAAAGTAACAGTCTTACAGTTACTATGGATTATAAAAAGGATCCCACTTTTCTTCTAATAGAACAACTTTCTGTTCTGGAATGCTTTACTATGCCTGTCATTTGCTAACACCTGTTAGAACATTTTATTGTTGTGACTGGAACAAAGAAAAGAGGCTTCATTGATGGCCAGTTGTGTTGACTCAATGGAAGGCGAATGGGCTTGAAAAGTTAACTGGGCCTGTTTACTGGTAAAATCAAATATTTCAGTGTGGTCAGCCCCCATTGTATCCTACTCTTAGCCAATAAAAAAAGGGGGATCTCAGTGGATCAGAATCACATTTAGCCAAGAACCGTTTTACTCTCAATTTTTTTAAAACTCATTCCAATCCCATTTCTTATCATAAGCACCAATAAACCTCTCTCTCTATTTTGTACTGAAGACTGCCTGCCCTGTCACTCCTTTTAATTCAGGGTTGCCCAATACATAGCCACTAGCCACATGTGCCTAATTGGGAATCCAGGTGTGGCTAATTGGGAATCCAGATGTGGCTAATTGCATTTCTGATTAGTAAATAAAAAATGAGGAATAGACGCTGTCGTTGGGCATGTGATCTCAATACTCATATTCACACAGCGTATGCTTGTGAACCTTTATGTGCATTTGTTGGTAAAATGGTAAGATGATAAACAGAGTGTGCGAGTGTTTTTTAATCGTTTTGAGCGCTTTACTTCTTTGGTTACTGAACGGTGGAGGATGTTTAGTCTAGTGGATGGGCTGCCGACCAAGCATCTCATCCTGTTCTTAAAAATTCCTACTTTGATATGTGGAGTTTGGGCTCACACATTCCTGCAAAAATGCTTCCCAACCTACAACAAATTCCCAGTGCAGCCTCTGTTTCAGACTTCCTCTCAAAACAACTAAGGAATCCATTCAGAACTCATCAGGCAGCGACTCGAATCGTTACATTGTAAATCAGGATCGTTTCCATACAGCTACAATATGTTGGGTATTAGGCATATATTAGATGGACAATTACTGAAGCAACTGAGCTCAACAGAGTGAATGATTGACCTGATGCTCACGGGCTGTACTTCTCCGAGGGACACCAGTTTCCTGAACAAAAGCCCTTTGCCAGGCCTTCTCTTGCTTGCAAACGGCCAACACACTGACGTAAATGTTTTTATCAATTTGCGTCATGATGTTTGATGTCGACCTGACGGAAAAGACACATGCCCTTTTTCTCTTGTCTCCTCTCACCGCAAAAGACTCTGCTCTTGTAACATTGCACAGACCCCCCCAAATGTTAGATTTTTTGGGGGGGGGGGCGGGGTTCCCCTGTATTTTCCTCTCCGCATAAATATGGGAAAAACAACCAGAAAAAGCATGGTAACAAACCAAACGGTTTCCATTCATGTTTTGATTTGCTTTTAACAAAGTGCATGTGAGGAAAAGTTTGATCCGAGTAATATTTATAACTTCAGCCTTTCAAGATCATGATCAAACTTCACCTGTTAATCTTTCCTTTAAGTCCTTGGTTATTTTCCTTAATTTTGTATTTTACTTCCTGCCTCTGTACACAGGTTTCCTGTAAATAACAGGAAATCCTGTGGATAACTAGAACACGTGATTTTAGAAAGCGAGGCACATTCTCAAGTATTCCTTTTTGTTTTGAAGAAGGAAAGGGGAATGTTCCTTTAAATCGCCTTCAGTTAAATTGGGATGTATTGCAGATTGAAGAAATCCTCAATGATTTGTGCAATCTTTCCAATTGCCATGTTCAGTGTCAGAAATAGGTGGAAGATTAAAGATGTTGGAGGATAAAAGAGAAGCCTATTCTGGAAAACTAGACGGAACACGGAATACTCAAAGGGTTTGCTTCCTCCAGTCAGGGACTTGCCGGGAGATGTGTGACAACCCTGGGGTTGGATTTTGTGGGTCAAAGCTAAACAACTAACCTTGTGTGTGGCGACAGTCCCTGGTCTGTTTTTTGCTGAGCAAGATTCAGCGATCCAGACTGGGAGGAGATTTCTTGCACTTATTAACTCAAGGCGAAGGGCGTTTTTAACTGGAAATTGGGTCCAAAGGTCGGCTAGGGCTTTCTGAGGAGTATTAAGAAGTACGTGGAGCTCATAGCTCTTTCAGCAACCCCCAATAGCATCCCCAGTCATTTCAGAAAGAAATGTCTTTCTGGTCAGAAATGGCAATTTTCTTGGTTAGTTGCTCCATAAATCATTGTGTGGAGATGCCGGTGATGGACTGGGGTTGACAATTGTAAACAATTTTACAACACCAAGTTATAGTCCAGCAATTTTATTTTAAATTCACAAGCTTTCGGAGATTTTCTGAGGAAGGAGAAAATTTGCCTGAGGAAGGAGAAAATCTCCGAAAGCTTGTGAATTTAAAATAAAATTGCTGGACTATAACTTGGTGTTGTAAAATTGTTTACATAAATCATTGAACAGTGGTCATAATATTTCCTAGGAACCTGCATCACCAGACAAATATTCCTCATAATCCCACATCATTAGTTCTGTCCCTACCTTCAGCTTCCCCCTCCCTTCGTCATACCATTGGCAGCCATGCTGTCAGTTATCTAGGCCCCATGCTCTGGAATTCCCATCTAAGCCCCTCTGCCTCGCCTACTTCTCCGCCTACTTCTCCGCCTCCCTCTCCTTCTTTTAGACCCTCCTTAAAACCGACCTCTTTGACCAACCTTTATGTCACCTCTCCTAATATCTCCTTATTTGGCTCAGCATCTATTTTTTTCCCCTTACTCACCGATGCTCAGTTTGGGTTCCGCCAGGACCACTCGGCTCAGAATCTCATTACAGCCATGGTCCAAACATTGACAAAAGAGCTGAATTCCAGAGGTGAGGTGAGAGTGACTGCCCTTGACATCAAGGCAGCATTTGACCGAGTGTGGCACCAAGGAGCCCTAGTAAAATTGAAGTCAATGGGAATCAGGGGGAAAACTCTCCAGTGGCTAGAGTCATACCTAGCACAAAGGAAGATGGTAGTGGTTGTTCGAGGCCAATCATCTCAGCCCAGGACATTGCTGCAGGAGTTCCTTAGGGCAGTGTCCTAGGCCCAACCACCTTTAGCTGCTTCATCAATGACCTTCCCTCCATCATAAGGTCAGATGTGGGGATGTTCGCTGATGATTGCACAGTGGTCAGTTCCATTCACAACCCCTCAGAAAATGAAGCAGTCCGTGCCCACATGCAGCAAGACCTGGACAACATCCAGGCTTGGGCTCATAAGTGGCAAGTAACATTCGCGCCAGACAAGTGCCAGGCAATGACCATCTCCAACAAGAGAGAGTCTTACCACCTCCCCTTGACATTCAACGGCATTACCATCACCGAATCCCCCACCATCAACATCCTGGGGGTCACCATTGACCAGAACATAAATACTGTGGCCACAAGAGCAGGTCAGAGGCTGAGTATTCTGTGACGAGTGACTCACCTCCTGATTCCCCAAAGCCTTTCCACCATCTACAAGGCACAAGTCAGGAGTGTGATGGAATACTCTCCAATTGCCTGGATGAGTGCAGCTCCAACAACACTCAAGAAGCTCGACACCATCCAGGACAAAGCAGCCTGCTTGCTTGGCACCCCATCCACCACCCTAAACATTCACTCCCTTCACCACCGGCGCAGTGTGTACCATCTACAAGATGCACTGCAGCAAGTCGCCAAGGCTTCTTCGACAGCACCTCCCAAACCTGCAACCTCTACCAACTAGAAGGACAAGGGCAACAGGCACATGGGAACAACACCATCTGCACGTTCCCCTCCAAGTCACACACCAGCTTGACTTGGAAATATATCGCCGTTCCTTCATCGTCGCTGGGTCAAAATCCTGGAACTCCCTTCCTAACAGCACTGTGTGAGAACCTTCACCACACGGACTGCAGCGGTTCAAGAAGGCGGCT
This sequence comes from Heptranchias perlo, assembly GCF_035084215.1. NCBI lineage: Eukaryota > Metazoa > Chordata > Chondrichthyes > Hexanchiformes > Hexanchidae > Heptranchias > Heptranchias perlo. The sequence goes on from NC_090335.1 coordinate 18,390,464, forward strand.
CACCACCACCTTCTCAAGGGCAATTAGGGATGGGCAATAAATGCCGGCCTCGCCAGCGACGCCCACATCCCATGAACGAATGAAAAAACCCACCTTGGTGAAGCGCTTTGGGCCATTCTCCTTAGTTGGAGAGGATATATAAACTCAAGCTGTTGCTGTTCTTTAAATGGAGCTGGCGGAGGGGAGGGGGGTGGAATTGACTGCCATAATCTTAATTTGATAAACAGGTTTGCCATTTCCTCTTACAATTTGCACCAGTTAAGGATTTGGTTAATAAGGCCACGTGTTACACACATAAAATAAATACTGCTGATTTTCATTCAGCTCATCTACCTTATCCCTGCATAGAACCACGATCTCCCCATCCCAGTATCACACTATGTTGTCAAAGACCATCACCCTACATGGAGAACCATTCCAGATATTAATCATTCCTTGTGTGGTTTAACTTGTTAAAAGTGCTATTCCACTAAGTACCTTATATACCTCTATAAGGTCCTCTCTCCTTTCAAGGTGGTACGCATGGCACTTCCATATATTAGTTGCACACTAGGGGGCCTTGATGAACACAAAAAGAAACATCCCCCCGCCAAAAAAAAAGAGTAAAAATTGTTTTCAAACTCCATTAGAATCAAGGGTTCCAAATAGTATTCATCAATGTCATGGGAACACCCTCACTTACAAGCTCCCCTGATCATCCTGACTTGGACATACGGCACCGTTCCTTCATTGTCACTGGGTTACAAATCCTGGAATTGCTTACCTGGTACGCTCTTGGGATCACCATCACCACATGGACTGCAGCCGTTCGAGAAGAAGGCCCAAAACCACCTTCTCAGGGCAATAAATGCCGTCCTTACCAGCGATGCCCACAGTCCAAGAACAAATGAAAGAAGAGTGCATTTTCAAGCTTTGCAACTAGGAAATGGGAAGCTCTTTTAAATTTCTTGTACCCTGTCTAACCACCAATGAAATAATCCGTTCTGCTGCGGTGCACAGATTTGCATTGTGCATTGTAATATGGGGCAGACAAGCAACACAAAATCAAACAAATAGTGATAATTGAGAAAAAATATTGGTCAGTAGTGAAACTGGAATGTTGCCAAACACTTCAGGGTCCAGAATGTTTCTCGTCAAGTGTAACGGAGAATTCTTGTATCAACAGCCATGTTACGCACATGTTAATGAGGCGAGGTCATGGCTGTTGAATTTTATTCCACACTCTGTTAGGTTATCAATGAAGCATATCTTTTAAGCTTCTTTAACTTAAAGGAGCTATATGTTCCAAATGTGGCCCAACCAAAGGTTTTCTTTAACTGAAAGAATACTTTTCCAAAGCATTTTCGAGCAGCAAGATACATTTATGCAACAACCTGATAAACCATGTTTTAAGCATAAGAAAGAAAGACTTGCATTTATATCGCGTCTTTCACTACCTCAGGACGTCCCAAAGCACCTTACAGCCAATGAAGTACTTTTGAAGTGTAGTCACTGTTGTAATGTAGGAAACACAGCAGCCAATTTGCGCACAGCAAGGTCCCACAAACAGCAACGTGATAATGACCAGAAATTCAGTTTTAGTGATGTTGGTTGAGGGATAAATATTGGCCAGGACACTAGGAGAACTCCCCTGCTTTTCTTCAAATTGTGCCTTGGGATCTTTTACATCCATCTGAGAGGGCAGGCAGGGCCTTGGTTTAACATCTCATCCCAAAGACATCACCTCCAACAGTGCAGCACTCCCTCAGTACCACACTGAAATGTTAGCCTAGATTTTGTGCTCAAGTCTCTGGAGTCAGGACTTGAACCTATAACCTTCTGACTCAAAGGCCAGAGTGCTGCCACGAAGCCAAGGCTGACACCTGATGACGAGAAACACCCAGAAGGTGCCAGGTTTGATTCCTTGTTTGGAGTGTGTCAGCTGATCTCAAGCAAGACAGCTACAAATACCCTCAGTGCCTCCAGATCACTGAGGGGGAAAAAATAGGCCAGGGCCCTTGCTTGCAATTGCTATCCAGTGATGTATGCTGGGAGATTCCATATGTGGCAGTCACAGGGGAGGGGAGTGTCAGCCTTTGAGAGGTCATCTAACACTCTCTATCCAAGGCTAGGCTCGGCTATGGTGACTTGGGAGGGCAAGTGGCAGTCTGGGGCTATACCCCAGCAAGACTCAATGCCTGCAGAGAAGTTGGGGGGGGTGGGGGGAGAGACAGGAAGGGGGGTAGAAAATTGGTGGAAAAAGAAGGGAGAAGTTAAAGTTCGAGCAGTGTCAGACCAGGTGTAGGAGGAACAGCTTATGTGCTTGGAGTGTACAGGCTTCTAACTGACGAGTTCATAAAATTATCTGTTTCTTGTGAAGAACGAACAAGAAAAGATATATTAAAAAAAAAGATTGTTCAGGCATGGTCTGGGCATCAAACTACTAATCTTTTTGTTATTATAATTATGGCGTCTAACTCCTTTAATTAAAAAAAAATACACTGATGTCAAGCAGCATATAATTCGGTTAGCAACCTTTGACCCGTGCAGGATGTGAGGCTTATGCAGCATGCTGTGAAAGTGTTGTTTGTTCAGCATGAATATCCTATATGGATATGGAACAAATTACAAGGCATGCTCTGTGAGCAGCATCAATTTTTCATCTGGGTTAACACCATTCAGGCCGAGCACAGGGGGCGTAGCCCCAGTAAATGCAGGAAGGTAACAAGCAATCGGAGGGCAAAAATACACTTCAAATATCTGGTTCTCCGTAAGAAGAAGATACTTCATTTAAATGGAGTGGGCTAGTGATTGGATACTTCCGTTCATATTGGTCTCACATTAAATATTTCAACATCGGCAGAAAAAGATAAGTATCTCCACATGGCGTTGGCGGGAGGGATGAAAGGCTGGCTTAAACAGAAGCTTGCGAGTTGAGACGTTTTTTCTCCTCCTTTCTAGAGGGTACAGATTCAGGCTGAAGGGCAACCCCAGGGAAGATGTTGACCCTCCGACATCTTACTCAAGTAGCCGTCGAAGGCATGGGCCTCCACAGCCACTTTTGGGACCGTTGGGGGTAAAATTAATGGTAAGGAAGATCGGGCAGGGAGTATAACAGGCTGTCGATTCGCTATCACCCATTGCACACCACCACCCAAAGTGAATTCATACCCCCATTGTCGACACGGATACACTTTCCAGCTGAAGTCACAATCAGGAGGAGGAATCAGAACCCTGTTTGATTTCTCGCCTCCCTCACCCAAGGGTGCTGAGGCCAATTGTAGCACACGCTACCACCTCATAGCTGAGACCAGCCATGGATCAAACCCAAGGCATTCCCAGTTAACTGGCATACTATCGAGTACCCTTGCAATTTCTTACTCCCGAGAAAATCGGAGAAGATTGATCAGGTCCCTGTTTCTCCACGAAATGGATGTATTTCGTGATGTAATGCTCTCCTGACCGACCTCCCATCTTCCACCCTCTGTAAACTTGAGCTCATCCAAATCTCTGCTGCATGTATTCTAACTTGCACTAAGTCCCATTCACCTATCACCCCTCTGCTCGCTGACCTACATTGGCTCCCGGTCCGGCAATGCCTTAAATTTAAAATTCTCATCCTCCTGTTCAAATCCCTCTATGGCCTCCCCAGCCCTCTATCCTTCCGAGATCTCCACCCTCCCCCAGGTGTGGCCTCTTGAGCATCTCCGATTTCCATCGTTCCACCATTGGCGGCCGTGCCTTCAGCTGTCTAGGCCCTAAGCTCTGGAGTTCCCTCCTTAAACCTCTCCGCCTCTCTATCCTCCTTTAAGACGCTCCTTAAAACCTACCTCTTTGACCAAGTTTTCCTGCCCTAATATCTCCTTATATGGCTCAGCATAAATTTTTTGTCTGACTACGCTCCTGTGAAGCGTCTTGGGATGTTTTACTACTTTAACAGCACTACATAAATGCAATTTGTTGTTGTTGTATTTAGATGAAGCTTCCATGCATTGGCTAACATGCTGTGCTAGTTTTGCCCCCTTTTTTTCTCTCCCCATCTCTCCTGATTGTGGTGATTCCGACAGTTACAGTTCAAAAAGGTACTGCCAGCCCCTCAATATCGTGACCAAGGACCCGTTCTTCAAATATGACCCTGGACAACAACAATTTGCATTTTTATAGCACGTTTAACATAGTAAAACGTCCCAAGGCACCTCACAGGAGCTTTATCAGGCAAATATTAACACCGAGCCAAAGAAGGAGATATTAGGATAGGTGAATAAATGCTTGGTCAAAGGGATAGCTTTTAAGCAGCCTCTTAGTGGAGGAGAGAGAGGTGGAGAGATTTAGGGAGAGAATTCCAGAGCTTAGGGCCTGGACAGCTGAAGGCACGGCCGCCAATGGTGGAGCGAAGGAAGTGGGAGATGCAGAAGAGGCCAGAGTTCAATGTAGGGCAGCAAGCACAGTGGATAGTAGTCGGCAATTCAAAAGTAGGGATCACCAGGGCTGAATTCGATCAACACACGTGCAGGAGTCACTGGATAACTATCAAAAAATAGCAACACTGGATGATTATTTTCTGCCGCCTTCCCCAGTGGCTCGGAGAGCAATTGTAGCTAGTCTTACTACTTCAATGTCTAAAGTCACTGGCTGAAACACCCACTCCCTTCACCACCGGCGGAACCGTGGCTGCAGTGTGTACTATCTACAGGATGCACTAGAGAAGCTCACCAAGGCTTCTTCGACAGCACCTCCCAAATCCGCGACCTCCACCGCCTAGAAGGACAAGAGCAGCAGGTGTATGGGAACACCATCACCTCCAAGTCACACACCATCCTGACTTGGACATATATCGCCGTTCCTTTGTTAATTATAGACATGTGCTTTGTACCAATTGATGTGAATTTTGTGTTCAGGTGCATGTAGCAATTGGGAATTCTCTTAGGGTCATTAATAAGGGAGCAAGCTTGGGAAGGGGGAGCTTTTAGTGAAGGGGTTCATGGTGCGTGATATGCACCTCAGTAAATAAAAGCTTGTGAAACAATAGAAGGCTTGGTTCCAGTATTCAATCCTCCACCGCCTGGCTATTCAGATGTCACACCTTCACTGTCACTAAATCAATATCCTGGAACTCCCTACCTAACAGCATTGTGGGAGCACCTTCACCACATGGACTACAGCAGTTCAGGAAGAAGGCTCACCACAACTAGGAATAAGTGATAAATGCCCGCCTTGCCAGCGATGCCCACATCCCGAAAATATATATTTTTTAAAAATTGCCAAATGCAATGCAACCATACAAGCAGGTTTACTCAAGAACTAGTCACAGAACTGAAAACATTAACTGCTGTAAGTTATCATACCAATGACCAGGTAGACAAGAACACAATGGGCCTGATATTTACAGGCAGGCGGGGAGTGAACGGGGCAGCGCGGTAGTGCAGGGGAAACCCGGCAAGGCCGGGGATGCGGAGGTCCCGCCGAATTTAACGGCAGGACCTCATTATAATTTTTCACTTCTGTTTCCCGCCCGGCAGCAAGCCAAATTGACGGGCTGGCTGGCTGCTGAACAGGAAAACTAGCGGGAGGAGGCCGCAGCCTGGGATCCTTGGGGGCGGTCCCCGGCAATCGAGAGGGAGAGGATCTATTCCTTTGTCCCTCATATGTTTATCTAGCTTAATGGCATCTATGCTTTTCACTTCAACTACTCCTTGTGGTAGCGAGTTCCATATTCTAACCACTAAAAAACAGATGATCTGGTCATTATCTCATTGCTGTTTATGGGATCTTGCTGTGCATAAAATGACTGCCACGTTTCTGACATTACAGCAGTGACTACGCTTCGAAAGTACATCATTGGCTGTAAAGCGCTTTGGACATCCTGAGGTCATTAAAGGCGCTATATAAATGCGAGTTCTTTCTTTCTAATCAACAAATATTAAACATGTTGGGTGCACAGATGCCCTACCACCCTCGACCTCAACCCACCACCTCCATGTAAACTGTTCTATTGTTATGCATTTAAAGGGGGAAGAGCTGGGTCCTGAAAGGGTTGAGAATGTGTAAGGCCGTCTGCTTGTTTGCCACCTGCAGTGTTCCATTGTTCCCCGGGTTACACGGCTGGCAATATTTCTGTCACGGCTTTTGACAACTTTCTGGCCTTCAATTCGACGTGCCGCCTGCCAGATCAGTTTGGAATTAATCTTTCAGTTGGTTGCATTGTGTAGCAAAAAAATATAAAGGGGGCCAAACAACTCAGCCCTGCGAAGGCATTTTGCCAAACACTCCAACTGGTGTTAATGACCATTCTGCTGCATTTTGAACCACTCTTAGAAATGCTTATGTCAAAGGAGCGGAGAGGATAGTGCTCTATCTCCAAGCAGATGGTCAAGATTTTGAGACATAAGGTGGGGGGGTATAATTTATTTATTCCTTTTTAAAGTCTGTTTTCTAAGTAATTTTGTTTTTCTCCTCTCTCTCCCCGTAACTCATGTCATCCCAGGAAGCAATGGGCAGCTTGTTCCCTGAATCCTATGGTCACTTCTGAAGCATCTGACTGTCTGTGAGGAGGGCAACTCTCCAATGTTCCTTCCAGCCCTTCTGGGTTGTAATTGTGCCATCACCATGTAGTGGGGGAGGAGACCAGCACTGGGACCGGGACCATCCCACTACTCTGTTGAAAGCGTTGCCGACGGTTGCAATTCTCGACAGGAGTTGCGACGTAGCTCCGGGGGGGGGTCTCAAGATAGCGCTGAGGCACAGACAGAGGGCCGTTGGCATCTCTGTTAGGAGTTTAAATACCAGCCTTTTACCGCAGGCCGCTCTCTCTCTGCTGGAGTAGGGTTGCCAACCCTCCAGGATTGTCCTGGAGTCTCCAGGAATCGAAGATTAATCTCCAGGACACTGCTGCAAGCCACACCAGGAGAAAAATCATAGGATTATTGAAAAAATGGCGTGGTTTTCTTCATTTCCTTTGAACACTTTCGTTTATTAGTTATAAAATTATTGAAGGTGAGAGGAAAGGTTGTTTTGACTGACAGTCAAGAATCATCCAATTGGCTTTCAAATTGGCTGGGGAAGGCGGTGCTCTGCGAGGATGGACGTGCTGCGTGACCAATGGAGGGAGGGTGGGGGCAGGGTAATTGAAGGCAGCAGGTCATATGATGAAACCTCCAGGAATACAGGAAATCAAAATTGGCAACCCTGTGATGGAGCCCGTACAGGGAGGGAAAACTATCCAGAGAGGAGCACCCAAGGGAGGGATGCAATGGCAAACGAATAATGTCAGCAATAAAATCATACAGCACAGAAGGAGGCCATTCAGCCCATCGTGTCTGTTCTGGCTCTTTGAAAGAGCTATCCAATTAGTCCCACTCCCCTGCTCTTGCCCCCACAGAGCGCTGTGGAGCTGTTCTGATGTTGCATCACCACCTCATCTGAACGACGGAGAATGATGAGTGTACGGGGATGTGAGGGGGGGGAAGGGGTGGTAATGCCCAGGATCTAGCTTCGAACCTATAGGACCCGTATTAACGCAAAGGCAGGTTCTGAGCCGGGCTAGGTGGAAGGGAATTGCGTACACAAAACCTGAAAGAACATTTAGCGCGTCAGAATGTCCGATTTTAACTTGATTGCCGAATTAAATTTTTCCTTCTGAGCTTCGCGTTTCCAAGCTGCGACAGCGGGCGTGACGCGGCCCACGTGACACTGTCTCAAATCGATTATTTAAAGGGCCAATGCAAAAATGGAATTTGGAGGAGCTAGGAGGTTTTGGAAGATGACGGTGAGAGTTGGTGAAGATGGACTCAGGACGAGCAAGGCCAGCACTCGGATTTAATGACACTTCCCTTGACTTACTGCTGGGTGCAGTCAGAAGCAGGAGGGAGATAATTTTCCCAGCAACGGGAGGAAGAACCTGCTGCTCTCACCAAGAAGGCGTGTTTGGAGGTGGCTGAGGAAGTGAGCAGCAGGACCATTGTGTCCCGGACTTGAATGCAGTGCAGGAAGTGGTTTAATGACCTAACCAGGTCAGGAAAAGTGAGTACAGTTGCTAATCCACCTACATCCTGTGGTGTACAGCATCCCCCTCTCACTCTGTCTTGCCAAGCGTACTCCATCAAGTCACTCCTCACACCCACTTAAGTTTCAGCAGCACCCATCCTTCACTTTCTATGCACTTCCTCACCTCCCCATTTATCCATCCACCGCTGCTACTCACCCCCGATATTTATGCAATGTGATGCATCTGTCTGACAGTCACCCTCACCCAATCCACATTGGGTGAATACGTGACCTTCAGTCACTCACAGGTCTGTTCTTTCGCCCCTTGTAGGAGAAGAGAGGACAAAATGCAAGGGAGAGGGAGCGGACTGGTGGTGGCCCGCCATAAATTGTACAGCTCACAGATGCAGAGGAGGATGCCATGGCGATAAGTGGCACATCTGCGTCCCTGCCAATCAGAGATGGAGAGACTGGGAACTCACAGATGCCTGGTGACAGAATTAAAAATATCTCTGACACACATGCTGACTTTATTTCATCAATGACTGAACTATGAGAAGCCTGAGTGCGGTAATTGTCAAGATTGTTACTTTGCCAGGACTAATTCATATCTGTTTCCTTTGCCTTCAAGGCCCTTCACAGTCGATGAACATGCCAGATGACGATTCCTCAAAGGACCTCATTCCTTCTGAGGGTGCACCGACGCAGGACGTACAGCACCAGTGCAAATACTTGCACTTCAGTGGGTCCTGTTAGACAGTTAGTTGGATTGTCACCTTGTGATTCACAATTCACAAGTGAGCACAAGCAGAAACTGGTGGCAGGGACAGCTGTGGAGAGTCCTCTCCAAGCTCTGCTCAGCTGGACACAGATGCTGAACCCCAGGGGCCATCGTTGAGAATGAGAATGATAGAGGTACAGCAGCAACTTTGCGAGGTACTGGCAGACGTGCCACGCGCACTCTCCAGTATAGCGAAGAGGAAGGAAGAGTCCAACTCCAACAGTAGTGGATTGGTATCGCAGGTAATTGTGAGTATGTCTGCCATGGAGAGAGTGGCTGCCTCCTTGGAGCTTCAAGCACAGGTCACAGATGAGTCTATGCAGGCCGTGACCATGGCCGTGCAGGAGAAGTCTGCCACCTTAAACAGGAAATCAGATACTTTATCCGTGGCCTTACAACTCGACACTGATCTGCACCAAACTGCTCCCCAGCAGAGTGGTGGAAGTGATGTGCCGCTGAGCCAAGAGAGGGATGATGGCAAAATAGGACATGGAAGTGGGAATTCCACTCAAAGCCATTGTCCCCCCCCCTCAGCCAGTACCCGACATGCTGCCTCCTCTCCAGGTGGCCGAGTCTGCCCCTGCACAGGTGCAGGTGGAGCAGTCTTTGGCGGGGCCCTCAGGGGCTCAAAAACCCAGAGGTCGTAGGCTGAGCATCTCAGCAGTCAGAGCAGGGATCTGAGCAGCCTGTCTCTACCTCTGCTGAAGCCACAGGGGATGCACTGCGTAGAAGCAGTAGGAGGTAGAATTACAAGCTATTGTAATTCACAAAGGGTATGCACATGGGCGTTTGACAAAATGTTATGTTAAGTTTCCTTTTTTTATAATGACATATAACATTTATTGAATAGCACCACTTCCCCGTTTTGCCCATTATTCCGTCCCGAGTGCCAACTGGCCCTTTCGGTTGCTCCATGATGAATGTCAATATATGACGGGACCCATTGCTGGAGGTGCAATGTGTGTATGCCCACCCAAATACCACACCAAGTTTCTCACTGAGATATCTTCACTGCTTTCCTCCCTCAGCCTCTGCACCGAGTGACTTCTCATCCTCGGTGATTTCAACCTCCATCTCAACTCATCATGCTCTCTCTCCTCTGAGTTCACTGCCTTCCTATCCTCCCTTAATCTCTCCCTCCATATAAACTCCCCTACCCATATTCACGGCCACCCCTTCAATCTTGCCATCTTACGTGCCCTCTCTACTCCCATTGTGTTAATCGCGGATAAGGCCATCTCTGATCACTTCCTTGTATCCCTCTCCACCCACATCCCCCTTCCCCCTCCCAATCCCACTTTCTTCTGTGCTCGTCCCTGGAATAAACTCTCCCCCAAGTCACTTACAACGGTACTTTCAAATTCCCAACTGTCTAGCCTTTGGCCCTCCATTCACGATGACATTTCTGCAGCTACCGATCTGCTCAATCACACCCTCACCTCCACCTTTGATGCCCTTGTCCTCATTAAAACCACTACTCACTCTCTCCTGTCTCCTCTCATGCACTCCCCAAGCTCATCTTGACCGTGAGATTCACCTCCTGCTCCTTGGACTCTATTCCCACCAAACTGCTGACCACCCAACTTCCCTTCCTGACCCCCACGTTAGCTGATATTGTTAACAGTTCCCTCTCCTAAGGTACTATCCCCCTCCCCTTCAAATCTGCCGGCATCATCTCTTTCCTCAAAAAACCTAAACATGACCCCTCTGTCCTTGCAAACAACTGCCCCATCTCCAGCCTCCCATTCCTCTCCAAAGTCCCTGAACGTGTTGTCGCCTCCCAAATGTGTGCAACTCCATGTTTGAATCCCTCCAATCAGGTTTCCGTCCCTGCCACAGTACTGAAATGGCCCTTGTCAAAGTCACAAATGACATCCTATGTGACTGTGACGATGGTAAACTATCCCTTCTCATCCTTCTTGACCTGTCTGCAACCTTTGACACGGTTGACCACACCATCCTCCTCCAACGCCTCTCCTCCGCGTCCAGCTGGGTGGGCTGCACTCGCCTGGTTCCATTCTTATCCATCCAGTCGTAACCAGAGAATCACCTGCAATGGCTTCTCTACCAGCTCCCGCTCCGTTACCTCTGGAGTCCCCCAAGGATCTATCCTTGGCCCCCTCCCATTTCTCATCTACATGCAGCCCCTTGGCAACATCATCCGAAAATGCAACATCAGGTTCCACATGTATGCTGACGACCCCCAGCTCTACCTCACTACCACCTCTCTCGACCCCTCCACTGCCTCTGATTTGTCACATTGCTTGTCCAACATCCAGTACTGGATGAGCAAAAATTTTCTCCAACTAAATATTGCCACAAATTTTGTTTCCTAGCCACTGACTCCATCCCTCTCCCCGGCCACTGTCTGAGGCTGAACCAGACCATTCACAACCTTGGCGTCCTGTATGACCCTGAGATGAGCTTCCGACCACATACCTGCTCAATCACCAAGACTGCCTACTTCCACCTCCATAACATCATCCGTCTCCACCTCTGCCTCAGCACATCTGCCGATGAAACCCTCATCCATGCCTTTGTTACCTCCAGACTCGACTATTCCAATGTTCTCCTTGCTGGCCTCTTATCTTCCACCCTGCATTAACTTGAGCTCATCCAAAATTCTGCTGCCCATAACCTAACTCACACCAAGTTTCATTCACCCTCCCACCCCTGTGCTTGCTGACCTACATTGGCTCCCGGTCCAGGAATGGCTCGATTTTAAAATTCTCAAACCTTGTTTTCCAATCCCTCCGTGGCCTCACCCCCCCCCCCCCATCTCTGAAACCTCCTCCAGCCCTACAGCCCTCCGAGATCTCTGTGCTCCTCCAATTCTTGCCTCTTGCGCATCCCTGATTTTAATCGCTCCACCATTGACGGCCGTGCCCTCAGCTGCCTAGGCCCTAAGCTCTGGAATTCCCTCCCGGAACATCTCCACCTCTCTCTCCTCCTTTAAGTCGTTCCTTAAAACCTGCCTCTTTGACCAAGCTTTTGGTTACCTGTCCTAATATCTCCTTATGTGGCTTGGTGTCAAATTTTGTTTGATTACACTCCTGTGAAGCGCCTTGGGACATTTTACTACGTTAAAGGTGCTGTATAAATGCAAGTTGTTGTTGTTGTTGGACTGCTTTGTGCAAGGTTTGGGGGGGTGGTGGTGGGAGTGAGCTGGAGGATTTCATCTCCTATTTTTTCCAGTGTCAGTTACTTGCTGAGCCTTCACGCTATCAGGGCATCCCTGGCATCCCGGGCAGCAACATACGTGGCGGGTCAGGGTCAGGTGACGGGTGCCCCATCATCGTCCTCGTCCTCCTCCTCCTCCTCCTCGCCTTGTTCAACGTTCCCGTCATCAGAGGATGACTGACGAGCGCCTTGGTCGCCCTCCACCTCTACTCCTCTCTGCTGCGCAATGTTGTGCAGGACACAGAACACCACAATGGTTCTGGAGACCCTCGCTGGCGAGTACTGAAGGGCGCCTGCAGACCTATCCAGGCACCTGAAGCGCATCGTCAACGCGCCGACGGCCTGCTCGGTGACAGACCTGGGGGTCATGTGGCTCTTGTTATCGCGCTCTTGCGCCTCATCGTTGGGGTCCATCACAGGGGTCATGAGCCATGTTTGAAGGGGGTACCCCTTTCTCTCCGACGAGCCAGCCCTTAGGTCTGTCTCCTGGTAGGAATTGGTTTGGAATGTTGGACTGCCGCAGTATAAAAGCATCATGGCAGCTCCCAGGGAATCTGACGCACACCTGCATGAACCTCTTGTGGTGGTCGCACACCGGCTGTGCACTGATGGAGTGAAATCTCGTGCGGTTGATAAATACTCCTGGTTCATGTGAAGGTCCTCGGATTGCTATGTGTGTTCAATCGATGCCACCCTGTACCTGTGGGAAGCCAACCAGAGAGGTGAAACCGACTACCCGCTCATTCTTGTTATTGTCGTCACAGGGGAAGTTGACATAAGTCGACGCCCTGGCAAACAACCCATCTGTCACCTGCCATATACAGTTATGTGCAGTTGACTGAGAGACCCTCAAGGTGTCTCCGGTGGCGCACTAGAAGGAGCCAGAGGCAAAGAAATTGCGGGCAGTGATGACTTTTACAGCGACAGTCAATGCATGGCCACCAGGTCCAGCAGGGAGCAACTCATCTTGAAGGAGGCTGCAGATGTTTGCGACCACTTGCCGGCTCAATCTGAGCCTGTGGAAGTACTGCTCTTCAGATAGGTCAAGGAAGGTCAGCCTCTGTCTATAGATCCTCTCACGTGGGTAGTGCCTCCTGCAACCTCGGCCCCTTTGTTGCTCTCCTCTCTGCTGTTCCCCGCTCTGCTCTCCTCTCTGCTGTTCCCTGCTCTGCTCTCCTCTCTGCTGTTCCCTGCTCTGCTCTCCAGTTTTATGTTTTCCATTTCCTGTGTTGTGCATCTCTCTCTTGTGCACCTGCAGATCCCACCACTGCACAACTCTGTTGCCATGGATGGTGATTGTCTTCCTCGTCCGATGTCCTATTTTAAACATCTATGGCATCCCCCCATCCTGGTGTAGTCCGTTTGAAAGCCTCCAAACTTCTGTAACACGTTTTGATCACAAGAACTCTCTGCAAAACATTTGCCAGAGGGAACTGAGAAAGCTGTTGTAAACGCTGAGCCTTCATTCGTATCATGCAGTCAGAACTTTAAACACCCCCATGAAGTACCAATCAATCGCGTCTTCATTTCACTGGCGAGTTTCCCGCCCTGGGAAACCCGTGCTGGAGGCGTTAAATTCAAATCCCTGTTGAAATGACTTCAAATGTGCCTCATCAGCATCTGATAATCATCGACCTGCCTCTAGTGAGCAGGTTACTCGCAACCAGCTAAATGCGCCTCCCATTAAAACCGGAAGTGGGTGCGTTGGTGGCTGGTTGGCGTCGGGTTTGAGAATTTTACAATTTTAACCTTCCCACCCTCCCCCAACCCACCTGTCCTTGGGGGTTAAAATTCCCCCCCCCCACCATAGACATAGAAGTAATTTAAAAGCCATATCAGTGGTGTTTGACAGTAGGGAATTATTCAACAATATTTATGAATGAAAACAACAGAGAGAACATTTGCTACATTTGAGAATTGCGGGGATGAAATTGATCTTGGGCGGTCGGTAGGACAAATCAGACGACAGCGAATCAGCAGCCAGTTTTACACTCCACCCGACTTTCTTTTCCATTGACGTATGATCAGGTGGGCGGCCGATTCCCTATCACCCTTTTTGCACCACCTATCGCCCAGGACTAATTTCACCCCTAGCACTCTTGGCCCAGAGCTTTGCACGATGGGGCACCTATCAGGCACGGAAGTGAGGGCTGCCCCTGTGTGTCAGCCGTGGCTCAGTTGGTAGCGCTCTCCCCTCTGAGTCAGGAGGTTGTGGGTTCTAAGCCTCACTCCAGGAGACTTGAGTGCAAAATCTAGGCTGACACTCCAGTGTAGAACTGAGGGAGCGCTGCACTGTGTGAGATGCCCTCTTTCAGATGAAACATTAAACTGAGGCTCTGTCTGCTCTCTCAGGCGGATGTAAAAAGCCCCATGGTGCTATTTTGAAGAAGAGCAGGGGAATTCTCCCCAGTGTCGTAGCCAATATTTATCCCTCAGCCAACATCATTTAAAACAGATTATCTGGTCATTTATCCCATTGTTGTTTGTGGGATCTTGCTGTATATAAATTGGCTGCCGCGTTTCCTACATTACAACAGTGATTACACTTCAAAAGTATTTCATTGGCTGTAAAGTGCTTTGGGAAGTCCTGAGGTTGTGAAAGGTGCTATATAAATGCAAGTCTTTCTTTCTTTTAATTTTCCATCCATTGAAATGAATGGATGGCCAATCACACAGAGCGCGCTGACCCTAGGGCTTTGAACTGGCGATACGCCCTGGTGTCGCTCCAGGCTTCTTGGCGATTCGCAAAGTCAAACGTACAGTTTTTAACAAAGTGACCTTTATTCCAAAAAAATAAAAATCCTGCTTTCTCCTCATCAGAGTTTGTGACTAACTAGGAATGTTGCAGTATCGGAACAGGAGATTCCCGGAAATTCCTTGGCGATCTCAGAGCCTTGCTAATAAATGGTGGGTCATTCATCCTGAAGCAAAGGAGGACTCATTTGTCTCCACTGCACACTGACAGTTACCGCCCGGGTCACTTGTGACGAACGACCACTTGTCAATGTTATCATCCTGTCTGAGAGCAGCTAGGAGAAAAAAGACCTTGAATGCTTGCAGACTTCACTTCCACAGAACATTTATTTGACCCAGTCGAAGTTTAAAAGAGAAAAAAAAGCAGGCACCGTAGGGTGAATTTTCCACTCTTGAACTCCTGGTGCAGGCCAGGAGCCTGTGTGAGAACTTTGGGCATGAGGGGCCTAAAGTCCATTTCAGGTCCCCTCGCCAAAATTGGTTGCCAATCAGAAGATCAGGGGCTGGGCCTACCCCGCTCAGGATTTTTCAGTGGCCCCAGAGGCTGCCTTCGAAATCAGAATTCGTTGCTATGGAACCAGGAGGCGCAGGTGTGCACCGCCCGACTCCACAGCTCTCGTGATCGGCCCCGCGACCCGTTGCCGCTTCAGCCCCCCTCCCCTCCTCCCCCCAAACTTACCTTCAGGCCACTGCTAGTGAGGCAGGCGACCCGAAATTCATCTTCTTCAGATGGGCAAGTTTCCTGCGGAGGCACGACAGGCCATTGAACTAATGTTAATGAGGCCTGAGGCCTAATTTCAGGCCTGCCTCAGGCCTCGTGGCTGGGGTGTGAGCTGCCTGTGTAGCTCCAAAAGCGGGGCCAGAGGAATTTCTACACCAATATGCGTTATAAAGCCTAAAGATCGGGAGGAATCCCTTCGAAATCAATGACACACCCGATGTTCGAATGCTGTTCATAAATCGCTTGAGATCTGCTTTTACACTTTACGACTTTTATCTAAAATTCCTGACAGAACTCTAACCTTAAAACACACACTCAGCCAGACTGAAATAAATCACTTTACCTCTGTAACATATTGGAGCATTAAATTTACATACAGAAGCTGTAAATTATAAATGGTGCCACACATCTAGCAGGCAGTAATAAGAGCCTTTACATAACACACTAAAAATTTAAGGACAAATCAGATTAACCTGAAATACAGCTCAATATATGGAGTTACGGTGAAATTCTTGTTTCATTTGTCACATTTCATTCTCCCTCCTAAATATAAAAAAGCATTTTAAATTTCAAACTCTTAAGAAATTGTTTGCTGACAACATTTAATGCCGACTGCATTCCTAAAACTTTAAAACTTTTATGCTCACTATTGTCGAATCAATTTAATTCATGTTGCAGTATTTTAAATTTATTTTTATTAACCTCTTCTTCACTCATTCCGCTGCCCTTCCACCTCACAAGCTGAAATAAAGAACGTGTCGCGAGGTGAGAGAATGGGCAGGGGTCACCTGCTCCTCTGCCAACACCACCCTGTATGTGGCTCCGAGAGGGTATGGGGGAGTAAGTTATGTCATTTGGTTTTCCCTCTCAGTGGGGGATGGGGAGCTTCCACAGCTTGCCGGACACACTGCCCGCCAACAGGAAGGTATTTTTTTTTTAATTCATTCTTGGGATGTGGCCGTTGCTGGCAAGGCCGACATTTATTGCCCGTCCCTAGCTACCCTGAGAAGGTGGTGGTGGGCCTTCTCCTTGAACCCCTGGTAACGGTTTTTGATACAACTGAGTGATTTGCTAGGCCACTTTAGAAGGTAGTTAAGAGTCAACCACGCTGTGTGGGACTGGAGTCACATATAGGCCCAGACAAGGTAAGGATGGAAGGTTTCCCACCTTAAAGGACTTTAGCAAACCAGTTGGGTTTTTACGACAATCCAACAGCTTCATGGTCACTTTTATGTTATGTTTCTTTTTTGAATCCATATAACAATATTTGCTAAAACTGTGTTGTTCCAGGCCCTTCCCTACGAAAGAAATTGCATTTACATAGCGCCTTTCATGTCCTCAGGATGTCCCATCACATTTTATAGCCAGTTTTGAAATGTGGTCACTATTATAACAGAGAGAAATGTGGCAGACAATTTGAGCACAGCAAGATCCCACAGACAGCTGAAGGCACGGCCGCCAATGGTGGAGTGAAGGAAATGGGAGATGGACAGGAGGCCAGAGTTGGAGGAATGCAATGTTCTCGGAGGGTTGTAGGGCTGGAGGAGTTTACAGAGATAGGGAGGGGTGAGGCCATGAAGGGATTTGAACACTGGGATGAGAATTTTAAAATCAGGGCATTCAGAGACCAAGAGCCAATGTAGGTGATGGGTGAACAGGACTTGTACATCAGTTATTGACACCACCAAATATTGTCTATTACCACATATGAGGGGTTACAGTACTTCATATGACATATTTACAGGAATGAACAGACATATGTCTGCTTTGTGCTCAGTGATATCATCTAATAACAATAGCTTCAGGCAAAGGTAATGCTCCCACCGTAATTTACTATTAATTTGCTATGACATAAGGGAAATTACTGAGTCAGTTTGGGCAGATGCTGCACATGGAGATAAACAGCAAACTGCTTTTGATTTCTATAATCTATTTATGTTAAGGGAATTAATGTTGCAAGATGCAAAGGGCCTTTAATAAATGCCCATTCTGTTAAGGAGACAGTGGGATAGAATTTGCTCCTCACAGTCTGGGCTGTAATCTGGCATTCCATTGAAATCAGTGGAATGAAAATCAGCCGGTTCCTATAAAGGGCGATCGACCAGCGTCGCTGGGTTACAGCCCAGGCAGTGAAGATAAACATTTACCATCCAGAAAAATCCATATCTTGTGAGGTTCTACATCACAGCTCTAATATACTGTGTAGTCCTATAGCACAAACTCAATACACTGTGATTTCCAATAGTACAAACCCAATACATTGACATCCTATATCACAAACCCAATACCCTGTGACATCCTATATCACAAACCCAATACACTGTGACATCCTATATCACAAACTGAATACACTGTGACATCCTATATCACAAACTGAATACACTGTGACATCCTATACCCTAAACCCAACACATTGTGACATAATATATCACAAACTCAATACACTGTGACACCCTATATCACAAACCTAATACACTGTGACACCCTATATCACAAACGCAATATGCAGTGACATCCTATATCACAAACAATATACACTGTGACATCCTATATCACAAACCTAATACCATGTGACATCCTATATCACAAACCCAATACACTGTGACATCCTATATCACAAACCCAATACCCTGTGACATCCTATATCACAAACCCAATACACTGTGACATCCTATATCACAAACCCAATACCCTGTGACATCCTATATCACAAACCCAATACACTGTGACATCCTATATCACAAACCCAATACACTGTGACATCCTATATCACAAACCCAATACACTGTGACATCCTATATCACAAACCCAATACACTGTGACATCCTATATCATAAACTCAATACACTGTGACATCCTATATCATAAACTCAATACACTGTGACATCCTATATCATAAACTCAATACACTGTGACATCCTATATTGTAAACCCAGTACACTGTGACATCCTATATCACAAACCCAATACACTGTGACATCCTATATCACAAACCCAATACACTGTGACATCCTATATCATAAACTCAATACACTGTGACATCCTATATCATAAACTCAATACACTGTGACATCCTATATCACAAACCCAATACACTGTGACATCCTATATCACAAACTCAATACACTGTGACATCCTATATCATAAACTCAATACACTGTGACATCCTATATCACAAACCCAATACACTGTGACATCCTATATCACAAACCCAATACACTGTGACATCCTATATCATAAACTCAATACACTGTGACATCCTATATCATAAACTCAATACACTGTGACACCCTATATTGTAAACCCAGTACACTGTGACATCCTATATCACAAACCCAATACACTGTGACATCCTATATCATAAACTCAATACACTGTGACATCCTATATTGTAAACCCAGTACACTGTGACACCCTATATCACAAACCCAATACACTGTGACATCCTATATTGTAAACTCAATACACTGTGACATCCTATATTGTAAACCCAGTACACTGTGACATCCTATATCATAAACTCAATACACTGTGACATCCTATATCATAAACTCAATACACTGTGACATCCTATATCACAAACCCAATACACTGTGACATCCTATATCACAAACCCAATACACTGTGACATCCTATATCACAAACCCAATACACTGTGACATCCTATATCATAAACTCAATACACTGTGACATCCTATATCATAAACTCAATACACTGTGACATCCTATATCACAAACCCAATACACTGTGACATCCTATATCACAAACCCAATACACTGTGACATCCTATATCATAAACTCAATACACTGTGACATCCTATATCATAAACTCAATACACTGTGACACCCTATATTGTAAACCCAATACACTGTGACATCCTATATCACAAACCCAATACACTGTGACATCCTATATCATAAACTCAATACACTGTGACATCCTATATTGTAAACCCAATACACTGTGACATCCTATATTGTAAACCCAATACACTGTGACATCCTATATTGTAAACCCAATACACTGTGACATCCTATATCACAAACCCAATACACTGTGACATCCTATATTGTAAACCCAATACACTGTGACATCCTATATCACAAACCCAATACACTGTGACATCCTATATTGTAAACCCAATACACTGCAAAGTCTTGTTTCCCAAACAAATACACCTCAAGATCATACAGGACAAACTCACTGTTCTGAGAGGTCATGTATCATGGGTTGTGCACTGACATACTTCATGTTCCACATCACAAGACAGTGACCACACTTCAAAAGTAACTCATTAGTCATGAAGCACTTTGAGATATCCTGAGAACGTATGGTGCAGTATAGATACTAGTTCTATCTGTTTCTTTGTGAGGAGCCCCATATAAATGCAAATTGTTGTTGTTATTGTCTAATACCAGATGTCGTTCAGTGCTTTACACGCAGTGAACTCATCTGCTTCAGCTTTTCCCTTACAGCCTGTGATATCATTTGAACCCTCTCCCTTGGATTTCTGCCACGTAATGCACTGACAGCCACCCAGCATCTGGTATTCTTTCCATCCAAAAAAAGTCTAATCCTGACAGACAGATCATTTCTACAGAAGAAATATATCAACAGAGTAAAAGGTCCCAGGTTCGATTCCTGGTCCGTGCTGAGTGATCTGATCTCAGGCACAGTCGCAGTCGGGTTGCTGGAATTGGCCTTATTGCCTCTGTTCTATAAAGGGCCAAAATTTGCTGTGGCTCCAACTCCTGACTGCTACGCAGTGACATCTGCTGTAAAGAGAGAGAGAGAGGAATATAGAGAAAGAGAGAGAGAGACAGACAGAGAAAAAGAATTCCTCTACTGGTGATTTCAACAGGCTCAGGGATAGGGAATGCAAATTTGGATCTGGAGCACAGAGAATGAAGGAGGAGGATGTAAAGAAAAGTGAAAAAAACAAAAAAGACATTTTGTAGTTTCAAACTATCACACCCTAAGGTGCAGTCAACTTTGATGAGTGAAGCTGAAGAGGAACATTGTGTTGACAGGACTACTAACAGCACCATTAAACATTGTTCTTTGTTGCACCTGGTCTGAGGAATATGCCATTTGTAACTAATGGATCCCTGGCAAGTGACTTCTCCAAACAATACCTCTTGCTCCTAATTGTAGCAATGAGTCTCAACTTGGTGTTGTTGAACATAATCAAAGATTACCTCACGTACATAAAGAAGTTGTGCTTGTGTTAGGCATGGCTCAGTTGGCAGCACTCTTGCCTCCTGAAGCAAAAGGTTGTGGGTTCAAGACCCACTCCAGAAACTTGAGCACATAATCTTGACTGACACTTCAGTGCAGTACTGAGGGAGTACACTTGATTTAACATCTCATCTCAAAGATGGCATCAGTGATGCTGTCTTTTGGATGAGATGTTAAATCAGGTCTGGTGGATGTAAAAGATCATATGGTTTAGAAAAAGAGCAGGGGAGTTCTTCCAGGGTCCTGGCCCATATTTATCCCTCAATCAGCATAATTAAAACAGATTATCTGGTCATTATCTCATTGCTGTTTGTGGATTTTGCTGTGCGCAAATTGGTTGCCCAGTTTCCTACATTACAACAATGACTATTCTTCAAAAGTACTCCATTGGCTGTAAAGCGCTTTGGAATGTCCTCTATCCTCTATTAACTCACCCTTGGTGATTAGCGGGGAGAGGATCAATGGTAACCTTTGCATAACCTTCATTCAGATGCCTCAGTGTCAAGGTGTTTATGAAGTCAAGTGTGTAACAACTGCATGCTGATGGCAATTGTGGACTCTTGCCCAGTGATAAGGTAATCTGTTTTGACGAGAACAGGAGAAGACACTCCACAATTGTGCTGAATGCGAGAACGTCATGAGGACAAACTGATCCTGAGAGCAAGTCTGATGTGACCAGTGACCTTGGGTCTTCATCCTGGGTTTCCACATATATTTAATTATAAATAGCTAATGGATCCTGACTCGAGTGACCTGGGCCCTGAGATGAGAGCAGCACTTTGATCTGACAATGATGGTTTGCAGATGTAACATTTCAAAGAATTGAATGACTGAAACCTACTTTTAGGCTCCTGCTTTCTTAAAAAAAACACACATTAATTCCAGTATTGCAAAACAATTAACTCCTTCAATGACTATGGAGACATGTCACACCAGGAATCTGCAGAACAGGTACAACAAGGAACAGTGTTTAATGGTGCCTTTAAGTATTGAAGGAGTTAAAAATGATTGTCTTTATCTATTCATTGATCTATTCCAAAACCTCTAAGTATGCTGAAAGGAGCCTTCCAGTTTAAGGCCCATCAAGGCCTTTCCTTATGTTTCCCGATAGAACTGTATTCACACAAGGGGTAGTAGAAATCTGGAATTCTGCCCTCAAAACACTGTGGATGCTGGGACAATTGGAAATTTCGAGACTAAGATTGATAGCTTTTTGTTAGGTAAGGGTATCAAGGGATACAGGGCAAAGAGGGGTAGAGTTGAGGTACACATCTGCCATGATCTAATTGAATGGTAGAGCAGGCTCGAGGGGCTAAATGGCCGATTCCTGTTCCAATGTTCCTCCGTTGTAAAACATGAAAGCTGTCTTTTCAGCATCTCTTGTTACTCTGATTTCAAAGTGCTGGATAGAAGCTGTCCGGGAGCAGATATTTTGTGTAAAGAAAAGAAAGAAAGATTTGCATTTATATAATGCCTTTCACAGCCTCAGGGCATCCCAAAGCGCTTCACAGCCAATGAAGTACTTTTTGAAGTGTAGTCACTGTTGTAATGTAGGAAACACGGCAGCCAATTTGTGCACAGCAAGATCCCACAAACAGCAATGTGACAATGACCAGATAATCTGTTTTAGTGATGTTGGTTGAGGGATAAATATTGGCCAGGACACTGGGGAGAACTCCCCTGTTCTTGTTTGAATAGTGCCATGGAATCTTTTACAACCACCTGAGGGGGCAGATAGGACCTCAGTTTAACATCTCATCGGAAAGACGGATGTAGAACTCTCCCTTATGTGCTTTCATGAATGAGTGAAGTTTTGCTCACAATCCACTGTATCCCGTCATGACATGAGTAGAGTGGGAACCTCAAGCTTGTCACGAGGGGAAGTTCTCCAAATCAAGTTTGCTTCTACGTGTCCCTAACCAGCAGTTAAAGCATAAAATAAGTTAGCCAAAGTGGTCCAAAACACACTGATAAGTGTACAGATGTATCCCTTTATGATATTTAGGATTGTGGGACAATTCAGCAGACTAAACTTACCCTTTAAGAAAATCATATCCTCTGAATATCAAAATGTTATTCTGCCATTTCAATACGCTGTCATTGGAACAAAAAATATGCACAGCCATTGGACCTTCACCCGCCCTCCCCCGTCCCCACCACCAATAAAAGGGATTGGCAGTCAATGGATTTTGAGCACAATGATGAGGCCCCACCCTCAGAATGGACTGGTCCTTCTGCCAGAGGGCTTGGGTGGCCAACTGACCGCCTGATAGTTAAAATCTACCCTTTGGTGTCATAAGAGGAGAAGGGGAGAAAAAAAGGGGGAAAAACAAATGGGGAAAGAAACCTTAGTTGACAAGTTAGTTCTGATTGGGAATGCCTTCAGAGAGATGGGGTGCGACAGGGTGGCAGCCAATCAGGCTCTTGGCTGTACCAGCAGCAGTGCAGAAGTCTCAAACTGTTTGAATCCAGACACTGAATCCCAGAACTTGCAGGAAACCAGGTAAAGCAGGAGATTAATTCAAATTGTGTGATTGAAGGTCAATAAATGGCTCACCTCCTGACTCCCCAAATCCTCTCCACCACCTGGATGGCACAAGTCAGGAGTGTGATGGAATACTCTCCACTTGCCTAGATGAGTGCAGCTGCAACAACACTCAAGAAGCTCGACACCATCCAGGACAATGCAATCCGTCTGATCGGCAGCCCACCCACCTCCTTAAATGTCCGCTTCCTTCACCACCGACGTACCGTGGCTGCAGTGTGCACTATCCACAGGATGCACTACAGCAAGTTGCCAAGGCTTCTTCGACAGCACCTCCCAAACCACCACCTAGAAAAACAAGGCCAGCAGGTGTATGGGAACACCACCACCTCCGAGTTCCCCTCCGAGTCACACACCATCCCGACTTGGACATATATTGTCGTTCCTTCCTGGGTCAAAATCCTGGAACTCCCTACCTAACAGCATTGTGGAAGTACCTTCACCACATGGACAGCAGTGGTTCAAGAAGAGGCCACCACCACCTTCTCAAGGGCAACTAGGGATGGGCAATAAATGCTGAGCCTTGCCAGTGATGCCCACATCCCGAGAATGAATGATAAAGATATTGGACTGGGACCGAGCATAGGTGCCGATCAGAAGGACTTGATCTGTGCTCTCATCCTTCCAACGCTTAACACCACGATGCAGTGCAGCTGGTGATCTGTTATTCCATAAATGCCTAGTGACTGGGAGTCTGTGTGGGAGGAGAGGATGTGTGATGATAATTGGCAGGAGATGATAGTGCCCTCCCCCACCCCCCAGCTCTGCTTCGTGCCAGTATTAATCCTCAGTCTGCTAAATAAACAGAAACTTAACACAGGTTGAACGATGACCGAAATTATGATTGACATTTTTTAATAAGCAACCATGCCTATGGTCTTTTCACCCAACATAAAGCAATATTACCCACTCTTCATCTGTCATCACTGTAATGTTATCACCACGCTGATTGTTTGGCCATCAGTAAAACATTACAAGTATGACTAGACTGCTGGTTAACAAAAGCTGTCAAATCCCATTACCCATTAATCAGCACAAGCCTACGTTTAACTATTAACATTTGTGTGTGTGTTTGTGTGTGTGTATGTGTGTGTATGTATGTGTGTGTGTATATGTGTGTATTTGTGTGTGTGTTTGTGTGTATGGGTGTTTGTGTGTGTTTATGTATTTATGTGTTTGTGTATGTTTGTGTATTTGTATGTGTGTGTGTGTATGTGTGTGTTTGTGTGTGTGTATTTGTGTGTGTGTGTTTATGTTTGTGTATATATTTGTGTGTGTGTGTGTGTATTTGTGTGTGTGTGTTTATGTTTGTGTGTATATTTGTGTGTGTGTGTGTGTATTTGTGTGTGTGTGTTTATATTTGTGTGTATATTTGTGTGTGTGTGTGAGTATTTGTGTGTGTGTGTTTATGTTTGTGTGTATATTTGTGTGTGTGTGTGTGTGTGTGTGAGACTGCAAGCTTTATCGCCCGTCACCAGTCACTGAACCCCCTCATCTGTGCCGCATTTTGCAAATTAAATGTGTACAAAAGCAGGTCAAATTCAAAAGGAACTGGAACAAATTTATACGCTAATTAACATCAAAATGACAGACAAATATTGGAAGTCAACGGACAGAACATAACTGAGATTCTCTGCACTGGGGCCAGGGAGAGGGCTAGGTTGAACCAATGGAGCATTCCAGTATTCTAAATCGCCTCTGGCTTGCTGTCTCACCTTTGCCTGAGTCTTTCAGAATATTTCAAAGAAAGTAGAGTTACATCAGCCTCCAGCACTCACCCACGTTGGGCCCTGTTCTGATCTCACAGCCCTTGAGGCTCAGCTCTCCTTCCAACCTCCGTCCTGTCGTCAAAGAATACCAACCTAAAACACTTTGCCCATTCAGGTTTGGTGAGCTTCCCCTCCCCCCTCCCACCTTCTTATTGAGGATCGATAATTAACAAACTCTCCCAAGCAACCGTGACATCTCTCAAAAAAGAAAATATAAGACGTTAAGCAAGCACTTACCTGAGAGCTAATTACAAAGCAGTATTATTTCTTCCCAGAATAATCCTCCTGCGATTGCCTCTGTTTGACTGTAAAACCACTATGCTGTAGAAGAGTACTCACTTGATCCTGGGATTCCTGTTCCGTATGTATAAGGTTCTTTTTTAATTAGTTTGGAAGCATCTGATGCTCTCAGCAGATAAATACCTTCCCCAAGATTGCATAACCACAAATAGAAATTATCGTTATCCAAAAAAGGGCGTAGGCTGGAGCTATAAAGAAAATGGTACTCTGCTGCAAAAATTGCATTCCTGCC
This sequence comes from Heptranchias perlo, assembly GCF_035084215.1. NCBI lineage: Eukaryota > Metazoa > Chordata > Chondrichthyes > Hexanchiformes > Hexanchidae > Heptranchias > Heptranchias perlo. Next base: position 18,415,948 of record NC_090335.1, read on the forward strand.
TGACTATATTCCCTTCAGGAAGCAACAGTCTCCCAAAAATATAAATTTGTATTGGATGTGCTTTATTTTTTTTAAAATTGCTTCTGTAAGAGAGAGATAAAAGATATTTTGCGTGAGGATTACATTGAAGAACGATAGTATATATTTTTAAAAGACTATTGTTTTGTATTATGTTTTTGGTCTGGATGGAGGGAAACCAGATAAATCAGCTCACACGCACTTCACTGGAGCTATAGGAGTTCATCCATATCTTCCACAAATGTATATCATTAAAATACTTGGGGGTCATTTTGACTTGTGCGATAGTGTAAAACGGGCGATAGCAAGTCGGCAGCTCGTTTTACATCTCTCCCCACTTTTATTTTCATTGACTTGTTGGGATGGATAATGAGAAAACGTTGTACATTTTTGTCCATTTTTTTAAATGGTTGTCTCGTTATACTGTGTAACTGAGGTGTAGTGGTACGAAAATGAAGGAAGCTGGGCAGATGGGGGCAGGATCTGGCCCCACCCCTTTTATCTGTCCCTCAAAAGTTCTGCCAGAAGTGGTTGATGCGTACCACTCCGACCCATGTATGAGCAAACGTAGTCTGACGATGTGTAATGAGGGAGATCCCCCATTATGCGACTCTGTTTCCTTTTAATTGCACCTTGGTAACACTGTACATCCCTAGAACAACACATTGCTAAGGGCCTGTGAGGGGGGGGATTTCAATTTTAAAAGGCCAGCTGTGGCAATGCAATTGATTACAGAGCGATCAATTGAAGCATGGAAACCGGCCTTTTGTTTTATTCGTTCACGGGATGTGGGCATCGCTGGCAAGGCCGGCATTTATTGCCCATCCCTAATTGCCCTTGAGAAGGTGGTGGTGAGCCATCTTCTTGAACCGCTACAGTCCGTGTGGTGAAGGTTCTCCCACAGTGCTGTTAGGAAGGGAGTTCCAGGATTTTAACCCAGCGGTGATGAAGGAACGGCGATATATTTCCAAGTCGGGATGGTGTGTGACTTGGAGGGGAACGTGCAGGTGGTGTTGTTCCCATGTACCTGTGGCTCTTGTCCTTCTAGGTGGTAGAGGTCGCGGGTTTGGGAGGTGCTGTCGAAGAAGCCTTGGCGAGTTGCTGCAGTGCATCTTGTGTGCACAGCAAAACCCCTCTCCCTCTTCACCTGAGGTGGCTGTCCCATTGAGAGCATAAACAGCACGGGCACCCACCTGCAATAATGCAAACATCCCCGAACCCAGAACCAACTTCCTCTTCTTTACTTCTGGGCACTACCCCTCAGGAAGGATATATTGGCCTTGGAGGGGGTGCAGTGCAGATTCACCAGAATGATACCGAGGTTAAAAAGGTTAAATTATGAATTCAGGTTGTATAAACTTGGCTTGTATTCCCTTGAGTTTGGAAGATTGAGGGGTGATCTGAACGAGGTGTTTAAAATAATGATTTGATAGGGTAGATACAGAGAAGTTATTTCCTCTGGTGCGGGAATCCAGACGAGGGCGGCCTAATATTAAGATTAGAGCTAGGCCATTCAGGAACAAAACCAGGAAGCATTTTTTCACCCAAAGGATAGCGGAAATCTGGAATTCTCTACCCCAAAAGGCTGTGGATGCTGAGTCAATCGACACTTTCATGACTGAGATTGATAGATTTTTGTTAGGTAAGGATATCAAGGGGGATGGAGCAAAGGTGGGTAAATGAGTTGAGGTGCAGATCAGCCATGATCTAATTGAATGATGTGGAGATGCCGGTGATGGACTGGCATCTCCACATCATTCAATTGTGAAAATCGTTCACCTGACAAAGGGGGAAGCCTCCGAAAGCTTGTGAATTTAAAATAAAATTGCTGGACTATAACTTGGTGTTGTAAAATTGTTTATAATTGAATGATGGAACAGGCTTGAGGGGCTGAATGGCATATTCCTGTTCCTATATTCCTTCTCTCAGGAACTTCTCTTTTAAAGAACTATAGCAGCTTTATTTATTGACCACCTCATGGTAGCTTGTTCCAGTGGGCAAGGACTGCTAAAATAAATACTTCCTGGCATCTAACCTAACGTGGTGCCAACAGCTTTTATAGACTTGACCTCTAGCCCCACTATCCCTATCCATTTCAAACAACCCATCTAATTGGACTGCATCCAATCCTTTCATCGTTTTAAAAACCTCAATCATATCCTCTCCAAAGTAAACACCCCTGACTCATGCAGTCTTTGACTTAGTGACTGCTTCATACAGGTGTCGATTCTGGGTCTGTTCTATTTAAATTACAAGTCTCAGACAATATAAATCCCGTCTATACAAGACAGCACAGACTACAGATGGCAGTTGAGTCACATTAAGTCCCTTGTTGCCTGGAAACACAGAGCAGATGAAAAGCTAACTCCGCCAAGCCTTTATTTACACTGCGAGCACAATAGGCAGCAAGGAGCAGCTAAAGGGTTTGAGCTTTCTTGCTGCATGATATGAATATGAGAAGATCACATTTAATTTGGAGTGCAATTGTAGTAATGTTTTAGACAGAAGACAATTCGTTCACCTTATCTGCCTTCCAAAACTTTCAATTTCCTTACCCTAGTTCTGGAACTAATAGCCTTACATCCCTTCCCTAACATGAACTCACCACCCCTGCTGCTAATCTATTGCACAATTCCATCATTCTCTTCTTGAAGAAAAAATCTGCGATGTTATTTTGACACCATTAACTTTAAACTGTGTCCTCTAGTCACCAAACCCTGTACCAGACAGGAGAACATTTTCTGGATCTAAATTCTTCCATACCTCTGAAAATCTTAAAAATCTTGGTCAACCACCCCTCCCCTCCCTACCCCATCATTCTCATCTTCTCCAGGGAGCAAAGCCCCAAGATAGATATTTTGTCCCCATAACTGAGCCCTCTCAAAGAGGGGGAGGGATTTTTGAAATGTGTTCAGGATAACTTTCTTAACCAGTACGTTTCTGGTCCAACGAGGAAGGACACATTGCTGGACTTGGTTCTAGGGAATGAGGTGGGCCAAACGGAGCAAATGTCAGTGGGGGAGCATTTAGCGAGCAGCGATCATAGTATCATAAGGTCTAGAATAGCGATGCAAAAGCACACGGACCACTCTAAGGTAAAAATATTCAATTGGAGGAGGACCAATTTCAATGGGATGAGAACAAATCTGGGCCGGGTAGATTGGAATCAAAGATTGGCAGGCAAAACTGTAATTGAACAGTGCGCGGCCTTTAAAGAGGAGATGGTTGGGGTGCAGTCTAGGTACATTCCCACGAGGCAGAAAGGTAGGGCAACTAAAGCCAGAGCTCCCTGCACGGTAAAAGAGATAGTGAGTAAGATGAAACGGAAAAAAGGGGCGTTTGACAGATATCAGGTTGATAACACAAGTGAAAACCAGGCAGAATATAGAAAGTTCAGAGGGGAAGTGAAAAAGAAAATAAGAGAGGGAAAGAGAGAGTATGAGAATAGACTGGTGGCCAACATAAAAGGGAATCCAAAAGTCTTCTACAGGCATGTAAACAGTAACCGGGTAGTAAGAGGAGGGGTGGGGCCGATTAGGGACCATAATGGAGGCCTACTCATGGAGGCAGAGGGGATGGCCGAGGTACTAAATGGATACTTTGCATCTGTCTTTACCAAAGAAGATGCTGCCAGAGTCTCAGTAAAGGACGATATAGTTGAGATACTGGATGGGCTAAAAATTGATAAAGAGGAGGTACTAAAAAGGCTGGCTGTACTTAAAGTAGATAAGTCACCCGGTCCAGATGGGGTGCATCCTAGGTTGCTGAGGGAAGTAAGGGTGAAAATTGCAGAAGTACTGGCCATAATCTTCCAAACATCCTTAGATACTGGGGTGGTGCCAGAGGACTGGAGAATTGCAAATGTTACACCATCGTTCATAAAATGGGTGTAAGGATATACCCAGCAACTATAGGTCAGTCAGTTTAACCTCAGTGGTGGGGAAACTTTTAGTTTCTATGATTCTATGATTCTCTCAGGAATCAGCCTCAAAGTCCTCCTCTGGACTCCTCCAAGTTCTACATCTTCTCTGTAGTTGGAGGCCAAAACTGAACACATAATTCCAGACATGGTCTCACCAAGGCCTGATATAACTTCAATATCGCCTCCTTAGATTTATATATCCCAACTTTCTTCACCACCTTTGAACACTGAACCGAAAACTTTAATGACGTGTCCACCAAAACCCCTTGATTTCTTTCCTGCTCTGCTGCCTAAAGCATGTTGCCACTTAACTACATTGTAACTTCTACCCAATCTCATGACTTTATACTTGTCAGCGTTGAACTCAACCTCTGTGCCCATTGGTGCAGGATGCTCAGATCCCTTTGGTTAGCATTACGGGCACTGCACTCAATTTGGCTGTCATTCGCAAACTGGTTGACTCCACTGAAAAATAGGTTGAGCAGCTTGAATAGGCTGGAGAATAATCATTATATTCAGGATTAGCAGATAGAGATGGCAATTATTTTCATGCAATAATGAATCGGCAGCCGGTTTTACAGGGGTGTAAAGGGGCTGCCAATTTGCTATCACCCGTTTTGCTATCACCTAATTTATTTCACCCCTATAGTCACTGTTATGTAGGCAAAAGCAGCAGCCATCTTTGATCAAAACGGCGATAGCCTTAAAATTAGAGCTAGGCCATTCAGGGGTGATGTCAGGAAGCACTTCTTCACACAAAGGGTGGTGGAAATCTGGAACTCTCTGCCCCCAAAAAGCTATTGAGGCTGGGGGTCAATTGAAAATTTCAAAACTGAGATTGATAGATTTTTGTTAGGGTATTAAGGGTTATGGAACCAAGGCGGGTAAATGGAATTGAGGTACAGATCAGCCCTGATCTAATTGAATGGCGGAACAGGCTCAAGGGGCTGAATGGCCTACTCCTGTTCCTATGTTCCTATATTCCTACATTCTGACTCTGTTACCTTTGTATATTGTGATTTTTGATAACAAAGTGCTATTAATATTCTTTTTTCACACATCAAAATAAAACACTTTGTACTCTGTCCTCAAAGCCTTTTAGTCTTCGTGGTTACCTGCACAATGGGCCTTATTCCATAACCTGTCAAGGCAGTAATGCAGAGTTGAACTGATTCACTACTTCACAACAAATCAAACTGTTCCGTTTTCAACACTGGGAAAATATTTGGGACTTTTTTCTGTGTAAGTGAGAGTTTAATGTCACTTTGGTTGTGTATAATTCTATGTTTCAATCAATACAGGTCCAAATGCCAAAACCAGCAAATTCTATTACACAATTTTGAATCAATAGTCACTGTATGAAATAAAATGAGTTTGAAGAAGCTTATTTTAGCTCCCCCATGGCTCAATGGTTAATGCACTGCTTGATATGGGACTTCTTCAAAATTCAGCATTTATTGCCCATCCCTAGTTGCCCTGAGAAGGCGGTGATGGGCCTTCTCCTTGAACCACTGCATGTTCTTATTCTTTATAGCTGTTTGATACAACTGAGTGGCTTCTTTGGCCACTTTAGAGGGCGGTTAAGAGTCAACCACATTGGTGTGGGATTGGAGTCACATACAGGTCAGGCCAGGTAGTTACAGTAGGCTTCCTTCCCTAAAGGACGTTTGTGAACCTGTTGGGTTTTTACGACAATCCAACAGCTTCATGGTCACTTTGCTGATACCAGAAAAAAAAATCAAGATTGCTATGGTTGTTTAAGAATGCATTCTTTGAGTTTAAATGGCCTCATTTATAATATATGGCACCTTTAAGGCCATTATTCCATTTAGTTCTGGGATATAGGCCGGGAATTTCCTGGATCGCACTCACACAGAAATCATGCTGGTTTCTATGCCGATCTTGACAATGGGACTTATCCCCAAATCGCATTAGCAAATGGTGGAAAGATTGGCGTAAAACAAGCAGAAATCATCATAAACAATCGGGGCCCGAGGGAAGCGCAGAACATCGGCCATCTTCCTTTTGTAAATCCCTCTTTATCTTATTGATGTTATGAAAATTAATGTGTGAAACCATCAAACTGTCATTTATGCACAGCACGGTTAAGAAAATGCGATTGTGGAATTTTTCCTTGTTTTAATGTAACAGATTCTGATGCCATAAAAGAACTAAGATATAGAAAATACAACGCAGTCTCAGAAAGGAGAAATAATTTTTAAAAAATTAAATTGCTATGAAACACAGAAATAGTGACTTCAGGCACTGACAATCTGGATGTAAATTTACAGCCTGTTCAGAACTGGAGTAAATGCAGGAAACTCGCCTCCTCTGGTGTTTTGCCTGCGGGGTGGGGGAGGGGGGTGGGGGGTGGAGCTATGCTATTGAACCAAGTGGGAGCGCCACAAATAATCGATAAAATTTGCGTGTAGCGATGTTTCAGCACCAATTGGCTACGTCGGAATTTCCTCGGAAAAGAATGGTGTGACTCCGCCCTTAGGCCGTAGTTACACTGAAACTTCCCAGGAAAATTCCGAGCAGAAACAACACTCACTGAAAACACAAAAGTGCTTTTCCTACGAGACCAATGCTTGAACTATTGACCTCCACCACACAGGGAATTGATTGGCGCATCAGATTGCTTAGGAATACAGTTTGTCCCATCCATTATGTGCTGTGCACCTGTTATGAATGCACCTTTGTTCCACTATTGATACTCAAACAATTGCCATTTGTTTGCTTTTGTGTTTGAACGCAAGCTGGAGGAAATCTTGTGTGTGGAAGATTGGAGTCTATTTCTCTTTACTCAAGACTATCAAGTTAGCTTATCGGAATACTACTGACAGCTGAAAGAAACAATGCAAGTCAGAAGCAAACTGTTACCTGCAGTTAGCCTGCACAATTGTGATATTATTCCTTCCTTTACCTCAATGATACAAGTAGATTATGGCAACATAAGCACAGAGTCTTTAAAGATATGAATTATTTCTAGTTGATGCCTCGTATTGCTGCTCATGGGGACTCAGAGGTTTTATAAAAACAGTGGTGTTATGTCACGTAGTGTTCTCAGGAACATTGATTTATCAACTGAGATCTGGGAGGAATCAGAAAGAGGTTTGGAATTTTGTAGCACTTGCATAGGCTCTCAAGGTCTAGCACTACTATGAGGGGGGTGCCAGGATCTGGAAACATGGGAAGAACATGGCAGGGTCTAGGAGCATTGCAGAAAGGGGCTCTGGGGACAATAGATAGGGAGGTTCCAGGGTCTGGGAGTACTGGGAGGGCATTATAGAGGCTTTGAGGACTTGGAGGACATTCCAGGATCTGGGGGCAAATGAAAAGTCCTGGAGAGGAGAGTCCTGGGGTGAAGAAGGACTAAGATGGGGTCCAAGGGTAATGCGGAGGGGTGGGAGGTGCTAGAGTCTGGCAGTCTTTGGGGGTTGATGGGATCTGGGAATATTGGGGGATGAGAGGTTCTGGTAGCTAAGAGGGAGAGGGAGTCCTAGGAGAATGAAGCATCCCTCACCCGCCAGGGACGCCTAAAATAAGGCACTGCACAGATTGGTATGCTTTGCACCCGTTTTCTGCACGATCTTTTTCTATGTTAAATGTGCTATATAAATGCAAGTTCTTGTTCTAGGATAGGAATTGAAGCCCTGATTTTAACCTAACTCGCCCAGCGGGAATGGGGCCTGTTTTACAATCAGCCGATTATACGCATCATTGACTTCAAATGGAGCTGAAAATCGGGCGGGGTGTAAATCAGGCATCTGAACCCGAACTCGCCCCATTCTCACCGGGCAGGCTAGGTTTAAAATCGGGGCTAATGACTAAGTATATGTCCTTTCTCTAATGTAAATGCTCCCATTTCTGACTGTTTTCTTGGGAGACACCCTGTCACACAGGGCTGTGCAAGGAAGACAGTGCTTTCAAAATGAAGATAAAGTACACTCAACCCCTGCTAAAAGATTTGTTTTAATATAAATGATATAATTTTGCAGGTGACAGGTGATAAATACTGAGGAGGAAATGCCTTTAAGTGCATTAATAATGTTAAGGTTTCAATGCTGCATCCTCTGCCCCACACACTCAGTCACTCACTGAAATGCAGTAAATGGTGAGTTCCACTAAATATTGTGGCCTTTGAACTGAAACTTTGAATTGGCACTTAAGGAATTAAAGCTGGGGTTGTAAATTTTACCAGATAATGAATTAGAAAAGGTCGCCAGCAGTAAAGGCAAATTAGTGTTTTCTTTTTGGTCTTGGAATGGGCTATACCTGCTTCGAAATCAGCGTGCAGGCCGTCTGCTGTAGTGTCATGTTGCCCGGACGACGGGTAGGGTTCATCGTTCCATATCACAAGATACTTAGGGATGAGGAAAGTCATTTGGCCCATTTGAATTCATCCATCCAGAATAAATCCCCCCCCCAACATTACTTTATCCAGTTGTTTCTTAAACGATTCCCAGTTTTCGCCTCAAACACTCTCCATTCCAAATGTTGATCATTCTCTGCGTTAACGCAAACCTCCTGACATCAATCCTAGTTACCTTTTACAAGTTTGAACCTGTGTTCCCTTGTCCTGCTCCCACTGTTTAAAATAGTATTTCAGATTAACTTTCTCCATACCATTTACTATCTTATATACCTCTATCTCAGATGCCTTCTTTCAAGTCATTCAGGTCTCTCGAGTCGTTCCTCATAAGTCAGACCCCTGACCCTAGGGATCTGCCTCATGCCTGAACTTTGAACTACCTGCAGGGCCTAAATGTCTCCCTTGTTCTTCCATGAGCAGAACTGGAGACAGTACTCAAGGTGCAGTATGACCAAAGCCCTGTACAGTTTGATCATGACTTCCTTCAACTTGCATTCCGCTGTTTCAACCATGTAGTTCAATATTCTAGTGATTGATGATTGCTCCCCTGCATCGTTTGGCCATGTTGAACGTTGAGTCTACTAAGACCACTAAGTCTATTTCAACACCATTCATGAAGTATGCACATTGCCCATTTTTCCTTCCTATGTGCACTCTTTTATCTTTGTCTGCATTAAATTTCACTTGCCATTTTTCAGTCCACTCACATATTTGGTTTAGCTCCTCCACTAGATTTGGGCAGCCCACTTCGAGTCCATTACAACAATAACAACAACTTGCATTTATATAGCTCCTTTAACATAGTAAAATGTCCCAAGATGCTTCACAGGGGCATTATCAAACAAAATTTGACACCGAGTCACATAAGGAAATATTATGACAGGTGACCAAAAGCTTGGTCAAAGAGGTAGGTTTTAAGGAGGGTCTTAAAGGTGGAGAGAGAGGTAAAGAGGCTTAAGGAGGGAATTCCAGAACTTAGGGCCTAGATAGCTGAAGGCACAGCTGCCAAAGGTGAGGAGAAGGAAGTTGGGGATGCATAAGAGGCCAGAATTGGAGGTGCGCAGAGAACTCGGAGGGTTGTAGGGCTGGAAGAGGTTATAGAGATAAGGAGGTGTGAGGCCATGGAGGGATTTGAAAACAAAGGGCTATAAATTGGGCCATGTGGTGGCCTCCTAAGGTCCCAAAATGGTATCCAAAATGCGCATGTACGTGCGCCGGACGCCATCTTGGTAAAGGCGTTTGCGCTGGGGCAGGTAACGAATGCAGGTACTGTGTAATGTAAGGAGAATATGCGTTAGATCAGTGGACAACGCTGATTTAAAGGAATAGATACCATTTTGGAACTCAATGTTCCAGCTGACCACGAACAGCTGAATATGTCGTAGACGGCCTGGAGGTCCCCCACTAGTGCTATTTAAAGGGATCATGCAGCAGTTACAGATTAGTTGCTGGATTATTGCTTGTGGCTGCTGATGTATTTGTACCTGTTTTTGGAGGTCTCCTATACTTGAATACTAGGTCAAGGGGACATAGCCTAAAAATTAGAGCCAGGACTTGCAGGAGTGAAGTTAGGGAATGCTTCTACAAGCAAAGGGTGGTAGAAGTTTGGAACGTTCTTCTGCAAATGGAAGTTGATGCTATCTCAATTGTTCATTTTAAATCTGAAATTGATAGATTTTTGTTAACCAAAGGTATTAAGGGATATGGGGTTAAGGTGGGTATATGGAGTTAGGTCACAGGTCAACCATGATCTCACTGAATGGTGGAACAGGCTCAAGGGGCTAAATGTCACTGTCACTTTCTGCCTCCTGTTATGCGCCACCTTCTCCTGCAAGAAAGCGGGATGTGTGTTGGTGAGTGTCCTGCAGGATGTATGGGTGATGTGCCTGTCATGGTTGAATAGCTGCCAGTGTGTATGACCTTTGAGTTGTGGGTGTGCGGCTTACAACGGTGATAATGTGTATGGATGAGAGGAAGCATCTGATTGGAAGAGTTGAGTACTGATTGAAAGAGTTTGTTGGTAGTTGGGTGATGGGGGGTGTAGTGTGTGGAGCAGTGGATGTGGCTAGTGGTGCAGTTGGTAGGAGACGCCACTTGACAGTTGATCTCACTCACCTTGACCACTCGTGTCAAAGCATTGAACTTCTTCCTGCACTGCATCCATGTTCGTGGTGCTATGGGCCTGGCATTGACTTCGTCCCCTACTGCCTCCCACTGCCCCTTGATCATATGTCTGGAGGGCCTCTTGCCCCACCCACCCCCCACCCCCTGCAGATATAGAATGCGTCTCCTTCTGTCCACCTCTTGCACCAAGGCCTCTAGTGCATCATCAGAGAACCTTGGTGCATGCACTCTCACAGGCCTGGTACAAACTCAGATCGGCAGATTGGTGAGGTCTGGTGTGCAGATTGGAGGATGTGGGGTTTAGTAGTGCTCAGCCTTTATTCAATGTTTTAACATAATTCATCAGTTTGTAAACATAGGGATGGGACCTGCATCTGTGTTTTACGTGTGCGATGTCTGATCTCCGTTCAGACTCTATGTGGACCTGTATCTTATATTTTGCACATAAGAGGTGCAGGCTGCCTTTAAGAGGTGCGAGGCACTCAGGCGATATTGGAGACCCTGCTGGTGAGAAGTCATTCAACAGCGCAGCTAGTCCTGGCTGCTTGTGCCGGAATCAGGTAAATGACCAGACAGCACGAATCTCACGTGCTGCCTGCATCAGAATGACTGGACGCAGGTTAATCACGCACCACGAACCCCACGCCCGGATTTGGGGGTTACCGAATTTAACCCCCAAGGAGTTTGGTGTCATCGGCAAATTTCATCAATTTGTATTGAGTTTCTGAATCGAATGATGTAAATGAGAAGCAGTAGTGTGAGCTGCAGATGGTTCCAATTGAAAGAAGGGGGGTTAAATTGGACAAGACCAATAATCGGGGGTGGGCAGCACGATCCAAGACTAACCCGCGTCCGGTGCTTCCTGCACAGGCAGGACGAGACATTAGTCCGGCCTGAGTACTTACCTAACAGCAATGTTAAAAAGCAGCCTGACATAAGGATTCAAGGAAATGTGTACTTTCCACCAGCAGGGGGAGCCTGAATCTCTTAAAGGGAGGATGTCTCTTAAAATCTCTTAAAGGTCGCCATTACCTGTTATTTGATGAAAATAACAGCCTACTGTCTGCACGGATTCTGAATGAAGATCAGACATCACACACGTAAAACACAGATGCAGGTCCCGTCCCTATGTTTACAAACTGATGAGTTATGTTAAAAAATTGAATAAAGGTTGAGCACCACTAAATCTCACATCCTCCAATCCGCAAACCAGACCTCACCAATCAGCCGATCTGAGTTTGTACCAGGCCTGCGAGAGTGCATGCGCCAAGGTTCTCTGCTAATGCACTAGAGGCCTTGGTGCAAAAGGTGGACTGAAGGAGGGATATCCTATATCCACGGGGGGGTGAGGAGAGGGGAGGGCAAGAGGCCCTCCAGACATATGCTCAGAAGGCAATGGGAGGCAGTAGGGGACGAAGTCAATGCCAGGCCCATAGCACCACGATCATGGATGCAGTGCAGGAAGAAGTTCAATGCTTTGACACGAGTGGTCAAGGTGAATGAGGTCAATTGTCAAGTGACATCTCCTACCAACTACACCACTATCTGTATCCACTGCTCCACACACTACACCTCCCATCACCCACATGCCAACAAACTCTTTCCATCAGTACTCAACTCTTCCAATCAGGTCGTTCCTCACACCCTTATTCATTATCAATGTTGCAAGCCGCCCACCCACAAGTCACAGGCCACACACACTGCCAGCTATTCGACCATGACAGGCACATCGCCCAGATACATGTCCCGCTTTCTTGCAGGAGAAGGTGGCGCATAACAGAAGGCAGCAAGTGGCAGTGACATTTAGCCCCTCAAGCCTGTTCTGTCATTCAATGAGGTCATGGTTGACCTGTGACCTAACTCCATGCACCCTCCTTTGCTCCATATCCCTTAATACCCTTGGTTCACAGAAATCTATCAATCTCAGATTTAAAATTCACAAGTGAGTTAGCATCAACTGCTGTTTGCAGAAGAGCGTTCCAAACTTCTACTGCCCTTCGCGTGTAGAAGCATTTCCTAACTTCACTCCTGCGCGTCCTGGCTCTAAATGTAAGGCTATGTTCCCTCGTCCTAGTATTCAAGTCCAGGAGACCTCCAAAAACAGTTACAAATGCATCAGCAACCAAAAGCAACAATCCCGCAACTAACCTGTAAATCCTGCATGGCCCCTTTAAATAGCACTGGTGGGGCAGATCCTCCAGGCACTCTAAGACACGTTCAGATGGTTGCGGTTAAGACTGTGCGTTGAGAGGAGCATCAAGTCCCAAAATGATGTCTATCACTTTAAATCAGCGTTGCACACTGTATCCATATTCTCCTTACTTTACATGCTGCTGGCATTCACTCTCTGCGAATGCGCTAATACTTATACAAGATGGCCTCCGGCACATGTCATGCTCGAAACGTGTGTGCGCAGCCAAGACTCCATCTTGGCACTTCGAAAGGCTGCATAGCGCTGAAACAAAGGGTGCTGGACGGCCCAATTTCTAGCTCACGTAGTTTCAAGCTTCATCAGTTTAACAGTGTCAAACCTGTAAAGTCAATCTTAATTCGTCAGTAGTGACGGGGCGGGACGTAAATCATTGACACAATTTGATTTTGTCTCCGGGCCATGTCTTATTTCGCTGGGCTAAGTTCAGGAGAACGTAGGCGAGGTGAGTTTCTGTGGGATTCTCCCTCTCATCCATTGTATATTTGTTGTAAGAACCACGGAAAACCCCAGAAAGAACAACGTAAATATGGATGGGCAAGAGAACCCCAGTGGAAATTCACCTCCAGTGTCTTTGGGAACGGGAAATGACCCTAAGGCTTAACAAACTTGTCCCTGTTTGATCTCAACCCCACCCCATCCCTCAATCTTTTCCCTCTCCAAAACTCAATTGTACTGCGTCTATTTCCACAGGAGCAGAGAAGACTAATCATAGGAACACAGGAACAGGAGTAGGCCATTCAGCCCCTCAAGCCTGTTCCGCCATTCAATTAGATCATGGCTGATCTGTATCTTAACTCCATCTACCCACCTTAGTACCGTAACCCTTAATACCTTTGCCTAACAAAAATCTATCAATCTCAGTTCTGACATTTTCAAATTAGAAAAGGATTTCAGAGAGGTTTTTTTCAAAATTCTGAAGGGTTTTGATAGCATGATTAGAGAAAGACTTTCCTCTGGATGGAGAGTCACAAGTAGTCATCACTTTTAAACTGTCACTAGGAGAGTGATGAGAGAGATTATGAGAAACTTGTTTACGCAGAGATTTGTTGGAGCATGGAATGCTTTGCCACTGAGGGAAGTTTAGAGAGAGACCACTGCATTTTTAAAGAAAGAGCAGATAAGCATTTTAAGTAGTGGAAGACACAAGGCAATGGGGAGAAAGAAGACCAGTGGGATTCATTTTAGATTTCTCCAGCAAAGAGCCAACACCAATACAATAGGCTGAATTGTCTCCTTCTGTGCCACAAAACTTCTATAGTCTTCCCCAATAACTTAATTGACAAGTCTATAACTCTTTGGTTGCAAAGTTTCTGCCTCACTTCCCTTCTTACCCCTACTTTAATTTTTAACTTGATAATGTTACAGATCAAGTCATGGCTTAGTGGTAAAATTCCCACCTCTGAGTCAGAAGGTGAAGAGTTTGAGCACCATTCAAGATAGCCCCAGCGAGCAGAGATGAGAGGTCCCATCTCTGAATACTGGGTTGACATCCAGTGGGATACTAGTGTCCGATGGGAGTGGAATGATGACCTCTCCCCATCCCCCATTGCATTTAGTCGGTCCCCCCTGGTCAGGCTAACGACCTGTCCACATAAAAAGGGGCACAGAAATGACCCAGAGTGTTGGAAGAAAAGGGCTGCCTCAAGTGCCACTAGGCACAGAAGAGAGAAGAAGAAATCAAGATATTGCTGTTAAGCCGATTAACAGGGGGTGTGTACAAGAGTATGGCCGATCGATTCTCTCCAATTTTCTCTCTTCCTGACAGCATGACCAAGATATACCTCCAGTTACCCGTGACTCGGTCGGTTATACTCTTGCCTCTGAGTCAGAGGTTGTAGGTTCAAGGCCCATTCTAGAGACTTGAGCACATGATCTAGGCCAGCGCTCCAGTGCAGCACTGAGAGAGTGCTACGCTATTGGAGGTGCCGTCTTTTGAACGAGGCGTTAAATTGAGGCCCCGTCTATGTGTTCAGAGTAGATGTAAAAGATCCCACTTCAGTATTCAAGCAGGGGAGTTCTCCATATCCTGGCCAATTTTCATCCCTCTACCAACAGCACCAAAAACAGATAATCAGGTCATTATCACATTGCTGTATGTGGGTCCTTGCTGTGCACAAATGGGCTCTCACGTTTCCCTACATAACAACAGTGACTAAACTTAAAAAATAATTAATTGGCTGTAAAACGTTTTGGAACATCCTGAGGACATGAATGGCCCTATATTAATGCAAGTTCATTCTTTGTGTGTGGAACCTGGGTCCTATCACTCCATTGAAACACCTTGAGCTACTGTAACACCCATACTTGCTGATTGTAATACACAACATAAATTTCACGGTAACCTACTGATGGGCAGCAATAAATAATTCTGTAATATAACCTGGGAGCTGAAGATCTATTCTGATATCATGTGTTTTTTAATTTATTACCCATTTATACATGTCTGTGCACAATGGCCCACCGCGTAACAGTCAAAACATTGATTTAAAAAATAAACAATGTCTCGTAAAGAAAAACGAAAAGTTGGTAGCGAGTTTAAGGAAGTAGTTAAACTTCAGGGTCTCCCGATGGTTGGGAGCCACTTAAAACAGCAACTTGCATTTATATGGCGCCTTTAACGTAGTAAAATGTCCCAAGGCGCTTCACAGGAGCGTTATCAAACAAAATTTGACACCAAGCTGCATAAAGAGATATTAGGACAGGTGACCAAAAGCTTGGTCAAAGAAGTAGGTTTTAAGGAGCGTCTTAAAGGAGGAGAGAGAAGTAGAGAGGCGGAGAGATTTATGCAGGGAATTCCAGAGCTCAGGACATTCTCATGTTTTCTGACATTCAATGAACACTGTCAGTTGTCCAACATCCTTTATGTAATGTAAGTCAGCATTTATTAGTTGAGTGCTGTACTTAACGCAAATAAAAATTCTGAAACAACATTAGTAGTCGCTCTCAAAGCTCAATTGTATTGACATCTTTATACAAGACAACGGCCCCCTTTACTCTGCAGCTGATTAATCCTAGTTCTGATGTAAAGAGTTCAGAGCTGTTTATACAGACTGCGGTTCGCCTCTGGCTACTGAATCTATAGACAGCTGTGCATCAGGAGATGATATCAGAAGCAAGCAAGAAGCCCTTCACAACCCTGCTGTAATCACGTGGGTTACTGTCGAAGTTATTATCGTGTGGCATTGAGAGGGAGAGTCAGACGTAAATCACCAAGATATACTCAACAGTCTCCAAACAGTTTTACAAAAGGGGAAAATGGACTTTGCCAAACAATGGAAGTTGGCACCTCAGCTCAGGAGTGTTTTGAATACACAGCAGAGTGCCAAGATCTGATTGTGTTCTCCAAACCAAAACAGGAGAGCGTTATGCTAAGTTCTAATGTGACATGCTGTGAAAGGTGCTCTAACAGCCCAAACATCATACCAGACAGATACGTACTGTCTCACACTACATTAAAGAGTCATTGTCTGCACGATATGTTTTGGAAATTTCTCCCTCCCCTCCGCTTTCCATTTTGCGTCCCCATTGTCCTGACGTTGCTGACTCTTCCACGGACACTGGCAGATCTACAGTGTCTCACCCCAAGTGATCATTCTCCATAGGCGTGTCTAGATAGTGAGTGTCAGCCTGCTATTCGAAGAGGGCTGCCAAATCTGATTGGACACGTTCCAGCAGCTTTCGAAATATGGCGTCCCACCGCCCCATCCCCAGGCTTCTGCCATTGGTCGCCCGACACCTCCGTCCTGGCCACACTCCGCCTTCCCACGCCAATTGGAAAGTGAACAGACTCTTCGTGACCTGATTGGACGATTTTTGACTGTCCCCTCCCGTTGCCAATATTTTTTTGGCTAATAAACAAAAATGTTCAAAGAAAATGAGAAAAACCACCATTTTTTTAATGATTCTATGATTTTTCTCCCGGGTTTGCTCGCAGCAATGTCCAGGAGATTAATCTTTAATTCCTGGAGATTCCAGGACGATCCGGGAGATTTGACAACCCTATATTTTTATGATCTGGAATGCACTGGCTGAAAGGGTGATGGAAGCAGATTCAATAGTAACTTTCAAAAGGGAATTAGATAAATACTTGAAATGGAAAAATTTGCAGGGCTATGGGAAAAGAGCAGGGGAGTGGGACTAATTGGATAGCTCTTTCAAAGAGCCAGCACAGGCACAATGGGCTGAATGGCCTCCTTCTCTGCAGTCAGATGCTATGATTCTATATTTGAATGGCCCGTGACCAACTGATCTTGTCCTTAACATCCATAGGTATGCACATTCCAGCAAAGACCATGTGATAAAGACCAAGAGCGGGAAGCTTGGTGGCTGTTTCTTCTTCCTAGCCCAGGAACGCTGAGGGTAACTATATCCTCCCAGCTGGAGATCAACTAAAGCAGCGTCCCCCGGGAAGTTAATTTGGATTTCTCCTGGTTTGAAGGGCTCAGTACCATGTTGGGCCGTCCTTTCACTTTACTAATCTGGGTGAGACCCATCAGTTCAGTCACATGATACAACAATACAATTTGACGTCAATTATATCATGCATCACTGGCATGTGATACCATCATGATGAAATGAGCCCTTTAGCTCACTGCCCTCTCAAAATGACTTTAAAAAATCATCCCTTCAATACCCCTACAGAATTTTGATTGAGATTTCCCAAGCGTTTTATGGCAGAATTGGGGATCTTTTTTAAAATGAAACTAAGACAAAAAAATCTGAGTGGCAACAGTGATTGGTTATGGAACAACAATATTCTGTCACTGATGTTGCGAGTGTAAACACACAGAGAGAAGGAGGAACCACGGGGGTTGAATTGGTCTTGGGCAATAGTGTAAAACGGGCGCTCGCGAATCGCAGCCTGTCTTTCACCACGCCCGATGTTGACTTCAATGGTAAAAGACTATCGGGCGAGATGTAAAACCATCTGCTAATTCCCAGTCTCCCGTTTTTTTGCACTACTGCCCAAGACCAATCTGACTCCCAAAGAGTTTTGCCAACGTTATATAGTGCAGGGCTCTTTAAGAAAGGAAGTACTGCTGTCTCGAGTTGATACAAAGTGTAGAAGAGCCTCATGCCATTTTTATTCACGTTCTGATTCAAATGACGCTGTGAATTTCATTTTTGTGATTCGGACCATGTCTCCATGACACAAGCAACATTGCAAGTAAAAAAGCGCAGAAAGCTTTTCAGCCTCTTAAGTTCAAACCCTTACTGACAGGAACCATAAAGTGTTGACAGATTCAAGCAGAGTGTCAATCGCAATGGCAACTGTGAGCATGTACCCATAAAGCAGCTATGTGATGTCAGCCATGGCTCAGTAGGTAGCACTCTCGCCTCTTAGAACACTAGAAGGTTGTGGGTTCATAACCCCACTCCATGAAACTTGAGCATATAATCCAGACTGACACTCCAGTGCAGTACTGAGGGAGTGCTGCATTGTAGGAGGTGCCATCTTTTGGATGAGATGTTAAACTGAGGCCCCGTCTGCCCTCTCAGGTAGAGGTAAAAGATCCCTTGGCACTATTCGAAGAAGAGCAGGGTCGTTCTCCCGGTGTCTTGGCCAACCTTTAACCCACAACCAATATCACTTAGGCAGGTGATCTGGTCATTTATCTCATTGGCTGTGAAGCACTTTACGACATTCTGAGGTTGTGAAAGGTGCTATATAAATGCATCCTCAGATATCACTATGATTGACAGCAAGCCCCTAGCATTTCAAACAGCCAGCAAGTGAAGGGTGCGAGTTAAATGTGGCTTGACTATCGGAAGCAACACATTTTTTTGAGGATAAACGGACAAAAGCTATCTGGGCATCATAGGCCGGGACATGTTCAATTTCTGTTTTTACTCTGCAAGAGATCCCAGCAGCTGTTTTCGTCAGGAAACTTTTAAGGAATATCTGCGCAGGGGTCACACCCAGCAAGCTGCAGCCAAATTAATTATATCACAGGCCTTTGTGCCTTAACACAAAAAATCATAGGTGTTTTGGAAAGTAAAGGGGCTCATGCTGCACTCCGAAAATACTATTGGGCAGGATATAACTGTTATCGATGCATGTTCATTTTACCACCCATTTCCCATCAGTCAAAGCTTCCCTATTAAGGACATTTTGCTCATTTCAGTGCTGCCATTAAAGGGGCAGTGGCCTCATGAAAAGTGTTGGGCAAACATTTTTTTTTCCTGTTGTGAGAGTGAGAAGCTAGAAGAGCTATACATTCGTTTGATCATGACGATGCGACAAGTGTTTATGCCTCATGCGTTTAGAAACAACTGAGAGTGTTTCTTAAATGCTCTTTCACGAAGACAACAGGCCTTTAAATGTAATAAAATAGAGAACCGGTTGATAATGCAAGGCAACAATTTTATCAGTGGGTTCAAACTGCATTACAGGTGAAACTTGGTTGACTTTTAACTGCCCTCTGAAGTGACCTAGCAAGCCATTCAGTTGCATCAAACCACTACCAGCAGTTCAAGGAGAAGGACCACTATCTCCTTCTCAAGGGCAATTAGGGATGAACAATAAATGCCGGCCTTGCCAGCGACGCCCACATCCCGCGACTCAATTAAAAAAAACTATTTTCTGTTTTACTCCACGATGTAAGGTGGACTTCATTTAGTTGCCATAACTCTGAGGTAATTTGGTTTCTTTTCCTGAGGCAAATTCTTTGAATTTTTAAACAGAAATGCTAAAGTAATTTTTGGAATCTGTTCCCTGAGGCTGATACATTGTGCTGTAAGCCCGGGGACGGGTGATTGTATTTATTGGGCAATGTCGACAAATTAGGAATCCTTAGATCGCGGATCGCAAGGCGCATCGACCATTAATTAAATGTGATTGCTTGTGTACTAAAGAAACATAGAAACATAGAAAATAGGAGCAGGAGTAGGCCATTCGGCCCGTCAAGCCTGCTCTGCCATTCAATATGATCATGGCTGATCCTCTATCTCAATACCATATTCCTGCTCTCTCCCCATACCCTTGATGCCTTTTGTGTCTAGAAATCTATTTATCTCCTTCTTAAATATATTCAGTGACTTGGCCTCCACAGCCTTCTGTGGTAGAGAATTCCACAGGTTCACCACCCTCTGAGTGAAGAAATTTCTCCACATCTCAGTCCTAAATGTCCTACCCCATATCCTGATAATGTGACCCCTCGTTCTGGACCCCCCAGCCAGGGGAACATCCTCCCTGTATCCAGTCTGTCTCGCCCTGTCAAAATTTTACATGTTTCAATGAGATCCCCTCTCATTCTTCTAAACTCTAGTGAATACAGGCCTAGTCAACCCAATCTCTCCTTATACGACAGTCCTGCCATCCCAGGGATCAGTGTGGTGAACCTTCGCTGCACTCCCTCTATGGCAAGTATATTCTTTCTTAGGTAAGGAGATCAAAACTGCACACAATACTCCAGGTGTGGTCTCACCAAGGCCCTGTATAACTGCAGTAAGACATCCTTGCTCCTGTATTCAAATCCTCTTGCAATGAAGGCCAACATACTATTTGCCTTCCTAACTGCTTGCTGCACCTGCATGTTTGCTTTCAGTGACCGGTGTACAAGGACACCCAGGTCCCTTTGTACATCAACATTTCCTAATCTATCAGCATTTAAATAATACTCTGCCTTTCGGTTTTTCCCTCCGAAGTGGATAACTTCACATTTATCCACGTTAGACTGCATCTGCCACCTTGATAATTAGCAACAAGACAATCAATGCTTTTTAAAATTCATTCTCGGGATGTGGGCGTCGTTGGCAAGGCCGACATTTATTGCCCATCCCTAGTTGCCCTGAGACGGCCATGGTGGGTCTTCTTCTTGAACCGCTGCAGCCTGTGAGCCATTTGATGTGACCGAGTTGCTTACTGGGCCTCTTCAGAAGGCAGTTAAGAGTCAACGATGTTGGTGAGGAACTGGAGTTACCTATAGATCAGACTAGGTAGGGATGGCAGGTTTCCTTCCCTAAAGGAACTGTAGGTTTAAAGTTTACTTGTTAAATGATATATAAGTATAGCACTCAGTAGCCTAGAATTTCCCATCAGAGGCAAACACAACTGAAAGTAGTGGATGTGAGAATTGTACCTGCCTGACTCTTAGCACACTTAGCCCACACGTACTCCCAGAGTCGGTGTCATTTAAGTGACGTGGATAAGCTCTGGACATGAGAAGAACCTGCGATTGGAAGCTCACCAATTTGAAAACCACATGCTTCTGCAGCACTTAAAGTACTGCGGCAGCTTTTAAAGGGGCATTGTGATTTACCAAATACGGACAACAGCAAGCTTCTGACAAGAAATCAAGTGTGGAAGGAGTGCAGGAGGGCCGAGAGCTCCTTCCCGCTCCCCCATCTTCCCTATTCCTGTGATGGGGCCATAAAAATTTAGATTACCAGTCTCTAGAATTGAACCTCAGATTGTACTGCAAATGTCAAAATGCAGATCAGATCTGACTGCAACAACAACAACTTGCATTTATATAACGCCGTTAACGGAGTAAAATGAGGGCACTTAACACTCGGTATTTCACAGGAGCATAGTCAAACATAACTTGACACCGAGCCACATATGGAGATATTAGGACGGGTGATCAAAAGCTTGGTCAAAGAGATAGGTTTTAAGGAGCGTCTTAAAGGAGGAGGGAGAGGTAGAGAGGCAGAGAGGTTTCGGGAGGGAATTCCAGAGCTTAGGGCCTAGGCATCTGAAGGTGGAGCGATTCAAATTGGGGATGTGCACGAGACCAGAATTGGAGGAATGTAGAGATCTTGGAGGGTTGCAGGGCTGGAGGAGGTTACAGAGATAGGGAGGGGCGAGGCCATGGAAGGATTTGAACACAAGGATGAGACTACAGGTACCAGAGATGACAGTGATTCTGAAGGAGTTTATTTTACTAAATACCAATATTAAAAATTGGTTCCTAAGGTAAACTATTTCATACTTAATGGAAATACCAGGAGATTCCTAAATATTTCTAAGGTAAATTTTAATAGTAAATATACACTCTCAATTATATGAATATAAATCTAACAACTAAAAGCACTGGCACTGATTAAAGAATGTGAGGGGCCCATTGTGAGGTTAATACTATATAATCTCCTGCAGGCAGAGGTCAGCAAGCTGACTGACCTCCTGAACTTTGCTCTTGAAGGTCATGGGTGTCCCAGGAAGACTAGAGAAGGAAATAAATGGCGGAAAATTGCATTACTATAAAATAATTGGTAAGGAGATTACCAAGACGGATTTAAAGGTGCATGATATTCCTTTGTAGTGCTGCTGAGGGGGTAAACGGAGTGTTAAGCGCCCTAATGCTGCGTGATGTGGGTTTAGAATGCTTTTGTTTCCAACAGTCCCTTCAAGTGAGGTTTGAGAGAACTGGCTCAGCACTGGACTATGTGCTTAAGCCTCTGGAGTGGGACTTAAACCTACAATCTTCTGATTCAGAGGCAATATGCTACCAACTGAGCCACAGATGAGTTGCACAGTTGCATGATCTATAGTTAACTATACATCAACCTGCTGCCGATGGCACAGGTTACAGGCTCCATCCAAGTGCATTACTAACTAATGGAAGTGTTCGGACTATCATTGAGCTTGTTTGCAATCTGAGCCAATTGGTTGTACCAGTGTCACTGAGCCAGAGTAGTAATGCAATGGAAGCAAGATGGGTGTATTCCTAAACCTTCTCCTTCAGTTTGTCACTCCCATGCCTTCGTGGGTTTTCTTTCTTTTGGCTGGTAGCATTTGTTGCTATAGCAACAAGAAATTATTAAATAGCATTACATTTTTGGTTACCGCTTTGTCAGTGGTTTTGTTGAAGTGTGACATTTTTATGAATGTTAATTCATTTAATTGTTTGCACTCGGTGCAAATTAATTGAGAGCGAAATGTTTTTCTCCCTTCCTTAAAGCACACGTAGGCCGAGGATTTCCTCGGACCCACTCCCGCTCCGCTACCGTAACTTCAGCACAAGTGCAACGGTAACCCTGTTTACGTGCGTAATCAGGGTTTCTGACTCACTTCCAACAAAGTTAGGGAGGCAGAGTGGGAGCAGTTTTGAGGAAATTCTGGGCCATAGATTTATTCAATGCATCTCCTTGGAGTCAGAATGCACTACAATTAATGTGGATCTAGGCAGCCAGTAAAAGTAGACCGGCAGTGATAACCCTGAATCAGTCTTTCAGCAAACGTGTGTAAAGATCTCTCAGTGCATCAATCCAGCACTGGTGTTCATGTACTGGAATACTGAGGATCAAGCACAGAATGGGCCAGTTTATAGATAAGGGTCTTCAAATTGTTCAAAAAAAAGAAAGGCTTGCATTTACATAGTGGCTTTCATGACCTCAGGCTGTCCCAAAGTGCTTTACAGCCAACGAAGTACTTTTGAAGTGTAGTCATTGTTGTAATACAGGAAACACGGCAGCCAATTTGCACACAGCAAGAACCCCCAAACTGCAGTGGGTTCATACCAGATAATCTGTTTTTTTAGTGATGTTGGTTGAGGGATAAATGTTGGCCAGGACACCGGGGAGAATTAGTGCCAGTCCAGTTCGAAAGCAGTTGAGAAGTGCCCGTGTGAATTTACCCTATTGTGCCAACTTCTTTTTTAAAAACAAGATGGCTACAATGCTCAGGAGGAGGCAACTAGTACTTCGGGGAAATGGCGCACACCCTAGCATTCTGCGCCTGTAAACCACTTTGAGACGTCCTGAGGTCATGAAAGGCACGATATAAATGCAAGTCTTTCTTTTTCTTTCTGGTGGAGGAATTCAAAAGAAGGTGACACAATCTTAAAATCAGAGCTAGGCCATTTAAGAGTGAAATCAGGAAGCATTTTTTTCCACACTAAGTGTAGTGTAATTCTGGAACTCTCTCCCTCAAAAGGCTATGGATGCTGGGGGCCAATTGAAATTTCAGGGCTCACGCCCCAATTTCCTCTCCTTCAGCTATTTAAGCCTCCACTGACTGCCCAAGTAAGATCAGACGCTGGCTGTGTAGAGAATGATGGGCACCATACAATGTCCTGCTACTCCATGGCACAGTGCATTACTACACCATGAATTTAATCACCAGAGTTGCACTTAATACACATGTATATAGTTTCCATCCAGTACCCTGAGCAAGTTGGCACATTTTTACATGTTTATCTAATTTGATTTGTTATTCCAGTAGGGATGAAATATAGTCCCATTACCAAGTCATGAACCATGACTATACATACAGTGTCCACCTTCTGTATGAGTTTGGCAGTACTTGGGTATATCATTCATCTTAAAATCTGTGACAACTTTGAACAGAATTGTTTTTATTAAAATTAATCAATCCTAAACGGTCATTACCTCAATCAACTTCTCAACACGTAGTTTCCCCGATACAACTGGAATGATCTGCTTCAGAGGAATTGCTGGTGAAACTTGATCTAGTTCCTAATTACAACCCCATTTTGTAACGAGTGAGTGAAAGAAATCCTAAAATGTTTTCTATTACACATTGTGCCGGTTAACAGAAATACCCATGCTGACAAATTTAGGAGACTGAGATTCCCATGGATGATAACTCTTTCTTGGTTCGAGCAAGCTCCCAAGGCTTCAGGAAACCAGACCGTTATATTTGCAAGGCTCCCTTGACTGATCCTCAAGAGTCAGACTCAGCCAGCTGACATTCAAATCAAACAGTACTGAAAAGCCTCTTGATGTTTGCGGTATCTTGGGACTGTTGGTTACAAGCATTCTTCAGTAATTTAGAGAAGGGGCACCTGAAGGGGGAGTGGGAGTGGTACCTTAGTGAGGGGGAGGGGTACCTGAGTTGGAGGGAGGAGAGGGGTACCTGAGTGAGGGGAGGGGTACCTGAAAGAGGGGGAGTGGTACCTGAGTGAGGGGGAGGGGTACCTGAGTGAAGGGAGGGGTACCTGAGTGAGGGGGAGGGATACCTGAGCTAGAGGGAGGAGAGGGGCACCTGAGTGAGGGGAGGGTGCTGTTTGAGGAGAAGAAAAGCTACTTTTGTGCTTTGGTTGGTCAGCACCTGAACAATGATTTAGACGGCTCCCAGTACAAAGTGCTCGTTGAAGCAAAAACAAAAGTTATTCACTGTCAAGTCAAACTCGAAGCAGGCCTAACACCAGTGCATGAGCTGATACTAAATATTTTACACTGCAGACGCCAGCGTACTGACTGTGGCAGTGAAGCAGTGACCCTCCACGCTGTGTAAACCCCAAAAGGTGTTCGCTAGCAGAGTAACGTCAAACATTATGAAGCAAAGTTGAACAAAAATGACTTAAATAATTACTGTACTGTACAAGGAGGTATCTTTTCAAAGGAGGTTTCTACCTTCATATTGATAATTACTTTCAGGCACAAGTAATTGAGACATCATTAAGATTAAATGCAGCTCAAACAAATAAAGGGCCTTCCAGGCAAACAAAACCATTCATAATTTGGCGCTCATTAAATCCCTTACTAAGCACTTTCACCGTCGAGGCACACTGCATGTATCGGTTTGTATGTGACCCTTAACTGGGACTCCGTTAACCAGCACTATTGAAAGACTTTGGCTGCAGACGGTCAAATTTTAAAAATGAATTGTCCGCAAAAAATAAAATAAACGCCATCAGATTCCGAGAGCAGCGTTAAACCTCTCTGCACTCTCCAGCCGAGAAGCTGGCCCTGCCAGGAAACACAGAGATCCTGTTCAGACATGGTACCTTCACCATGAATCAACACATCCCCATTAGTGATCACTATGCAGCCCGCAGACAGCAACTCTGCCTCTGCTATCGAGATTATCCCTTCATTACAAGAACGGTGCCTCTTCTTCCACATGCCCCCCCCACCACCCCCCCACCTCTGGCCCATTCACCCTTGCTAGGACAAAGCTGTGCATCTGGGATTTGTCAAAGATTACAAAAGTGCTACACACCAAGGCTATAATCACACGCTTAGGTATTTCTACTCTGGATAACCCTCAGACACAGGCTGTCTTCCTGCAAGAATACGGTTTTCACATCAAGTAACATGCAGTATAAGTAAAAGAGAGAAGAGGTAACACAAAAGTTTGTGGTATAATATAAATGTATAAATAATATTATATATGACTGGTTTCTTGATCGTCAAACAAAATTTAACCACTTTTTGAACTTTCCTTTAAGTTCAACCTGGTTTCCCATCAAACTTTACTTACCTGACTCTCCATTTTGTCAGAAGCTGCAGCTCCCTGAAATCTAAGAATGCAGGGCTGATAGTTCCAAAATAGATCTGTCTCTCCCTCTCTTTCTCTCACACACTCCCTCTCATGCAGCCTTGCCTGGTCCTCACTGTGTTAAAGACACTTCAGGAACTCTTGCTAAGGAAGTCGTGCTGTTGTCCAGACTGTAGATCACTCCCACTCTCTTCAGGGTGTGTGTGTGTGTGTGTTGTGTGTGTGTATATGTCTCTTAGTTAAGCGAACAAGGCTGGCCTCAGTCTGACAGTTTTCCTTATATAGGTAAACATGACTCACATTCCCGTGGAGGGTGGCTGCTTTGAATCTACCACTTTAACTCTAGATATGCCAGCATGCCAGAGAGGAGAGGAGCTGTGTAACGTGTGACCTTTCTCGTAACCGTGCTAATTCTGGACACTGGGGTGACGCTGTTCCTATAGAATTGGGAGCAACTTGAAGCTTTGAAATACGACGTCACGTGTTTCATGAAAGACGCAGTCTTGATCAGAGGCAATCATTTTCATCACTGGTGGTTTCGACTGGATTCACAGCGTGTGTAGAAACCACATAAAATGAGAACATTTCAAAATTCTTATAGATAAGAAGCGAAGGAAGGGACGAAAGAAGGAAAGAAAGAAAGAAAGAATTTGCATTTATATAGCGCCTTTCACGACCTCAGGACTTCCCAAAGTGCTTTACAGCCAATGAAGTACTTTGGAAGTGTAGTTACCAAAATGATAAGCTGCTGGAAAAACTTGAGGGAACAAGCGTTATGGCCACAGATTTCTCAATGATGTTATGGACCTTATGACTGACATCTGTATCTACATTTGAAACTAGATAATTACAGCACAAAAGAAGATTGAAAATCACTAACTCTTTAATCGCTCGATGGCACCGCTCACAAGCAAGCCCAGGCTCAGAAACTTCTTCGGTTCAACGTTGCACATGTGGAAGGGTTCCAGAGACAACTCATTTTGCCTGCCAGGTAAATGGTTAAAGTGGTGTTCTCCACCTCAATAGAGGGAAGGTTTCAGACTGGTTTGGATGCTCAAACAGTCTGCGCCAGCAATCCTGCTGAAAATTTAGGTGGTGGCTGAAAATTTGTGTCTCACTGCATGCTCTTAATCCTGGGTTTTGTTAGAACTAGGATAAAAAGAACCAATTTTTAACACTGTTTAAGTGCATGAGGGCATCATGGCCTTGGAGAGGGTGCAGCAAAGATTTACTAGAATGGTACCAGGGAAACAGGACTTCAGTTATGTGGAGAGACTGGAGAATCTGGGGTGGTTCTCCTTAGAGCAAAGAAGGTTAAGGGGAGATTTATTATAGGTGTGCAAAATTTTGAGGGGTTTTGATAGAGTAAATAAGGACAAATTGTTTCCACTGGCAGGAGGGTCGGTAACCAAAGGACACAGATTTAAGATAATTGGCAAAAGATCCAGGGAGGGGATCTTAGAAAGGATCATAGAATGATAGAAAGGTTACAGCACAGGAGGAGGCCATTGGGCCCATCGAGCCCGTGACAGCTCTTTGTAAGAGCATTCCAGTTAGTCCCATTCCCCGCTCTTTCCCTGTAGCCCTGAAAATTTTTCCCTTCAAGTATTTATCCAATTCCCTTTTGAAAGCCACGATTGAATCTGCTTCCACCACCCTTTCAGGCAGCGCATTCCAGATCATAACTACTTGCTGTTTTTCCTCATGTCACCTTTGCCAATCACTTAAAATCTGTGTTCTCTGGTTCTTGACCCTTCCGCCAATGGGAACAGTTTCTCTTTATTTACTTTATCTAAACCCTTCATGATTTTGATGAGGAGAATTTTTTTTAACGCAACTTATTGTTGTGATCTGGAATGCACTGCCTGAAAGGATGGTGGAAGCAGATTCAACAGTAACTTTCAAAAGGGAATTGGATGTGTGCTTGAAAAGGAAAGTTTGCAGGGCTTCATTGGCTGTAAAGCGCTTTGGGACACCTGGAGGTCGTGAGAGGCGCTGTATTAATGCAAGTTCTTTCCTTTATGTCGTGCATGAAGGGTGTTTTACCCCAGTATGTTTGTGTTTCCATTTGTATTTAGTATTTTTGGCGTGTTGTCTACTGTCAAGCATCATTGAGGAACAATGTGGACCCAGTCCACAATAATGGATAATTAAGGAAGTGCAACCAGGATCCTAGAAATGTAAGGATGTAAGAAATACACAGAAGGTTGGGGCCCCTGGATTACTGCCATTAACGATGCTAGATCTGAACAAGCCCAGGATAAAGGACAATTAAAGAAGTACAGAGACAATGCACAAAATGTAGGTGCGAGCCTAAAAATGAATGGGCATTCTCAGAGATAGATAAGTGGTTGAAACCTCTGGGAGCTCTGGTAGGGATGAAAGCCATGTATGATGATCATCATATCCGTGTTTGCATTTGTGTGTGTGCACAAGTGTATATAAGCGCACCTGGCCAATCTCAGCGATTGTGTAGTTCCACCTGCCCAATCTCCTCCCATCCAATTTCCCCCCCCCCCTCAATTTCCTCTCCTGAGAGCACTAACTCATGCTAGGCTGCAGGCCCATGGGCACTGGTGGCTCCTCGATACTTTGGCCATGCTTCATGCGGGCCTGGCCAGTAAATGGCAGCCGGCTATTCGGGCATGGGGGCGGTCACGACCAAAACGATCCTCACCCAACATCCATAGGTGGGAGAAGTTTTACCCCGGCTGATTTTTTTGTTTGTTTTCGTCTCCCTGGCCCTAGCTGACATCAGCTACTTGATGTATATCAGTAATTGAACTTGGGAATTCTCTGGTCAAATTTCACCAGTCCCACAACAGATGGCGCATTTACATATTGCTGTCTTTCAACTAGATCAGCCTACATATGGACAGTCCAAGTGATGCTTCTGTACGGAGAGAAGCACTCATGCTATTATGAAGGGGTTTGATACGGTAGATGTGGAGAAGTTGTCTCCACTTGTAAGAGAGTCCAAAACTAGAGGCCATAAATATAAGATAGTCACCTATAACTCCAGTAAGGAATTCAGGAGAAACTTCTTTACCCAGAGAGTGATGAGAATGTAGAACTCGCTACCACATGGAGTGGTTGAGGCGAATAGCATAGAGGCATTTAAGGGGAAGCTGGATAAGCATATGAGGGAGAAAGGAATAGAAAGATATGCTGATAGGGTTAGATGAAGAGGGCTCATATGGAGCATAAACGGCAGCATAGACCAGTTGGGCCGAATGGCCTGTTTCTGTGCTGTACATTCCATGTAACTCTATGCAATATACTGACCAACATATCTTGAAAAGCAATTTTCAACTATCAGCACTATGCTTCCTGTTAAGAGCAGACCTGGTCTATGCTGGAGAGACTAAACACCGATTAGATTACTGCTTTGCCACACCTCTTTGTTCTGTTCACACTCCTGATCCTGATCTTCCTGTGACCTACCTCCCTTCTATTCCCACTTCGACCTTTCCATCTTTGACCTCTTAAATTGCTCCACCCAAGCTCATGCAAACGTCAAGAGCTCTCTTGGGTATTCCTCCTTGGCTTTCTACAGCCCTCCGGTTTGAACATTGACTTTTGCAACTGCAGATCTCAGCTATCCATCCCATTTTTCCTGTCAATTTGTCCCATTCAAATTCCCGTTGAAAGACTGAGATTGATAGATTTTTGTTGGGTGAGGCTATCAAGGGATATGGATCAAAGGTGAGTAAGTGGAGTTGAGGTGCAGATCAGCCATGATCTGATTGAATGGCGGAACAGGCTCGAGGGGCTGAATGGCCTCACCCTGTTCTTATGTTCCGATGTTGCACTTTGTTCCTTTCCATTTTGGAGCTCTTACTTACCTTTTGACTTGCTAATATAAAAACAGAAAATGCTGGAGAAGCTCAGCAAGTCAGGCAGCGTCGGTGGAGAAAGAAACAGAGTTAACGTTTCAGGTCGAAGACCTTTCGTCAGAACTGGAAGATGTTAAAGAGTTAAAGTTTTTAAGCAAGTACAGAGCCAGGGACGGTGGGGGGGGTGGGGGGGCGGGGGGAGGGCAGGAAAGGACAAAAGGGAAGGTCTGTGATAGGGTAGAGGGCACAAGAGATTAAATTTTCAAAAGGGATGATGGTAATGGGACAGGTTAAGAAACAAAACATTGAACAGGAGTAGCTGTAAATGGCAGCAGCAGAACCGTTTCCAGCACTAGCTGACCGAAAAAATGGGAGCAGTGGTGATGATCTGAAGTTATTGAAATCAATGTTGAGTCTGGAAGGTTGTAAAGTGCCTAAACGAAAGATGAGGTGCTGTTCCTCGAGCTTACGTTGAGCTTCATTGGAACAATGTAAGAGGCCGAGGACAGAGAGGTCAGAGTGGGAGTGGAAAGGGGAATTAAATTGGCAAGTAACCGACAGGTCAGGGTCACGCTCGCAGACAGAGCGGAGGGGTTCAGCAAAGCGATCACCCAGTCTGCGTTTGGTCTCCCCAATGTAGAGGAGACCACATTGTGAGCAGCGAATACAGTATACTAAATTAAAGAAGTACAAGGAAACCACTGTTTCACCTGGAAGGAGGGCTTGGGGCCCTGGGCGGTGGGTAGGGAGGAGGTGAAGGGGCAGGTGTTGCATCTCCCGTGCTTGCACGGAAAGGTTCCGTGGGGAGGAGAGTGGGTGTTGGGGGTGATGGAACAGGGTGTCGCGGAGGGAGCGGACCCTTCGGAATGCTGAAAGGGGAGGGGAGGGGAAGATGTGTTTGGTGGTGGGATTGCACTGGAGGTGGCGGAAATGGCAGTGGATGATTCATTGAATGTGGAGGCTGGTGGGGTGGAAGGTGAGGACAAGGGGGACCCCATCATTGTTCTGGGAGGGGAGGGGTGAGGGCAGAAGTGCGGGAAATAGGACGGACATGATCGAGGGCCCTGTCAACTAGAGTGGAGGGGAATCCTCGGTTGAGGAAAAAGGAAGACATAACGGGAGGAGGAGGCTTTGCAAACATCCCCATCCTCAATGATGGCGGAGTCTAGCACGTGAGTGCAAAAGACAAGGCTGAAGTGTTTGCAACCATCTTCAGCCAGAAGTGCCGAGTGGATGATCCATCTCGGCCTCCTCCTGATATCCCCACCATCACTGAAGCCAGTCTTCGGCCAATTCGATTCACTCCACGTGATATCAAGAAACGGCTGAGTGCACTGGATACAGCAAAGGCTATGGGCCCCGACAACATCCCAGCTGTAGTGCTGAAGACTTGTGCTCCAGAACTAGCTGCGCCTCTAGCCAAGCTGTTCCAGTACAGCTACAACACTGGCATCTACCCGACAATGTGGAAAATTGCCCAGGTATGTCCTGTCCACAAAAAGCAGGACAAATCCAATCCGGCCAATTACCGCCCCATCAGTCTACTCTCAATCATCAGCAAAGTGATGGAAGGTGTCATCGACAGTGCTATCAAGCGGCACTTACTCACCAATAACCTGCTCACCGATGCACAGTTTGGGTTCCGCCAGGACCACTCGGCTCCAGACCTCATTACAGCCTTGGTCCAAACATGAACAAAAGAGCTGAATTCCAGAGGTGAGGTGAGAGTGACTGCCCTTGACATCAAGGCAGCATTTGACCAAGTGTGGCACCAAGGAGCCCTAGTAAAATTGAAGTCAATGGGAATCAGGGGGAAAACTCTCCAGTGGCTGGAGTCATACCTAACACAAAGAAAGATGGTAGTGGTTGTTGGAGGCCAATCATCTCAGCCCCAGGACATTGCTGCAGGAGTTCCTCAGGGCAGTGTCCTAGGCCCAACCATCTTCAGCTGCTTCATCAATGACCTTCCCTCCATCATAAGGTCAGAAATGGGGATGTTCGCTGATGACTGCACAGTGTTCAGTTCCATTCGCAACCCCTCAAATAATGAAGCAGTCCAAGCCCGCATGCAGCAACACCTGAACAACATCCAGGCTTGGGCTCATAAGTGGCAAGTAACATTCGCGCCAGATAAGTGCCAGGCAATGACCATCTCCAACAAGAGAGAGTCTAACCACCTCCCCCTGACATTCAACGGCATTACCATCACCGAATCCCCCACCATCAACATCCTGGGGGTCACCATTGACCAGAAACTTAACTGGACCAGCCATATAAATACTGTGGCTACGAGAGCAGGTCAGAGGCTGGGTATTCTGCGACGAGTGACTCACCTCCTGACTCCCCAAAGCCTTTCCACCATCTACAAGGCACAAGTCAGGAGTGTGATGGAATACTCTCCACTTGCTTGGATGAGTGCAGCTCCAACAACACTCAAGAAGCTCGACACCATCCAAGATAAAGCAGCCCGCTTGATTGGCACCCCATCCACCACCCTAAACATTCACTCCCTTCACCACCGACGCACTGTGGCTGCAGTGTGTACCATCCACAGGATGCACTGCAGCAACTCGCCAAGGCTTCTTCGACAGCACCTCCCAAACCCGCGACCTCTACCACCTAGAAGGTCAAGAGCAGCAGGCACATGGGAACAACACCACCTGCACGTTCCTCTCCAAGTCACACACCATCCCGACTTGGAAATATATCGCCGTTCCTTCATTGTCGCTGGGTCAAAATCCTGGAACTCCCTTCCTAACAGCACTGTGGGAGAACCGTCACCACAGGGACTGCAGCGGTTCAAGAAGGCGGCTCACCACCACCTTCTCAAGGGCAATTAGGGATGGGCAATAAATGCTGGCCTCGCCAGCGACGCCCACATCCCGTGAACGAATAAAAAAAAAAATATGAAGCACTGGTGTGGAAGGTGGTATCGTCAGAACAGATGCGACAGAGATGGAGAAACTGGGAGAAGGGAATAGAGTCGCTACAGGAAGCGGGGCGGGAGGAAGTGTAATCAAGATAGCTGTGGGAGTCAGTGAGCTTATAATAGATATTGGATGATCCACTCTTGGTGTTTATCTGTTTCCACCACCTCTCCTCTTTGTTTTGACCTGCGCTGCAAAGACTCGCTTTCCTTCGTTTGTCCAGTTCTAATGAAGGGTCCTCGCCTGAAATTTTGGTTGTACAGTTCAAGCACTTTTTTTTATGTCAGACAAGCTGAAATATTATCCAATGTCTGTCAACAATACGTCAATTTTAGAATATTTTTATTGTACTTGTTCTTTGGTTACAGAATATTACCATGCAATGCATTTATAGTGTATAAGGTAGAGTGTACAGTATGCAAGGTATTATATACTCTATATAAGGTACAGTGTACAGTATGCAAGATGCAATACACTCTATACAAGGTATAGTATGCAAGGTGCAATATGCCCAGTACAAGGTAGAGTGTACAGTATGCAAGGTGCAATATACCCTATACAAAGTACAGTATACAATACGCAAGGTGCGCTATACCCTATATAAGGTACAGTGTACAGTATGCAAGGTGCAATATACCTGGTACAAGGTAGAGTGTACAGTATGCAAGGTGCAAAATACCAGTACAAGATAGAGTGTAGATTATGCAAGGTGCACTATACCCTGTACAAGGTATAGTGTACAATATGCAAGGTACAATATACCCTATATACAGTAGAGTGCGCAGTATGCAAGGTGCAATATACCGAGTACAAGGTACAGTGTACAGTATGCAGGGTGCAATATACCCTGTACAAGTTACAGTGTACAGTATGCAAGGTGCAATATACCCTGTACAAGTTACAGTGTGCAGTATGTAAGGTGCAATATACCCTGTACAAGTTACAGTGTGCAGTATGCAAGGTGCAATATACCCTAAACCAAGGTCCATCTAGTTCACCGTTGAGGGCGTTCAGCTGTTATTACCTTAGTGGGGTGTACTGTTTGCGGTTGGAAGGAAGCCCAGGAACTTACCTTATGTTTAGTTCAGGGAATCACAACAGCAGGTATTGTGCTAGGTCTGGTTGATTTTATATATATAATTATGAAACATCTTTCACCAATCACAATGATTTGGAAAGGATTCCGGATTTTGCTGTGAGAATTGAACAGACGGCAGCGTTCATTAGACTTGCACTTGTCCGTAGACGTTCGATGGGGTTTTGCACAGCAAGTTGCTGTAAATTAGAGATCCAAACAGCGCGGCGCCCCCTACAGGGCATCTGGGACCTGTGTGAACAGGGCAAGCAACTGTGTATCTCCTTAACCCAATCAGACTGAAGAATCGTTAATGAGCCGTGCAGAGTCTGAACCAGGAAGTGTAAGTTAGAATAGTGAATTCAAGATCAAATCAGGTACAGAAAACGAAATAAAGAGAGGGTAAGAAAGATTGGATTAAGAGAGAGAGATAAAGGAGACAGAAAGAAAAAGTAAAATTAAAATTTAATTTAATTTTTTTAAATCTCCAACAATAATTAAAAGCTGAAGTAATGAGACTCCACACTTGTAAAAGTTAATTTTAAGTGTCAGAGAGGTTGTTTGGCAGTAATTAAGACTCACCACGCCGTTAAAAGGAAACTTAGACTGGAATGGACAAGCCCTAACTTTTGTTGGCGAGTTTAGTCCGTATCTACCACGTTAGTACAGGAACTTCACACCGTTCAATAAATTTGAATGGGGAACCAGACGGCGAGATGCCATTTTCACGCAGCTCATTGAGTGGCAGTGCATCTCGGACAGCAACATCTGGATTTTCACATTTAATGGTGCATGTGCACTTGCTGTCCGATTTGCGCGTAAATAACGGTGAGCACTGTTAGCCTCACTCTTACTTTCGCAGCAAGTTCCGGCCCATTGTAAATGTTTGACTTCTGTGAACCTCCATACCCTGAATGTTAGACAAAGATGACTGCCAAAGGCAAAAAGTAGGCACAGTGGAGAGCGAGGGGATGGAGTAGTAAATTTCATTCCTGAGAATGCATTTAATAATAATAAGCATTAGATTTTCTGGCAGAACTGAGAACCCTCGTTAATCAGTGAGCTTAGCTCCCGACATTCTTCCAATAGTTTATAGAAATGACTGAGGATAGATAGTTAAGTCTGGTGAATCATGGTCTTGTACATCATGGAATGTGTGAGAAATAAAGTGCCACAGACGAGTTGAAATCAATTCAAATTCTTGGGAAGGGTACAGGTTGTTCAAACCCTGCCTTACGCGGTGAAATGTGACTCAGACTTAATAGTAGCTTGACTAAATCTCACATAACACACCCTGTGTGAGCCGACAAGATCTCTCTCTGGTCAAAGCAAACTGCATAACATAAGGTGCTGATAAAGCTAGCTTTAATTAAAAACATTTTGAAAGCAACGGTAATTAAAGGCATTTCCTTTCAGGTTTCTGTCGGAGATACAAGGCTACCTCGTAAATGGGCAAAAAAATGTCGTCAATCCAAAAAAAAAAGATTCTAAGCTGAATGAAAAGGTTACTGGAACCAACTATTATGTTTGGTATGTGCCCATCAGAGCTGTAGTACATGAATTAGTCCTTGAAACATTTGCCTGAGGAAGGAGAAAATCTCCGAAAGCTTGTGAATTTAAAATAAAATTGCTGGACTATAACTTGGTGTTGTAAAATTGTTTACAATTGTCAACCCCAGTCCATCACCGGCATCTCCACATCGTAGTACATGAAGTACTCATTCAGGGGGTCATTAGAAACCAACAGCCAGAGAACTGCCTGGTCTAGCTTTCCACCAATCACTGATTACTTACTGGTTAGTGCTGAAGTAACTTTATCCTCAGGTTTCAGGAATATTTGCTATGTGCATACCTTCCTTCCAGCCCTTTGTACTGTCTCTCCTGTTACTTTTCCCAAATGACTCTCCTCTGACTTTCAAACTTAATGAAACCCCTGTTGAGTGGGGAGAGGTGGGGGGGATGGGATTAGGAATTAAGTCACTAACAGACTGGTCTTTGAAGTAGCCAAAGAATCTCCTTTTAGCTGTGGGTAGATGAAATTAAACTCAGCACGAAGATAAATGGATAATCAACCTGAAATAGGTGGAAGTTTAAGAAATACAAGTGTCAAACAGGGCCTGAGGTTAAGGGACAAAACAACAATTGTGTTTGTTTCAACACGATGTAAAGACGGCAGCTGGTGAATTTAAAAAAAGTATCAGGCTGTATTATTCATACAAGTATTAAAAGATTCAGCTATGGTGGGCTGTTGTCCTTCAGTATTCCTTTACGTAAAGGGAGAACTTGCATTTATATAGCACCTTTCATGACCTCAGAACGTCCCAAAGCGCTTTATAGCCAATTATGTACTTTTTGAAGTGCAGTCACTGTTACAATGTAGAAAACACGGCAAGGTTCCACAAACAGCAATGTGATAATAACCAGATATGTTTTAGTGATGTTGGTTGAGGGATATTGGCCAGGACATCGGGTAGAACTCTCCTGCTCGTCTTCAAATAGTGTTATGGGCCTTTTATGTCCACCTGAGAGGGCAGATGAGGCCTCGGTTTAACCTCTCATCTGAAAGATGGCACCTCCAACAGTGCACCACTCCCTCAGTACTGCACTGGAGTGTCAGCCTGAATTATGTGCTCAAGTCCCTCAACCAACATCACTAAAAAAAACAGATTATCTGCTCATTTATCCCATTGCTGTTTGTGGGAGCTTGCTGTGCACAAATTGACTGCCGCATTTCTTACATTACAACAGTGACCATAATTCAAACCCGCACTTTCCCATAATTTCATCAACAGCTTGTAAATCATGGTGAAAAACGGTCATTCTCCTGTTTATCCAAATGAAAAGAAAATCCAGCCCCAACTGTCCAACCGGATATTGTACGGCTGGTTTTAGTATTTGTATAACACACCAAACTTTATTTCCAACAGTTCATCCATCTTGATTGATTTAAAAAATTACAAATATATTGATTCGGGGCATCTGGATCAGTCATTTTTAATTATGTTCATCTTTGTACAGCAAACCATTCTATCAACTCAAATCAATACCTCATTAAAGTTATAATATCCTGGTTATGAGGTACCTAATAATCAGGAGTCCTGTCCGTAAGGTGGAGTCATTTGTAAACAATATAGCATTTCACCTTTCGTTAAGCATATTAACAGTCTGCAACTGAATTGTCTAATAGTTCAAGGCTCACACAGAACGGCTGACCAATTTATGATTTATGATGAAGGAAAATGTTTTTTATTTGGCCGTCTACACCTATTTTTGGATGATTACTGTAATCTGCAGTGTTCTATATAGTGTTTCGTCAATAGGACAAGAAGTTTTGTTAGCAGTTGGCCACTTATTAGCCTGTCAGCCGTGGCTCAGTTGGTAGCTCTCTGAGGTTGTGGGTTCAAGTCCCACTCCAGAGACGTGAACACAAAATCTAGGCTAACACTCCAGTGCCATATTGAGGGAGTGCTGCGCTGTTGGAGGTGCTATTTTTCAAATGAGATTTTAAACTGAGGCTCTCTCGGGTCGATGTAAAGTATCCTATGGCACTATTTGAAGAAGAGCAGGGGTGTTCTCCCTGATGTCTTGGCCAATATTTATCCCTCAACCAACATCACTAAAACAGATGATCTGATCATTTAAGTCATTGCTGTTTGTGGAACCTTGCTGTGTGCAAGTCGGCTGCCGCGTTTCCCTACTTTACAATGGTGACTACACTTCAATAGTACTTTACTGGCTGTAAAGCACTTTGGGACGACCTGAGGTTGTTAAAGGTGTTGTATGACTGCAAGTTCTTTCTTTTATCTTTTTGTGGTCAATTCCTGCTCCAAATTGAAAGCAAGGCCATGAATTTCCTCAGATCTGCTCCCGTTCCATCTCCGTACTTTTTCCAGAAATGCGGCGGAAACCTCGGCAAATTTATGGCAGCAGAGCGAGATCATCACCAAGGAAATTCACCACCTGTGCCTTCAAGTAGGGTGCTGGGGAAACGGTCTGTACAGGTACAGTAGGTAGTGTAGTGATTATGTTACAGGACTAATAATCTAGAGAACATGAGTTCAGATCCCACCATGGCAGTTTGAATTCAGTTAAAAAAAATCTGGAAATAAAAAGTTAGTATCAGGAATAAATGACCCATGAAGTTGTACTGTTCCTCTCCAAAGTCCTTGAACGTGTTGTAGCTTGCCAAATCCCATCTTTCCTGCAACTCCATGTTTGAATCTCTCCAATCAGGTTTCCACCCCTGCCACAGTACTGAAACAGCACTTATCAAAGTCACAAACGACATCCTATGTAACTGTGACTATGGTAAACTATCCCTCCTCATCCTTCTTGACCTGTCTGCAGCCTTTGACACAGCTGACCACACCATGCTCCTCCAATGCCTCTCCTCTGTCGTCCAACTGGGTGGGACTGTGCTCACCTGGTTCCATTCTTATCTATCCAGTCATAGCCAGAGAATCACCTACAGTGGTTTCTCTTCCCACTCCCACACCGTTACCTCTGGAGTTCCCCAAGGATCTATCCTTGGCCCCCTCCATGCTGCCCCTCGGCGACATCATCCAACTAAATGTTGGGAAGACTGAAGCCATTGTCTTTGGACCCGCTGCAAACTCTGTTGCCCAGCCACCGACGCCATCCCTCTCCCTGTCTGAGGCTGAACCAGACTGTTCACAACCTTGGCATCCTATTTGACCCTGAGATGAGCTTCCGACCACATATCCGCTCCATCACCAAGACCACCTACTTCCACCTCCGTAACATCGCCTGTCTCCGCCCCTGCCTCAGCTCATCTGCTGCTGAAACCCTCATCCATGCCTTTGTTACCTCTAGAGTTGACTATTCCAATGCTCTCCTGGCCGGCCTCCCATCTTCCACCCTCCATAAACTTGACCTCATCCAAAACTCTGCTGCCCGTATCCTAACTTGCACCAAGTCCCGTTCACCCATCACCCCTGAGCTCACTGACCTACATTGACTCCCGGTCCAGGAATGCCTCGATTTTAAAATTCTCATCCTCGCCCCTCCCTATCTCTCTAACCTCCTCCAGCCTTAAAACCCTCCTCGATCTCTGCGCTCCTCCAATTCTTGCCACTTGTATATCCCCGATTTTAATCACTTTACCATTGGCGGCCGTGCCTCCAGCTGTCTAGGCCCTAAGCTCTGGAATTCCCTCCCTAAACCTCTCTACCACTCTCTCCTCCTTTAAGACACTCCTTAAAACCTACCTCTTTGACCAAGCTTTTGGTCACCTGTCCTAATATCTCCTTATGTGGCTCGGTGTCGAATTTTGTCTGATTATGCTCCTGTGAAGTGCCTTTAGATGTTTTACCACATTAAAGGTGCTATATAAATACAAGTTGTTGTTGTTGGATTATCATAAAAAACAAACTGGTTCACTAATGTTCTTCAGGGAAGGAAACCTGCTGTCCTTACTCAGTCTGGCCTATATGTAACTCCAGTCCCACACAAACGTGGTTGATTCTTAATTGCTCTCTAAAGTGGCCTAGCAAGCCATTCAGTTGTATTAAACCGTTACATCAACTTTGCAGGGCGACTAGGGATGGACAATAAACTCCGGCCTTGCCAGCGATGCCCACATCCTGTGAATGAATTTTAAAAATGGGGAATTGGAACCTGTTAATTAACCTTTCTGAGATCAGAAATGTACTTGCTTCAGAATTGCAGACATGGGAATTTTCTACTCTATTTAACATACAGTACCAGTACTTCAGCCCTGCAATAAAACCACAGGCCAGTTTATAGTCTCTAAAGAAAGCTTTGTGCTAGCTAACAACATTCTTCAGATTCAATAAGTGCTACCTATACAGTGCTTGAAAATCAAACCGTGGGCCATTTGCTCCTTCTAATATAAAACAGTCATTCTGTAAGTTGGATGATGCAATTAAACAGAGGGAAAAGACAAAGAAAGCACTGAGCAAAAGTCAGCTACAAAATGAGATTTAGACAGTACAGTCTTCGAATTGAATTTTAGAATGGGGGGGGGGGGAAGCAAAGCACTTTCTTTAATCCTTTGCTTTGCTTTTTACTCAAGCATTTCAATATAGAGGCCACTCAATGAGATTGAAGGAAAGTTTTATTGTAGCATTGAACGGAAAATGCAAAGAGAACTCAATCATTCCAGAAAAGAGTTATATACATTTGCATTTTGAGTGTACACTGTGTAGTTTTTCCCCCACATCAGAATGACGTTGTTGTGTCATTTGATAAAGAGTTCACTGTACTAGAAGTTGATGGACATCAAACCAATATAAAGGATGGGTTACGAGATCAGAATTAACATTGCTGTTTATAGATCCCATAAATGTATTTGCTTTTATACTGGGATATTTAGATTTCCCCAAAAACTTCCATTTCATCTGTTTTGTGTAAAAGCAATGAACTGTAGTTTGAAGGGTTTCATTTCCAGGGATACATTAAGAAGAATCGATACCTCTCCATAAATAGCAAGGAAGCAATCCAATCCTAAGATTCAGACAATGTCATAAAGCCTGGGAGCAAAGTTGTGTCGGATTAGTGCCTCCAATCCACTTTGAGGTTTCTCATATCATTTATGAAAGGTATAGAAGAGCACATTCTCATCTATGAGTTGGTTTTCCCACCATTTCATGTGGCTCGGTGCCCCATTTTGTTGGTGCAATGGTTTTCCACACTATCCATAAAGGCTGTGGATGCTGGGGGCCAATAGAAGTGTTTTGTATCCCGTGGTGCCATTTCCCGGCTGTAGCTTTTGCTGATCTGCTACAACTTTCCCTTCATGGTGGAATCACTTCCGAAAATGACTGTTTGTGGAGAGCCTCAGAAAGAAACATTTTAGAGTGTTTCAAAATAGCATTATGCAATAAAGAATTCACAAATGCATAGCCATCACTGTAATCTACAGTCCAATTCTAAGAAGGTTCTATCCTGACCTATGCACCTGTAATAGGATTACAGTCTTTTTTTTCTTTAAAATCCAATATAACCTATTCCAACACATTAGCAATAAAAAATGATCGTTATAATATTTTTGCAGTGGGTCCCATTCATCACGGCAGTAGCCATTTTAATTAGAAAGTGGTGTTTCTGACTAGTGACCTTGCAGTTTTCGAATGTTTACTTGCCATAGTCTGGGGATACTTTAGCTGGCTAGCAAAGGTGACGACTTTATATTACTGTAGGGCCAAGCATTTCTTCCAGAAGCGGCACATCACTATGTGAAGTAAGGATTTCACGTACCTCATGGATTCGGCTGTCGTGGACTGAAGGGAGTACAGTATCACAGAGCTGAGGGCCAGCTGCTTTATTGAAGCAATCAGTCAAACAGACATTTTCAATCTCATTCTATTGTGCAACCCTAACTTTATTATTGCTATTCAATTATGCTTCCATTTAAAAAACTGAGGCTTGACTGCTCCACTGAAGGGACTGGAGTTTCCCCTATTTATTGTGTTTAAAAAGATTTTTTTTCTCTCCTCTGTAGGTCAAACTCACAGTCCAATTACTGTCAAGACTCTAATTACCAACAAGAGGGGGGGGGGAAATCAATGTTTAAAGAAAAAAGAATCATAGAATGATACAGCAGAGAAGAAGGCCATTTGGCCCATCTTGCCATGTGCCGGCTCTTTGAAAGAGCTATCCAATTTAGTCCCATTCCCCTGCACTTTCCCCATAGCCCTGCAAAAATGTTCCCCTTCCAGTATTTATCCAATTTCCTTTTGGAAGTTATTATTGAATCTGCTTCCACCGACCTTTCAGTCAGTGTATTCCAGATCATAACAACTCGCTGCGTAGAAAAATTCTCTTCATCTCCCCTCTGGTTCTTTTGCCAATTACCTTAAATCTGTGTCCTCTGGTTATCGACCCTTCTGCCACTGGAAACAGTTTCTCTTTATTTACTCTATATTATCCTTCATGATTTTGAACACCTCTATTAAATCACCCCTTAACCTTCTCTGCTCTAAGGAGAGCAATCCCAGCTTCTCTAGTCTCTCCACGTAACTGAAGTCCCCCATCCCTGGTACCATTCTAGTAAATCTCCTTTGCACCCTCTCTAAGACTTTGATATCTTTTCTAAAATGTGGTGCCCAGAATTGGACACAATACTCCAGC
This sequence comes from Heptranchias perlo, assembly GCF_035084215.1. Lineage (NCBI taxonomy): Eukaryota > Metazoa > Chordata > Chondrichthyes > Hexanchiformes > Hexanchidae > Heptranchias > Heptranchias perlo. The sequence goes on from NC_090335.1 coordinate 18,457,735, forward strand.
TGGGGCCCAACCAGTGTTTTATAAAGGTTTAGAATAACTTCCTTGCTTTTGTACTCTATGCCTCTGTTTATAAAGCCAAGGATCCCATATGCTTTTTTAACAGCCTTCTCAACTTGTACTGCCGCCTTCTGTTCCTGTAGCTCCTTTAAATTTGTATCATTTTAAGGATAAAAACAGGGTAAAATATCAGTTCCAAAGGGGGAGGGGTGTATAATTAAAAATTAAAGCATAATTTAAATGACACTTGCAAAAATATAGATATGTTTTTACATTGTTTTTAGTATTAACCAGACACTTTCAATGTTTCCTAGTCCTCAAACTTGTATTAGAGATAAAGGATATATAACAATATCCTATAATGCCTCCAGTTAAGGGTAATAGAATATATAACAATATCCTATAATGCCTCCATTTAAGGGAGACAGGGATATATGACAATTTCCTCTCTAAACCTTACAGCACTGGTTGGTAAATTAAGAATGTAAGAAAGCACCGGCAAAGAAAAGTCCAATTGGCCTATCAGGTACCTTCCATGGACCTGTACAAGTTGTTCATCCACCCTATTGTGGGCCCAATAGTCTCCTTAGAGAAGGTTCTGTACTGTTGCCCATCCAAAAGGTCCATGAAAAGAAATAACGAGAAACTCCAGAACACCACTCAAATCCTACATTATAGTGTGGATTTTTCTCTTCACTGGTTTACTACCGCTGGGAGGGAGAACAGTACAGTTCTAGTGCAGCCCTTTAAAAGGCTGCAGCCGGTTAAAGGCCAATGTCACTTCCCAGAAAGGTGGCAGAAGGAGCAGCAACACCAAGAGTGTCAACAGTTGGAAGGCCCACCCCCCCAGCCCAGGTTTTCCGATGTGTCACTGGAGGTGTTGCTGGCAGAAGTGAGGGCCAGGAGGGACCGTCTAAAGGGCACTGAGTGTAGGGGGCCCCATAGGAGATTGGTGCAGGCTGTCTGCAGGGAGATAGCAGAGCCAGTCAATGCAACTTCCACCACCCCAAGAACCTCCACACAGTGCAGGAAGAGATTCAATGACCTCACAAGGGTGTCCAAGGTAAGTTAACGCTCTGGTGCCAATCCACCCATACAGCTTCATTCACCTCCTTACCACTCATACTCTTTCTCTCTCCGCACCTGGATGTCCGGGAAACTCACTTCGGATAAGGGCAACCTCTTCACTCAAGCACCTTCTTTACTCAAAACAATGCTCAACTCACTTTGCCTGCCACAAGAGCTTCAACTAGTCTTCAAGGACATTTCTTTTAAAGAAGTGTCCTTGAAGACTAGTTGAAGCCTCTCATCATCATGGCATGCATGACCTCATATGAGGAAAGTCTCCATGACACTCTCTGATCTGTAACATTGTCTTCTGTCTCTCCAATGGAAAAAAGGGCCTCCAACCAGCGCCACAGAAGGACAGCCGAGGGAGGAGCACCATCACTGAACCCCCTGAGTCTGCAGGAAAAGGGAGGCGTTAGATTCAACAGACAGGTGGACAGGAGAGCCTGGAGGAGAAGATGAGGTTGGTGGTGAGCTGGCAAATGAAGGTTGGTAAAGGCTGGACAAGGCTCATTAAATGTAGTTTCAGCTTCTTGTGTTTTCAATGCCCTTACACTCACTTGCCTATTTCTTCAAGGCCAAATGTCACAGCTAAACCAGCTCTTTTGTCTTTCATATCATAGAAAATATCTTGAAAGAAGAGGCCAGCTACTCTGATGACAGCCTGCGTACTTCTAGATCCTCTAGAACAGCTGTTGTCATGTTCTCACCAACTCCATTCTGGCATCTTACCTGTGCAAGCTTCAACACAGAGACACCCATTCACAAGGAATTAGTTAGACAGTCGGAAGGGTCGTCACCGGGTGAGTCACTAAGCACTAGTGAGAATGAGAACCTGAGAGTGGAAGAGAAATGAATGCCACTCTCCCACAGAAGGGGGTGACTAGGCGTGTGGATGAGGGTAACGCAGTGGATGTGGTATACATGGATTTCAGTAAGGCCTTCGATAAAGTCCCCCACAGGAGACTGGTCAAGAAGGTACGAGCCCATGGAATCCAGGGTGCCTTGGCACTTTGGATACAAAACTGGCTTAGTGGCAGAAGGCAGAGGGTGATGGTCGAAGGTTGTTTTTGTGACTGGAAGCCTGTGGCCAGTGGGGTACCACAGGGATCGGTGCTGGGTCCCTTGCTGTTTGTGGTCGACATTAATGACTTGGATATGAATGTAAAAGGTATGATCAGTAAGTTCGCTGATGATACAAAGATTGGTAGGGTGGTAAATAGCGAGGAGGATAGCCTCAGTCTGCAGGACGATATAGATGGGTTGGTCAGATGGGTGGAACAGTGGCAAATGGAATTTAACCCGGAAAAGTGCGAGGTGATGCACTTTGGAGGGACTAACAAGGCAAGGGAATATACAATGAATGGGAGGACCCTAGGCAAGACAGAGGGTCAGAGGGATCTTGGTGTGCAAGTTCACAGATCCCTGAAGGCGGCGGAACAGGTAGATAAGGTGGTAAAGAAGGCATATGGGATACTTGCCTTTATTAGCCGAGGCATAGAATATAAGAGCAAGGAGGTTATGATGGAGCTGTATAAAACACTGGTTAGGCCGCAGCTGGAGTACTGTGTGCAGTTCTGGTCGCCACACTACAGGAAGGATGTGATCGCTTTGGAGAGGGTGCAGAGGAGATTCACCAGGATGTTACCAGGGCTGGAGCGCTTCAGCTATGAAGAGAGACTGGGAAGATTGGGTTTGTTTTCCTTGGAGCAGAGGAGGCTGAGGGGGGACATGATTGAGGTGTACAAAATTATGAGGGGCACAGATAGGATGGATACTAAGGAGCTTTTTCCATTCGTTGAGGGTTCTATAACAAGGGGACATAGATTCAAGGTAAAAGGCGGGAGGTTTAGAGGGGATTTGAGAAAGAACTTTTTCACCCAGAGGGTGGTTGGAGTCTGGAACTCACTGCCTGAAAGGGTTGTGGAGGCAGGAACCCTCACAACATTCAAGAAGCATTTGGATGAGCACTTGAAATGCCATAGCATACAAGGCTACGGACCAAATGCTGGAATATGGGATTAGAGTAGACAGGGCTGATGGCCGGCGCGGACACGATGGGCCGAAGGGCCTCTATCCGTGCTGTATGACTCTATGACTCTATGAAACCACTGCCTTGGGCTGAGGAGCCGAGGGACCCAGATCTCAGGGACCCAGATCTCAGGGACCCAGATCTCAGGGACAGGTGAGTAGGAAGAGTCCACTACCTGGATCTGCAACACGTGGCAGGATGTTTCTAGCGACCTGGTGTACACCCTGGAGACTGTGACTGCCCGAGTAATACTTGCAGCGTTAAGACTCCAGGAAAATCTTCTAAGGACATTGGTGGCTTCCGGAGCGGCAGTTACCAATGCTTTAGTAGATGCTTTGAACAGGGTATATTCACAGGTCTTCCAAGACCTCACTGGATCATTAGATCTGTGATGACACCGACGGTGAACACCTCTGAGCTGGTGCCCAGCACCAATGGGCTGCAAGGCGTGGGCACAGAGTGACAGTGATCTCGCTTCCTTAAGGCCTCCTCCGATGATGACATGAGGGAGCTTCGGACATGGGTCCAGCACCCCTTGACACTGCAAGTGCCAGGCTGCCCGAAGCTGGTCCTCTGGGACAGCAGCCACTCTGAGAGGAGAGTCACCTCAAGTCTCTAAGGCTCCAGCCACCACCCATTCAAACGCATGCCACTCATAGGAGCAGTAGACTAGGAACTAGAGTGACTAAGGTAGTTGGCACAAAGGGTAGTCCTGGTGTTGAGAATTAGTTGTAGAAAGTGTAGGGAATTTCTTATTTTGTGTGATTCTTGGACACTGGACGAACAGTCAAGCAAAGAAAGTCACCCTCACTCACGGTACTTTCATTAATCAAAAGTAAATATTTAATGATGTTATCATTCATACAAGCATTCATGAAGCAAAATCACACCACACATATGACTTTGCTCTATAAAATCCTGTTATACACTGAATAATTTGCAATGTTATTATGTGATGACTTAACAATTCATACACACATCAGGCAAATCATTTATACAGATACAACCTTTAAACCAAGGATTTTACTCATCAAGCCTGAAGGTTGATCAGCTCTTCAGAACTCAAGGTCCTCTTCTTGTTGCATGATGTCGTTTTTTTTATTTGTTCATGGGATGTGGGCATCGTTGGCAAGGCCAGAATTTATTGCCCATCCCTAATTACCCTTGAGAAGGTGGTGGTGAGCCGCCTTCTTGAACCGCTGCAGTCCGTGTGGTGAAGGTTCTCCCACAGTGCTGTTAGGAAGGGAGTTCCAGGATTTTGACCCAGCGACGATGAAGGAACGGCGATATATTTCCAAGTCAGGATGGTGTGTGACTTGGAGGGGAACGTGCAGGTGGTGTTGTCGCGGGTTTGGGAGGTGCTGTCGAAGAAGCCTTGGCGAGTTGCTGCAGTGCATCCTGTGGATGGTACACACTGCAGCCACGGTGTGCCGGTGGTGAAGGGAGTGAATGTTTAGGGTGGTGGATGTTCAACCGCAGTGTGAGTTCCATGTGACTGCTGGGTGGTGAAGAAGAGAGACTGTTCTTCTCTCAAAGTCTTCTTTTTATATTGTTTTACCAATAGGACGTAGGATTGGGGAGGGTCATTCTTTTTGTCCAATCGCTCCCTGTGGCCATGCCTCAATCATTAACATACTTCAATGATTGACAGTTTAGGCTTTGATCATGTGACTGGCGATCCTTTGATGTTGAAAAGACCATGTGCTCGAACCATGGAATGTAAAAGGCCCCTTTACTGTCTCTGTTTATGGCCTTTCATGTAGAGACAGCCCCCTTACATTTCTACACCCAGACAGTCTTAATGGTGCTGACTTCTCCAATTTTGATTGCTTCATTGGCTTCAAATCCATTCCTTATATCATTTGACCATATGCTGGGTGCAATATTATTTGATGTTTTACAAATCCCAGTTCTTTTGAACAGATTACCAGATAGGAATGAGAGGCCTATGCTTTTTTCACACCTATCATTGCTTTCCTGATCCGAAGCCTTTGATGTTTGTCTTTGTTGCCTTTTCTTACATTACCCCCTGCTGTGTTGAAAAGCTTGTGCTTCCAAAAACCTGTGTTTTGAAAGCCTGACAATGCTTTAAGCTCAATATTATCCATCTAGCTTATTTATTTAATAATCGAGATATCTATCTGCAGTACAATATCTTCGATCCAGAAACTCAGACTTCTCCAATACCATCAGCGTCAGTGAGGGAAAAACAGGATTTGCGAGAACACAGTTTGCCACATTACTGTGTTTGCAGGTTTTCAAATGTCTTTGTTTAAAAGGGGTACAGTTAACCCTTTCCTTCAAATGTCTTTTGTTAAAGGAGTTTTGAACCCCACAAAAGGGAGCACAGATTTTGTTGGCACCTCTAAGTGAATATTGTCGATCGCGTAGAGTTGTGAATTCATGTGTGTGCTTTCAACTTTTGAGTTTTGGATAATGGCGGGGAAATGTAGGATTTGTTTTTATGAAGAGCGTTGGCATAATTCTGGAAAAGTGAGAGACTCTGCGAGGATGTGTGGGTGGACAACAGGCAGGTGTGAAGTGAGTCAACCTTTATTTATTGCAAGTTCTGGTCTCTCGGTTGTGCTCTCCTTGCTCCGGCAGCTGGCTGCTCACTCTCATTTTGCAGCTGCTCTCCTTCTTATGCACCCTCCTCGTGCTGTGCAGATGCCTAAGTAAGACCCTTTTATCCATAGTTCCCAATGATTTGAGTGTATACGTGTGCTTTCAGTGATGTCTGACTCTGAGAACCTCGTCCATCGGTTCATCCTCCTCCTCCTCTTCATAATGTCAACATAAAGGTACGTCCATTGAGAAATCCAGGTGTGGAGTGTAAAGAAGGACTTTGGGCAGAGCTGAGTAAAAGGAGCAGCAAAGGCCGTGACCCCGTCCCATCATTTCGAGGTCGGCCAATGCAGCTTTGGAGAACTGCCTCCATTTCGCTCCCAGGAACTGGTCTCGGCCTCCGGATTCGACCTGCGAGCCTGTGCGGGTTCCTGGCTCGGCCTTCGGACCAGGCAATCAACGTTCCCCAGTTCCCCAGCTCGGTGTCCTTCCACCAAGTCGACCAAATCTCGAGTTCAATCTCCCCACTCCACCAAACCTAGGTCCCCCACTGGATAAATCAATACTTTTAATCTAATTTTTTTCTCCTCCAAATGACAAAAAAAAATGATTAAGGCCTCAAAAAAACAAGAAAATGTAAAAATTACCTGACGTGTGAAGGTGATATTTTATATTTTATGTCACCTCGGGACAATTATCTATTTAAACTTGACTTCAAAGTTGCTAAAATATGTTACACACCTGTGTATAGGCCAGTGAGTCACACAGTTTACTTAGCCAGCAAGTCATGGCTGGGCTAATTTATTTATGGGTTGGAATTTGCAGGCTGCTATTTGCTTAACCTCGCAAGGTCATCAGGTGAATCTTTAAGCACTTAAAGGACTGTCAAGAGAAAAAGAAATATTAAGGCACTTAAGGAGCTAGCAAGCTCCAACAGGATAACACCTACACAATAAAGAGTGCTCACTGTAAAGGCAAGATGAATGCCCCGGATTAACGAAAATAAACAAGTTCAACTGCGTGACTTGCTCATCTGTACTTTCTCAGAATGCAATGAGTCAACAGCCTTTGTATATCCCTGCTTTTCAATTGAGGGAGATGGTGAATAAACTGGAGACATCCTTGAGAATGGTAATATTGAGCACCACCCATATCTAAATTTTGTTTGGTCAAACTACATTTTTTGATCGTTCCTCAATTCTCTTCCTTCATCACTTGTAGGTGTGGAATGTCCCTGGATTGTGTTGGTAGATCTCCGGTACCACACGCAAGTCGTTTTTTTAACATTCATTCTCGGAATGTGGGAATCGTTGGCATGGCCGGCATTTATTGCCTGTCCTAGCTGCCTAGCTTGGATACAACAGAGTGATTTGCTAGGCCAGTTCAGAGGGCAGTTAAGAGTCAACCATGTTAGTGTAGGACTGGAGTCACATATAGGCCAGACTGGGAAAGGACGGTGGGCTTCCTTCCCTAAAGGACATCAGTGAACCAGTTGGGGTTTTACCACAAACCGACTGCTTCATGGTTACTTTTACTGACAGCAGTTTTTTATTTCCAGATTTTTAAAATCTGGGTTTAAATTCTCAAACTGCCATCGTGGAATTTGAACTGATGTTCTTTGGATTATTAGTCCAGTGACATAACGACTACATTACACTACCCTGTCATCAAGTCATGTATGATGCTGGACAGTGAGTCCGGGCTATTTGACTGCATGGGGCATCACAGTCATAGCGTCATAGAGAGTCATACAGCACGGATAGAGGCCCTTCGGCCCATCGTGTCCGCGCCGGCCATCAAGCCCTGTCTACTCTAATCCCATATTCCAGCATTTGGTCCGTAGCCTTGTATGCTATGGCATTTCAAGTGCTCATCCAAATGCTTCTTGAATGTTGTGAGGGTTCCTGCCTCCACAACCCTTTCAGGCAGTGAGTTCCAGACTCCAACCACCCTCTGGGTGAAAAAGTTCTTTCTCAAATCCCCTCTAAACCTCCCGCCTTTTACCTTGAATCAATGTCCCCTTGTTATAGAACCCTCAACGAAGGGAAAAAGCTCCTTAGTATCCATGTAGTCATGCCAAATGGTGTCCATATTGACAGTCACACTTTCCATCAAGGGGTCACTGGGTAGTACTCAGCAGTGGTTACCCTCTCCCCTTTTATTGCCGATCACTGGTTTCCCCTTGAGAAGGTGATGGTAGACCCTCTTCTTGAACCGCTACAGTCCATGTGGTGAAGGTTCTCCCACAGTGCTGTTAGGTAGGGAGTTTCAGGATTTTGACCCAGCGACGATGCAGGAACGGCGATATATTTCCAAGCCGGGATGGCGTGTGACTTGGAGGGGCACTGGGAGGTGATAGTGTTCCCATGTACCTGCTGCCCTAGTCCTTGTGAATGTAGCTCAATCACCTCAGTTTAACTAAAATCAGCTTAACTCAGCACAGACCAGGGATCGAACTTTACACCTTCCTGGCTTGATGTCAGGAAGCATTTCTTCACACAAAGGGTAGTGGAAATCTGGAACACACTCCCCCAAAAAACTGTCGAGGTTGAGTCAATTGAAAATTTCAAAACTGAGATCGATAGATTTTTGTTGGGTAAGGGTATTAAGGGATATGGAACTAGGGCAGGTAAATGGATTTGAGGTACAGATCAGCCATGATCTAATTGAATGGCTGAACAGTCTTGAGGGGTTGAATGGCCTACTGTTCCTTTGATCCTATTTCCTATATGTGTCAGTGTGCCATTATTTATATTATTGCACACTCCTTTGTTCACTAACTGGGTGAATTGTCTTGCTACAGCCTTATTTCCCATGCTCATTTTCTCAACGTAGGGAGACCCCAAGATGGCGATGGGAAGGAGATTAAAAAAAAAGAGATGGACGGATTTGACGGCAGCTTCCTTATCCGGCAGCAGTTTGCAGCTGTCCCATAATTTGCCTCATGTCTCCTGAGGTGCTGATGAAAACAAAATGGGTGTCTAGAAGCAATGGCGCTGCCTCATTTAATGAATGATAATGGTTGGGTCAGCGTAGAGCTGTAATGTAACAGGAACCTTGGAGGGCGGATTCTATGAACTCGTGCTGGGAGCACGTAGTGAGAATTCAGGGGAGATCAGTGGGCCAACACGATTTTCTTCTACTTTCTCTTCTGAGCCTAGTGGCACATGAGGAAACCCATTTCTTCCACGGCTTTTACATTCAGCAGATCGCGCTCTGGGTTGTTTCCGTCCTGTCTCCGCCCCTGCCTCAGCTCACTTGCTGCTGGAACCCTCATCCATGCTTTTGTTACCTCCAGACGCGACTATTCCAATGATTTCCTGGCTGGCCTCCCACCTTTCACCTCCCATAAACTTGAGCTCATCCAAAACTCTGCTCCTCATGTACTAACTCGCACCAAGTCATGTTCGACCATCACCCCTGTGCTCGCTGACCTACATTGGCTCCCGGTCTGGCAACGCCCCGAATTTAAAATTCTCGTCCTTATGTTCAAATCCCTCCATGGCCTCGCCCCCTCCCTATCTCTGTAACTCCTCCAGCCCTAAAACCCCCCGAGAACTTTGCGCTCCTCCAACTCTGGCCTCTTGTGCATCCCTCACTTCCTTCGCCCCACCATTGGCGGCCGTGCCTTCAACAGTCTAGGTCCTAAGCTTTGGAATTCCCTTCCTAAACTTCTCTGCCTCTCTACCGCTCTCTCCTCCTTTAAGACGTTCCTTAATACTTACCTCTTTGGCCAAGCTTTTGGTCACCTGTCCTAATGTCTACTTCTTCAGCTCAGTGTCAATTTGTGTCTGATTACGCTCCCGTGAAGTACCTTGGGATGCTTTACTGTGTTATAGGCGCTATATAAATGCAAATGAGGGTGGTGAACCTGTGGAATTCTCTACCACATAAGGCAGTGGAGGCCAAGTCATTAAATATATTCAAGAAGGAGATAGATATATTTCTTAATGCTAAAGGGATCAAGGGATATGGGGGAAAAGCGGGAACAGGGTACTGAGTTAGACGATCAGCCATGATCATTTTGAATGGCGGAGCAGGCCCGAAGGGCCGAATGGCCTATTCATGCTCCTATTTTCTATGATTCTATGATTCTATAAGTTGTTGTTGTAACTAAGTCTCTTTTTACATGGACAGGTCATTAGCCTGACTCTCAAATCCCTACCTGGAAGACCGGTTAGATGCTTTGGGGGAGGGGGTCACCACTCCATTCCCATCGGACGCGAGTATCCCGCTGGATGTCAACCCAGAGACTCAAACTCTAGCCTCCACTCGCTGTTTGAACTGTGGCTCGAACCCATCACCTTTCGTCTCAAATGTGATAATCTACCATGTTGATAGACATCCTAGCTGTAATTCCCAATCTTTGCACCCAGTGTGTGAGACTTGGCATTATGAGTGCAAATTCATAAACTCTGCCCTCAGGTATTTAACACCCCTGAGAGAGAGGAGCCCCTCATCCCCTCTGTGAAACTTGGATGCTTGATTTGTGTCTTTCTCTCCTTAACTTATCTAAGTAGTTTTATGGGGAAGCACTCTCAGATGTACTCGGTAATGGAGACCAGCTCCTTGTGGCAGACCTAAAGCAAAACCAGATGGACCTTCAGTAGTCTGAAGAGAGAAGCTTTTCTAAATTATTTCTGAAAACCCAAGAGTTCATACCTTAAAGGATGATAAATCCTGATCTATACTTAATTCCATTTGCAGAGTGAGTAAGTCATTGTGTTGATTTTAGAGGCAAGATGTCGAACATCTCTCTAAATGTCGTTACTAGGGATGATGTATTGCAGTCCAGCCGCATGCAAAGCCCCATCATATTGCTACATATTGGAATATGCTGCTGATTATTTTAAATTGCCTGTTCAGAGATTGGTATAGCATGTCCTAAAATTCATCATTCTAAAATATCATTCCATTTTTTTTGGCGATTTTTTTCTCCTTGTCAAGATCAAGTAATGGAACACTTCCACACTAGAAGCCCAGGTTTTCCAATCAACGTTATTTTAGTACCATTTAACTCTTATTCTTCTTTTGTAGCAGTTGGATACAACTGAGTGGCTTGCTAGGCCATTTCAGAGGGCAGTTAAGAGTCAACCACGTTGCTGTGGGTCTGGAGTCACATATAGGCCAGACCAGGTAAGGACGACAGGTTTCCTTCCCTAAAGGACATTAGTGAACCAGTTGTGTTTTTATGACAATCAAACAGTTTCATGGTCACTTTTACTGAAAGCAACTTTTTAATTCCAGATTTTTAAAAACCTCCTGAGGTAGTGAAAGGCGCTATATAAATGCAAGACTTTTTTTCTTTTTTTAACACAGGATGGGTTCAGATTAAGCAGAAGAAAATAACTATGGCAATCAAGGATTCTACCCTCACTGGTCAGGTGGTTGAAATGAAAGAAAAAAGAAAAGAAACTTGCATTTATATAGCTCTTTTCAAGACCTCAGGATGTCCCAAAGTGATTTACAACCAATGAAGTACTATTGAAGTGTTGCCACTGTTGTAATGTAGGAAATGAAGCAGCCAATTTGCACATGGCAAGGTCTCACAAACAGCAATGAGATAATGATCAGATAATCTGTTTAATTTTGTTGTTTAAGAGATAAATATCAGCCAGGATACCAGGGAGAACTACCCTGCTCTTCCACAAAATAGTGCCATGGGATCTTTAACATCCACCCGAGAGGGCAGACGGGGCCTAAGTTTAACATCTCATCCAACAGACAGCACCTCCGACAATGCAGCACTGCCTCAGTACTGCACGGGAGCATCAGCGTAGACTTTGTGCTCAAGTCTCTAGAGTGGGACTTGAACCCATGACCTCCTGACTCAGAGGCAACCACTGGGCCAAGGCTGACATGGTTGAGTCCACTTCAGTTAAGCTTATTTGAAATGTCTATCTCTTGGACCCCTGAGCAGAGGCTTCACAGTGACTTTACTTTCTATTACAGTACTGATGTTCTTCAAGATGTTTCTCTTCTTGAGTGAAATACCAGCCTCTCTTCTGGACCCTTATGGAGGTAGCTTTGTGAGTCAAGAGTGATTCGTGCAGAGTTGCACCAGGGATTGGATGATAAATTGAGTTTTAAAAAACTATCCATCAGCACCTTCATACACGCACGTTTTTGTACTTCAAAGAGTTTCAATTCAGTTCTGAGGGTACACGGGTCCACAGTAATAGATCCAGCTGGTACTAAGCAAAATAAAAGTATTGCCATTAGCAACAAGCACAGATTTGATAATGTTTCCTTTTACCTAAGGAAATACTTGAGCAATTGGATCAATTTGAATCATCAGCATGGTTTCAATCAGTTTTATCAACAGAAAAACTGCAAATAGTTCAAGAAGTCTACTTTGGGACTATTCTCTCTCCCTGTCTTCACTCTCTCTCTGTCTCCCTGTCCGTCTCTCTCTCTCGGTCCATCTCTCTCTCTCTCTGTCTCCCTGCTTGTTTCTCTTTCTCTCTGTCTCCCTCTCTCTTGGCCTCTCTCCCACTTTCTTTCTCTGTCCGTATCTGGCTCTCTCTCAGTTCATCTCTCTCGCTCTCTCTATGGTTCCCTGGCTGTTTCTCTCTCTCTCTCTCTCTCTCTGTCTTCCTGTCCATTTCTCTCTCTCTCTCTCTCTCTGTGCCTCTCTCTCAGTCCATCTTGCTCTCTCTCTCTTGCTCTCTCAGTCCAACTCTCTCTCTCTTTCTCTCTCTCTATTTCAGTGCCTTCTTCTGCCACACCCATAGTTTGGAATAACCACTGATCCGAAAATAATTTTCTACATGAAATTTCAGAATGAGCATCTTCATAACCATGTTTACGTCAGATCTTGAAGGGTCTCTTAATGGAAGAATCAGCCCTCTAACTCTACAGCTAGAAGATCAGAAATAACAAGTAGGTTTACAAATGTGATGGTGCATTATTATATAATGTGTATCAGGAGACAGATCTATGCGTGATCACAGACCAAACACTAAAGGAATGATAAAAGTGTAGAATGATGGTGCGTAGGAATGTGTTTTGGAGACTATCGTTCTTAGCAAATTACTCCTCCAAAAACTAGCAAAATAAATATTTGGTTGTGATTGTGATTGGTGGTAGTAGAGACATATATATAGAAGTATAGACTGGGGCCATCTAATTTTTATAATTCTTTGTTTTGGTCTTAATAACTTTCTTAAAATAGCACGAGCTGCAAATTCTGCTCCTTATAGTTCTAATCACATGGAGTAAGATCACCATTTATTGTCACTTTCTAAAGACAGGCATGTTGGTCGAGCATGAATATTACCCAGGATGCCGGGGAGAACTCCTCTGCTCTGCTCTTCTTAGAATACTGCCATGGGATCTTTTACATCCACCTGAGAGGGCAGACGGGGCCTCGATTTAATGTCTCATCCAAAAGACGGCACCTCCGACAGTGCAGCACTCCCTCAGTACTGCACTGAGGTGTCAGCCTGGATTATGGGCTCAAGTCTCTGGTGTGGAGCTTGAGCCCTCCACTTTTTGACTCAGAAGTGAGAGTGCTACCAACTGAACCAAGGTGGAAAATTCTTACTAATGCTTGACTGAGATTTCTTGGTAACTCAATGCTGTGGAAAACTTAGACGTCTAATAAGAATTGATAGTGTTTTATCATGAAAGTAAAATAAGTTCCCTTTAAATGGTGCTTAGCATATTGCTCAGGAATTTAACATTTACAATGGAGGGGTGTCCTTTAATAGTGAAACACCCATTCTCACCTCACTCTTCAAGAAATATCAACACTTCCTTCAACTCATTCTGCAGTAAGGGGATTTCCTGTAAGCTCTGGTGGAGGAATCATAGGAACATTAGGATCAGGAGCAGGCTTTCCAGCCCCTCAGGCCTGTTCCGCCATTCATGGCTGATTTTTATTTCAACTCCATTTACCCTGTCTTTGCTCCATATCCCATAATACCCTTACTCAGCAAAAAATCTGTTCATCTCAGTCTTGAAAATCTCAACTGATCCCAGCATCCACAGCCTTTTGGGGGAGGGAGTTCCAGATTTCCACTACCCTTTGTGGGGAAAAGTGCTTCCTGATTTCTCTCTATATGGTCGAGCTCTAATTTTAAGTCTGTGCCCCCTTGTTCTGGAATCCCCCATCAGAGGAAATAGCTTCTCTATATCTACCCTATCGAATCCCCTGATCATTTTAAACACCTCGATCAGATCACCCCTCAACCTTCTAACCTCCAGGGAATACAAGCCAAGTTTAATGTACATTTGGATGGTAAATGGGTTTATGTGCTGGCATGTTCTAATATATTGAAGCTGCATTCACTTCTGGCAAATGTGCAATTTTATTCTATTTTCTAACCTGTCATTAGAATGTCCTCCTGGAGAAAATATAGAACACTGTTTGGATAAATCATTGACTGGAGAACATTGTATGGAGATGGAAATTGATTTTTGCAGCTTAACGACTCCACATTACAAAAGCAACAGGAACCTTCAGTTAGAATGTGTCTTTTATATGGAGGGGTAGAAAGAAAAAAGAAAGATTTGAAAGACTTGCATTTATATAGCGCCTTTCACCACCTCAGGATGTCCCAAAGTGTTTTACAGCCAATGAAGTACTTTTTGAAATGTAATCACTGTTGTAATGTAGGAAATGCGGCAGCCAATTTCTGCACAGCAAGATCCCACAAACAGCAATGTGCTAATGACCAGATAATCTGTTTTAGTGATGTTGGTGAGAGCTAAATATTGGCCAGGACACCATAAAACAGGCGCAATGAGGTCCAATTTCTACCCCAGAAAATGTCTCAAAGCATTTTATTGGGGAGGAAGAAAAAAATTAAGCAGAATAATACTAACTTGCTGGTCAGTTTTTGTAGATTCCTAGAGGATACTGCAGTAAGAATGACAGGTACTTGGTATATGATGGGATATATCCTCAGACACTGAAGAAGACCGGGGAGAAAATTTGTGGGGCACCGAATATTGTCATGAAAGAATTTCTAAGCAGTGGTGAGAAGCAGGACAGGAAACAGATGTGATACTTACAGGAGGTGCATGCTAAACCCAATACTTTTAATACGTCTTAAATTAATAACTAGATTTATGAAGACAAAAATTGAACCAGAAAAGTTAAAGACTGAGAAATTACCGCTACAATGTTTAAAGGCATGAATCCTTCCAGAAAATATTCCTGTAATATTTGACCTATTTTATTTTTAACTCTTAGAACTCCAAATTCCTTTCTGACTGGCCTTTTTACTGTTGTGATACTTTGTAATACCATGCTTAATATTGGCTATATCAAAAGAATAATGTAGAACAAGGCCAATCAATGCCCACATAACACTGGCAAACAAACACCACCAGGGCCACAAAGAGCATCGCCATTTATTTTTGCCTGTTCCTAATCACTGTACCCTTTGTTTAACGGAATTTTAGGAGGTGATAAAATCCCAAGTTCCACAAGAGATATAGTAACAAGGAACAGCTCCAGAATAAAACCTTTTGTGCCCAATCCCCTTTGCGCCTCTTGTGGTGTTTACCTGATGCTGTTCTGTGGGCAATATTGAATCAACTTTCATTTTCAGTACAGATTCCCAACTACAAGTTACATTCCTGGAATCTCAAGAAGTAAAATTGATTTATTTAACCATGGGCCTTCTCACAATCAAAAGGCCTTAAGCTGAATTCCACTCCATGATTGACCGCATTGATAGCAGCTTCATATTGACTGGACACTTTCAATGAATGGTCAGTCATCACACCCAAACCTTTCTCTCTTATCCACTTTTACAAAATGAGACCCATCCATTATGCATATGTTTCCCATTTCCTTTCCAGTGGACCTGACTTTACATTTATATTCACATTATAACCCCCCTCTCTTTCCTTAACCCTTTGCTTAATTGCTCTAGATCTTCTTGCCCTAATACTTCCTGTCTGGCCACGTAGCTTAGTGTCATTAAGAATGTTATTACTAAGATTTAAGAACATAAGAACATAAGAAATAGGAGCAGGAGTAGGCCAATCGGCCCCTCGAGCCTGCTCCACCATTCAATAAGATCATGGCTGATCTGATCCTAACCTCAAATCTAAATTCATGTCCAATTTCCTACCCGCTCCCCATAACCCCTAATTCCCTTTACTTCTAGGAAACTGTCTATTTCTGTTTTAAATTTATTTAATGACGTAGCTAATTTATTTAACGATGTAGCTAAATTTCACTCCTACCTATATTTTTCCCCCAAATAGTGTGAATGTGGAACCCAGAAGATGTCACTGGAGCCCGATCTGCATGTTTAAAGAGGACACCACCTCTTTAAAATTGCAGTTGGTCAGGTCGGGACGGGAAAGGAGTGGATAAGTCTCCCCGCGCATTTTAATTGCCCCCCCCCCCCCGCCTGGTTTCCAAAGTCACTGACGTTCAGACCCTTTTTGGATACCCCTCAGATCCTGAGACTGTGTCATCAGAAGTGGATCTCCACTGCTGTCAACTATAGAAGTCAGTGCATTTATGTTCAGGAGCACCGGTAATCAGTGCAAGAATAATACATCTGGCAGGCAATGGCACTCCATTGTGGTAAAAATGTCTTAAAATAAAATCTACTACTAGTTATATACTACAATGGGGATTTTCAGCCCAGCCTATTGTTGTCTTAATATTTTCATCTTTGGCTCAGTGTCAATTTTTGTTTGATTACACTACTGTGAAGCACCTTGGGAACGTTTTTCTATGTTAAAGGTGCTATATAAATGCAATTTGTTATTGAAAAGAGTTATTACAACAAAATTGCAGTCACCATTTTCTTAAGAGAAGGTTATTAATTTAAGACACACTAAAAGTGTTGTGTATAGTATGCACTTCCTGTAAGTGTCACACTTACTTCCTGTCACACTTTAGCCATCAGCCTTCAGATGTCACACTTCAGATGTCACGCTTTATTTACTGGGCGCAATGCCATGGGAGATCTGCTGGTAAGGATTGGTAAAAAGAAATAAAATTCAACAATTTCTGATAGTAAATAACAAACTACAGCAATAATCTGCTTACCGTACACCAGATATAGTCAGTCAAGAAAGTCATTGTGACCTATTGCACTGTTTCTCACTATTTGCTTGTTCTCAGTTATGTGTGAACATGACAACTCAGAGCTAAGGAGCGTCAATCAGAACCGATCTACATTTTGATTCTACGTGCTGAAGTGTAGAGAGAGAGAAATTTGTCTACAGGTAGAGGCGAATGGGGACATCAGATGTTTGGCTCCTTCTCATGTGGCACAGCTCTCCAACATTCAAGTGTTCTCTTTTTATAATTGGATTCAGTCTGCCGTCTTCATGCAACCCAATCATTTCCTGCTGAGAAGCTGCGTCATTGGTGACAGCTGGGGACTCCATGCAATCATGGATCAATCGGCCAGAGCTCTAACCTTAGGCCTTTTCAACTCCCAATCTTTCAATTGTTCTAGTAAACCACGTTGAGGACCCAGGAGAAGGGTTATGTAATGCTTGCAGATCGGTTGGTTTATGTTGGTCTGTGGCCCACTGCAATCCCCGCCACTGACACCGTCCACCGTTATCACGGTGCAGACGCCTACATCGGGCAAAAGGTGCTAACCCTTTGTCATCACCATAGGCGTCAATCGCAAAGGTGCAGCTTGAAACATATTGAGATCACCAACTATTTCATGCAGTTCAGTACTTACTGAGTTAAAATCTCCGCTGATTTCAGGAAAAGTCAGATCTTCAAGGCAGCTTCAATCAGCTGCTCGAAGTCTGCACTTTCCGACTGCCTCCCATGGTTGTTAACAGTGCGAACAGCTGATGGAGACTTCGGGCAGCTTCAATCAGCTGTTTGCACTATTGTGGTTTTACCGTCCACCGCATGTAACGGCCAAACCGCATTAGCACGAACGTACCTGCTCTATGCGATGGGGACTGTACTATTTCCAAACCTCAATCATGGGCTGAGCAACGCATCAGTTCGCATCTCCGCAACAGAACCTGAATCAACTTCAATTTGTTTCTGAGGGGAAATGCAACTCTGTAGAAATCCAGATAACAAATTCCATATTTAATTGTTTCAGGTACAGCAACATATCTGCTAGAAAGGCCAATGAGAAAACCCACTGAGGATCTATCATTCAGGATGTGCTTTGACGTTACCAGGGAGACTTGTGTCATGGAGTTCTTGGCCATGATTTTTACAGGGATGGGGGTGGGCTGGGTGCAGGAGAGCCCGGTAGCGATCTTAATGGCAGGGCCTCATTTGAATATATCTTTCCAGAGACTCGCCCGACACCCAACAGATTGATCACCTTGGCCGGCCGGCGGGAGTGGGCAACTGATGGCAGGAGGCCGCAGCCAGGGACCCGTAGGAAGTGTCCCAGCAGTCAGTGAGGGGGGTGGCTCTGGCCACGATCGGGAGGGGGATAGCGGTGCAATGGAGCCCCTGGGCTTCTTTGTGAGGCCCAGAGGAGCCCACAAGGAGTCCTAAAATAAAACTTTAAAACTTACCTTCTGGGCCTCTTCTGTAACAGGATCTGACTCCTGACAGGTTTACCTGACAGGGAAGCCATCACTGCTTCCCCCGCTCAGGCCTGCAACTAAAATTGCATCAGGACCTGATCTGCATATTTAAAGTAGGACCCCGTTTCCTTCCTGTGAGTGTCCTGCTTGGCAGGAAGGCAACGGGATCAGAGAGGATAAGGGACTGGCATTATTTTAACTGCCCCCGCCCGGTTTCTGCCAGGTTGGGGCAGTTAAAATCAGGGCCCTTTAATCTGGATTTGTGAATCGCCCGCAATGCAGCGCACAAGTTTCAATGTAGTTCATGGCTTCCAAATCAACCTACACGACTTGCTTCAAATTGAGGTTCTTTGACACCAGCTGCTCCTGGTGAAATGTCCGGAATTTGGGAAAGCTGTCAGCAGCTTTATTTTTAATTATGTGGCAAGCTGCTATCCTCCGACTCTCTTACATCACCATTAAAATGTTACACACTTGGACCTCAGCCTTCATTACGGAGAAAGTACAACTCAACTCTAACACTTTAAAAAAAAAACTATGATTATTGAGCCCGAGACCCACAATCCATTTTATCAACACCAGCAAAAGCAAAATACTGCGGATGCTGGAAATCAGAAATAAAAACAGAAATGCTGGAGAAGCTCAGCAAATCAGGCAGCATCTGTGGAGAAAGAAACAGAGTTAACATTTCAGGTCAATGGCCCTTCATCAGAACTGGAAGATGTTGAAGATTAAACCGTTTTTAAGCAAGTACAGGGCCAGGGAAAGGGGGGGCGGGTGGTGAAGGAAGGAATGGAAGGAAAGAACAAAAGGGAAGGTCTGTGATAGGGTAGAGGGCAGGAGTGACAAAAGGGATGATGGTGCAAGGCAAGGAGGGTGGTAATGGGACAGGTTAAGAAACAAAAGATTGGTCTAGAGGAGCTGTAAATGGCAACATCAGAACCATTACCAGCACTAGCTGACCGAAAAAATGGGGAGCAGTGTTTATGATCTGAAGTTATTGAAATCAATGTTGAGTCTGGAAGGTTGTAAAGTGCCTAAACGAAAGATGAGGTGCTGTTCCTCGAGCTTACGTTGAGCTTCATTGGAACAGTGTAAGAGGCCGAGGACAGAGAGGTCAGAGTAGGAGTGGGACAGGGAATTAAAATGGCAAACGACCGGTAGGTCAAGGTCACTCTCGCAGACAGAGCGGAGGTGTTCAGCAAAGCGATCATCCAATCTGCGTTTGGTCTCCCCAATGTAGAGGAGACCGTATTGTGAGCAGCGAATACAGTATACTAAATTCACCTGGAAGGAGTGTTTGGGGGCCTGGACGGTGGAAAGGGAGGGGGTGAAAGGGCAGGTGTTGCATCTCCTGCGCTCGCACGGGAAGGTGTCGTGGGGAGGAGAGCGGGTGTTAGGGTTGATGGAAGAGGGAGCGGTCCCTCCGGAATGCTGAAAGAGGAGGGGGGGGGGACGATGTGTTTGGTGGTGGCATCGTGCTGGAGGTGGCGGAAATGGCGGAGGATGATACATTGAATGTGGAGGCTGACGGGGTGGAAGGTGAGGACAAAGGGGACCCTATCATGGTCTTTGGGATGGTCTTACCAATGGGACTTTGAAGAAAGGTAAGAATGATTGAAGTGATGCCCCTTCTCAGTGCAGTTTGAAACTCTGCTGCCCGTATCCTAACTCACACCAAGTCCCATTCACCCATCACCCCTGTGCTCGCTGACTTATATCGGCTCCTGGTCCCTGAATGCCTCGATTTTAAAATTCTCATCCTCGTGTTCAAATTCCTCCATGGCCTCGCCCCTCCCTATCTCTGTAACCTCCTCCAGCTCTACTACCTTCGAGAACTCTGCGCTCATCCAATTCAGGCCTCTTGTGCATCCACGACTTCCTTCACCCCACCATTGGCGGCCATACCTTCACCTATCTAGGCCTTAAGCTCTGGGATTCCCTCCCTAAACCTCTCCTCCTTTAAGGCACTCTATCACTTTGACCAAGCTTTTGGTCACCTGTCCTAATGTCTCCTTCTTTGGCTCAATGTCAATTTTCTTTTCTTTTAACCCTCCTGTGATACAACTTGGGACATTTTACTACATTAAAGGCTCTATATAAAAGTGAGGAGTTGTTGCTGTTGTTGTTGTTGTTGTTGTTGTTGTTGTTGTTGTTGTTGTTGTTGTTGTTGACAATTATGTCCGGGCTGAAATTGGCATCCATCAGGACCCCAGGTACCAATATGAGTCAACAGTTGCCCCTTCCAAAGAATACCATTGAGATTCCCTTTTGACTGGTGCAAAGTCATGCCACTAGTTAGTCTATTATTCAAGATGCTGACTAGAGTGCATTGATTCCTTAGGTGAGTCTCCCAACAACACAATATCATCTGCAAAAGAGCCCAGAATAGATGCAATGACGTCATCCCTTATGCTGCCGTCCAATGTTTGATTGATGAAGATAATGGACAACCTTCCTTCAATCCTCAATCAAGAGAGACAGGTTCAGTGAGTTTCTTATCTATACACAGACCTTGAGCTAGAGTACACATCCTGGATAAAATCCTAGATTTGGCCATGTACTTCCATAGCTTCCAGCTTTTTATGAGGACCAGATGGGGCACTAGATCAGAACCCACTGGCAGGAGAGAACTATCTTTATGTTTTAAGTTTAGAAAGCTAGTCATGATTTAGATAATATGCTGCGGCAGAAGTTTAGATCATCTGTTCCTGCTACCAACTGAGGCTGGAGTCTAATCACTCCCTCAAAACAGAGGTGGTTAAATATCTGGTTAAGAATGGATGGGAGATAATATCATAGAAATGGTTACAACACAGAAGGAGGCCATTCGGCCCGTCGAGCCCATGCCGGCTCTCTACGAGACCAATCCAGTTGGTCCCACTCCCCCGCCCTTTCCCCGTAGCCCTGCAAATTTTTTCCCTTCAAGTAATTATCCAATTTCCTTTTGAAAGCCATGATTGTGCATTTCAGACCTTAACCACTCACTGTGTAAAAAAGTTGTTCCTCATGTCGCCTTTGGTTCTTTTGCCAATCACCTTAAATCTATGTCCTCTGGTTCTTGACCCTTCCGCCAATGGGAACAGTTCCTCTCTATCCACTCTGTCTAGACCCCTCATGATTTTGAATACCTCTATCAAATCTCCTCTCAACCTTCTCTGCTGGAAGGACGACAACCCCAGCTTCTCCAGTCTCTCCACATAACTGAAGTTTCTCATCCCTGGAACCATTCTAGTAAATCTCTTCTGCACCCTCTCCAAGGCCTCCACATCCTTCCTAAAATGCGATGCCCAGAATTGGACACAATACTCCAGCTGTGGCCGAACCAGTGTTTTATAAAGGTTCATCATAACTTCCTTACTTTTGTGCTCTATGCCTCTATTTATAAAGCCCAGGATCCCGTATGCTTTTTAACCGCTTTCTCAACCTGCCCTGCCACCTTCAACGACCTGTGCACATATACCCCCAGATCTCTCTGTTCCTGCACCCCCTTTAGAATTGTACCCTTTAGTTTATATTGCCTCTCCTCGTTCTTCCTACCAAAATGTATCACTTTGCACTTCTCTGCGTTAAATTTCATCTGCCATGTGTCCACCCATTCCACCAGCCTGTCTATGTCCTCTTGAAGTCTATCACTGTCCTCCTCACTGTTCACTACACTTCCAAGCTTTGTGTCATCTGCAGATTTGTACACCCAAGTCCAAGTCATTAATATATATCAAGAAAAGCAGTGGTGCTAGTACTGACCCCTGGGAACACCACTGTACACCTCCCTCCAGTTCAAAAAACAACCGCTCACCACTACTCTCTCTTTCCTGTCCCTTAGCCAATTTTGTATCCATGCTGCCACAGCCCGTTTTATTCCGTAGGCTACAACTTTGCTGACAAGTCTATTATGTGGCACTTTATCAAACATCTTTTGGAAGTCCACATACACCACATCAACCGCATTGCCCTCTGTGTTACCTCATCAAAAAACTCAATCAAGTTAGTTAAACACGACTTGCCTTTACCAAATCCGTGCTGACTTTCCTTAATTAATCCACACTTGTCCAAGCGACTGTTAATTTTGTCCTGGATTATCATTTCTAAAAGTTTCCCCACCACCGAGGTTAAACTGACTGGCCTGTAGTTGCTGGGTTTATCCTTACACCCTTTTTTGAACAAGGGTGTAACATTTGCAATTCTCCAGTCCTCTGGCACCACCCCCGTATCTAAGGATGTTTGGAAGATTATGGCCAGTACCTCCGCAATTTCCACCCTTACTTCCCTCAGCAACCTAGGATGCACCCCGTCCAAACCCGGTGACTTATCTACTTTAACAGCCAGCCTTTCTAGTACCACCACTTTATCAATTTTTAGCCCATCCAGTATCTCAATTACCTCCTCTTTTACTGGCAGCATCTTCTTCCTTGGTAAAGACAGATGCAAAGTACTAATTTAGTACCTCGGCCATCCCCTTCCCAGTGTGGAGAGATACAGGCTGAGAAGATAAAATGATCATTCTTGCACTGGGAGAAATAGGAGGAGGGAGAATGGACATCTTTTTGTGGAAGGTAGCAAGCTGGGGCAAGTTTCGGAGATGTGGGATGGATGAACTTTCTTCAATATTCCTTGATTACCTTAAGTGATCACAAAGTATTTGCAATGAGTTTTCCTTCTGGCAGTTTAATTGGTGGGTTAGAGTCCATGATCCGGCAAATTGCAAATGGTTTGTGGAATGGGGGGCATTGATGGATCTTTTCTGATTCCATGCCTTCTTAAGTGGGAACGAGATAACAGTGATATATCAAAGGGTATATCAGTTGCCTTTAATTCAGTTTTTTGCAAATGCACACATGTACGCAAAATAAAAGTAACTAAAAGTGCAACTTAAAAATCACTATTAAAAATGGGGAAGGAAACTTTGGATCATTTTATTTGTCCTTAGTTTATGCCAATTGGATCAACTTTGTGCTGTTGTTATCTTTCTAGCTGTTGTAATAGATTTTTTCATTTCATTGCTATCTTATTTAAAAACACTCAGCCTGCACACAAAAACTCCATTCTTAAGGCAAAAATGCTACAGTTGTTTCAAGATAAAAACTGCCTTTGAAAAGATTTTTTTCTGGTTCAGTTTTCTAAGCAGCCTGGTTGATGCAAGTGTAAGATTACACTGCAGCATGTCCATGTATATTTGCTTGCTATCTTCTGGTAAACCC
The DNA here is from genome assembly GCF_035084215.1 of Heptranchias perlo. Taxonomy (NCBI): domain Eukaryota; kingdom Metazoa; phylum Chordata; class Chondrichthyes; order Hexanchiformes; family Hexanchidae; genus Heptranchias; species Heptranchias perlo. The sequence continues at coordinate 18,481,096 of NC_090335.1, forward strand.
GTTTATTCTCTTTTACAAGTTAAACAGTCCTTTTACTGCATTGCTTTATCAATTTAAGCCTCATGATGATGGAGAAGCTACCCGTATTGTAGTGAGCTCACATTATTTTGATGCAATATATGGTGAACTGTGATATCTCCTGTTTTTGTCATATCTTCACATTCTTCCCTTGGAGAGCAGTGGGAGGATTTACAGGGCTGATAAACAGTGACGTGAATGTATCTTCCATGGCCATAACCATCTTTATCAACTGATAGGATGGCTAGTCCTATATAGTGGGAGGGTTTTATGGGCTCCCACAACCTATACGATGATGGGGGGGGGGGGCACCCACACCCACCCATCGAACATGAGTATCCCACTGGATATCAACCCAGAATTCAGAGTCAGAGCTCCAGTCTCCACCCACTGGGACTGTCTGGAGTGGGGTTTCTGACTCAGAGGCAGGAATGCTACCACTGAGCCAAAGGCTCACTGCACATCTCCGGTTAATAAGATTTGGTTATCACTCAATAAATATGCAGTGATTACTTTGCAATCATTAATCCTTCAGTGTGAACTACATCACACATCAACTACACAAAGCATACTGGCCAGCATCTGTCATGATAACCAGCCCCACCCCCATTAATTCCAAAGCATACATTACACAAATAACAGACGTATGGAAGGAATTTCAAGCCAGTAATCTGATCCCAGGGCTCAGATGATAGTTATAGATCACTTGAACCAAAGAATAATCTTTTATTTAAAAGGTGGTTCTTATTATGAAACAACTGTGGTGCAGTTTGTAACAATGTTACCGATTACCTTTTTGTTAAGGCTCACAATCCCTAATAAGGAGGGCCCATAATACAGCAAGCTGCAGCAGGCTGTGTTGGGCACGGGTTCTGTGCCCATCAGTCCTCACACAGCGAGCTCCTGGTTTCAATCAGGCCACAATGAGCAGTTACCCTTCAGAGGAGGAGCACTTGCCTGGACGAAGAGGGAAAAGACAAAGGATAGGACCAACAGTTCTATTAAATCCTCCTGTTTCGCTGACTATGTGGGAGAACCCTGCCTCATCTTGCTGGTGAGCAAGAGCAATCACGCACTGAATCCCATCATGACCAACATCCCACAGGCAGCCCGCCTATGATCAGAGGCCCAGAGCACACCGAATAGAAAATCAGCCAACCACCACAGATGAAAGAGAGATGGGCTCCAAATCAATGCCCAGCTGTATTCTGAATATGATTGCTTTACGATGTCATCTGAACCCCTTGACGGGGTGACTCACTTTGTAATCATTCCCACTTATCCATGTGACACATGCTGACTATTATTTCCCAGTAATCAATTGTTTCTCTCTCAAGCAGCTGGCAATGAAAAGAAAGAACTTGCATTCTACAGCGTCTTTCACGGCCTCACAAGGTGCTTTATGGCCAATGAAGTACTTTTTGAAGTATAGTCACTATTGTAGGGAAACGCAGTAGCCAGTTTACACACAGCAAGATCCCACAAACAGCAAGGAGATAAATGACCAGATCAATTGTTTTAGTGATGTTGGTTGAGGGATAAATATTGGCCAGGACACCTGGAAGAACTCCCATGCTCTTCTTCAAATAGTGCTGTGGGATCTTTTACATCTGCCTGAGAGGGCAGACAGGGCCTTGGTTTAATGTCTTATCCAAAAGACAGCACCTCCAACAGAGCAGCATTCCCTCAGTACTGCACTGCCAGCCTAGATTTTGTGCTCAAGTCTCTGGGGTGGGACTTGAACCCATGACCTTCTGACTCAGCGGCGAGAGTGCTACCAACTGAGCCACGGCTGACACTTAATAGATGCGAGAAACAGGGACAAAGAGACAGACGGGGACATACACATCCAAAACACCAAAGTCAGTGTTTACAGGGTTCTCTTAGAAAGTTACAAAGCAGTGCTGCGAGGCTGAGAACAACCCCCATCTCCCAAATCAGGCCCATGTCTTTCCCCTCCCCTCACAGCTGGCAGACACCAAATTATTATTACCCCTCCCCCTCCACAACCATCACTGGCTCCATCCTGAAAATTCAGTGTCTGTGGTCCTTAAAGCATCATATATTAAATATAACTCAAGATTCTTATATTCCTCAGATAACCAGGGAAGTCCACCATCCAAGAAACAAGTACCAAAACCAAAGGGGATATTGGCCCAGAAATGAGATTGCTCCTGAATCAGTAGCAGGACCGGGGCAAATTGGCCGGTCGCCTAGTTTTTTTTATTACTGGCGAGCTGGGGGCACCAGTCGCGGCCCCAGAGGCAGCTCACTGGTTGTGGGGGGCACCAAGATCAGCTGGCTCGGACACTGGTGGGAGGTCCTCAGATGGCGGTGGGGGAGGTGTTGCCCCCCCCCCCCCAAATTTGCATATGCATTGGGCCTGATGCCAGTGCACGCCCCCAGACGCCTACAGAGGAGCCCTAACCAATATGGCAGGCAGCGCACATCTGGTGCAGAATGAGTGCTCACATGACGCCCACCATATTGGACCCTTAGGCGTCCATTTTGCACCTGTAGAACGGGCGCAATGCCATCCAATTTCTAGGCCATTAAGTCCTAAAGTGCAGTGACAGGAATAATCTGTCGATTCTGCACTGTAATCATTAGTCGCTTTTGACGGAACGCATGCCTCTTTTCACTAATTGCAGCCTCTGAGAGAAATTCAATAGCACTTTTGTAAACTCTCCAAGAATTCTCTGGGGTGTATTAGGGCTTTCAGTCATTCCCATTACATGTAAATTATGCATTAGCCAGTTTAGCACACCAACTCCGAAAGCGATTGCAAAAGTAAAGCTGCCTACAAGGATTAGAACGATCGTACAAAATAAACAAGCCGTAGCATTAGAAGAACAAAAGCCAACAAGGCACGGAGGAGAGAAAAGCCAGCTCCCTTTATAATCATCTCCAGTGGCTCTGGGTCACAGGAGCAACTGCTTGTAAAACCCAGCTCAGATGAAACATGCATACCGCACGTTTCCAGCATTCCTGAGACAGGGAGCGGAGGGACTCCGGGGTGAAAGGAAGAAAGAAAGAGGTCATTCAAGCAGCAAGGCTAGCTCCTGCCGATCTCACTAAATGCTTATTAAAAGATGTGAGCGGCCCGCAGTTCAGCTAAAACAATTTTGTCGGCCGGTAAATGATGTAACAAAGTCCAGTCTGTATACATTTATTTCCAGCACAATTTGTTGTGAAGAAAGGGCAAAAACGAGCTTTGTATGGGAATGGCATGATATTCCACGGTCAACTTCCTGTACAGCACAGAGTTAGAATGTATCGATCAAACAGTTTCTATAGATACCAGCAGGCCTGCATCATGAGGTTGGGTCGTTTTATAACAATGATGGTATTTTTATGGTGTATACAGGATAATATCTAGGCCACTGATATACAGTGACTGAATTTATTAAAGAGATTTTTACCAATGCTTTGGGGGTCAAATTCCATGACTCTCTCCATTACTGTCAGAGGTGTCGACTTTTGGATGAGACGTTAAACCGAGGCCCTTGTCTGCCGTCTCAGCTGGACATAAAAGATCCCACAGCACTATTTCGAAGAAGAGCAGGGGAGTTCTCCCCGGTGTCCTGGCCAACATTTATCCCTCAACCAACATCCCTAATAACACATCTGGTCATTTATCTCATTGCTGTTTGTGGCAGCTTGCTGTATTCAAATCAGCTGCCGTGTTTCCTACATTACAACAGTGACGACCCTTCAAAAGTACTTCATTGGCTGTGAAGTTCGTTGGGTGGCTGTGAAAGGTGCTATATAAATGCAAGTTCTTTCTTTCTCCACATCGATGCTGCCTCTGCAAGAAACAATCCCACAGCATCCTGAGAAAATGTCATAGGTCTGATCAATATTCATTCTAGATTCAGATTATGCCCTTTAGCCAGTTGGCTATCCAGCCACCGGCCAGTGCTAATTCCTTAATTTGACGCAGGAGGTAGGCTAGAGGAGCCTTGTATCCTTAAAGTTGAAGTTCGTTCATTGTAAGTGGTTACAGTCCATGCAGTTCTTTGTGAACCAAGTGACACACCTGAGTCACAAACTCCCTGCTGGGTCTCAGCCTCCTCATGCACTGCTCCTCTGCCATTACCAGGTATCGCAGTCGACCTCCAGTTAAACATACAGAGCTTCTCGGGTCACTGTGTGTAGCGACGCCTTTATGAAGATTTTCGCTGTTCAGTAAGTAGTTCTAGCAAAATTGTAAATACGTTTTAAAAATAACCCATTCACTGAGAATACCGGACAGAGGGAAGTCCTCACCAGAACATTCAAGGACAATGTTGCACTTATAGGGCTGATTCCACCATCAGCCCCTCCCAGCGAGAAGCGACACTCACAGGAAGTTACAAGTTGGCATCGGATGGATGGGAAATCCTGGGCTACAGGCCGATGATTTACCAACTTACATTTCACTCCTCCCTCGGAGCACCCGATTGTGGAATAGGCCCTGCAGTGAGCAGAGGAATACTTATCCTGTGGTATTAAAGGGTAACAACATTGACTAGGCACATATTTATGTACTTCTGTTTGTGTTTATCCAGGGCAAAGCAATTTGCTTGATCAGCAGCCCATCCACTGGCTTAAACGTCCACTCCTTGTCCTATCGGCGTTCTGTGGATGCAGTGTGTACTACCTACAGGATGCACTGCAGCATCTCACCGAGGTTTCTTCAGCAGCACCTCCCAAACCCGCGACCTCCACCACCTGGAAGGACAAGGGCAGCATGTGCATGGGAACAACACCACCTCCAAGTTCCTCACCAAATCACACACCATCCCGACTTGGACATATATCATTGTTCCTTCATCGTCGCTGGGTCAAAATCCTGGAACTCTCTACCTAACAGCACTGTGGGAGAACCGTCACCACACGGTCTGCAGCGGTTCAAGAAGACGGCTCACCACCATCTGCTTAAGGGCAACGAGGGATTGGCAATAAATGCCGATCTTGCCAGCGATGTCCACATCCCAGGAATTAATTTTTAAAAAGATTTTGTAATCAGACCTAATATTCAACCCCCTCCCACAGACATTCATTTTAATGCAGCGATTCCACTGAAGAGAAACTATGATGACGCAGAGCTGGGGATCCCTCGCTGAGCACGTTTGCCAGGCAGCAAGTACCTTGTAGAATCCCTTCTTATAAAAGTTACATTCCAAAGGAAATGAGCCTTCCCGCTCCATATTTTCAATTAGTTGAAACTTTTCACGTAAATGGGTTTAAAAACGTCCAGAAATATTTAATCTCCTAAGGGTGATTTAAACACTCTGATAGATTAGCTGCAATAAAGGTAACACTTAGCAGACACTAACATTTGCCTAACAATAATCTCCACTGTATTTCCCTCCAAGCCACATAATTAAAACCACTGTGTAAAGTTCAGGGCTGATTGTGCCCATCAAAGGCCAGTTGTGTACCTGTTTTGTGTTCTTTAAGGAGCAGGGGTTGATAGACGTTAGGGAGCATGGTGACTGACTTGTACAGAAGGAAAAGGAAAAAAAAATTTGCAAACCGGGCTCGATAGAGTAAATAAGGAGAAACTGTTTCCACTGGCAGGAGGGTTGGTAACCAGAGGACACGGGTTTAAGATAATCGACAAAAAAACAGGGGCGAGATGAAGAGAATTTTTTTAAGCAGCGAGTTATGATCTGGAATGCACTGCCTGAAAGAGTGGTGGAAGCAGATTCAATAGTGACTTTCAAAAGGGAATTGGATATATAACTGAAAAGGAATCATTTGCAGGGCTATGGGGAAAGGGCAGAGGAGTGGCACTAATTGGATAGCTCTTTTAAAGAGCCGGCACATGCACGATGGGACAAATGGCCTCCTTCTGTGCTGTATGATAGGGGTTCAGGTACATAGATCATTGAAGTGTTATGAACAGATGCAGAAAATAATCAAGAAGGCTAATGGAATGCTGGCCTTTCTATCTGGTGGACTAGAGTACAAGGGGGCAGAAGTTATGCTGCAGCTATACAAAACCCTGGTTAGACCGCACCTGGAGTACTGTGAGCAGTTCTGGGCACCGCACCTTCGGAAGGACATATTGGCCTTGGGGGGAGTGCAGCGTAGGTTTACTAGAATGATACCCGGACTTCAAGGGTTAAGTTACGAGGAGAGATTACACAAATTGGGGTTGTATTCTCTAGAGTTTTGAAGGTTAAGGGGTGATCTGATCAAAGTTTATAAGATATTAAGGGGAACAGATAGGGTGGATAGAGAGAAACTATTTCCGCTGGTTGGGGATTCTAGGAGTAGGGGGCACAGTCTAAAAATTAGAGCCAGACCTTTCAGGAGCGAGATTAGAAAACATTTCTACACACAAAGGGTGGTAGAAGTTTGGAACTCTCTTCCGCAAACGGCAATTGACACTAGCTCAATTGCTAAATTTAAATCTGAGATAGGTAGCTTTTTGGCAACCAAAGGTATTAAGGGATATGGGCCAAAGGCAGGTATATGGAGTTAGATCACAGATCAGCCATGATCTTATCAAATGGCGGAGCAGGCACGAGGGGCTGAATGGCCTACTCCTGTTCCTATATTCCTATGTTCCTATAATCCACTGATTCTATAAACCTTGTATGGTCAGAAAGCCAGGCATTTTTGGGGGAACAGATTTTGTTTTCTGAAAGTTCCAGATTTCTACTACCCTTTGTGTGAAGAAATGCTTCCTGACATCACCCCTGAATGGCCGAACTCTAATTTTAAGGTTATACCCTCCACCAGAGGAAATCGTTCTGGACTCCCCCACCAGATGAAGTAGTTTCTCTTGATCTACCCTATCAAATCCTTTAATCATCTTAAACACCTCAATTAGATCACCCCTTAATCTTCTACACTCAAGGGAATTAAAAAAAAATTCAAAATATATTTTATTTCATAAAATTTAAATGTATTAAATTAAAAGTTCAATGTAAATATCACAATTACAATACAATACAAATCATACACAATACGATTCCATTATTATAATTTAAAACACAGTACATATCTTCTAATACATGCCATACAATACAAGGTGGGATGGCCTTACCCAGTGGCTTTTCCCCATTGAGCCTTTGCTTAGGCCGCACCTCACTTTAGTGTGTCCCGCAGCACATACTCCTGGACCTTGAAGTGTGCCAGTGGGCAACACTCGGTCGTGGACAGCTCCTTCAGCTGGAAGACCAGCAGGTTTCAGGCAGACCAATGGCCTCCTTCACCGAGATGATGGTCTTCCAGCAGCAGTTGATATCTGTCTCGGTGTGCGTTCTGGGGAATAGCCCGTAGAGCGCGGCGTCCTGTGTTACTGAGCCGTTGGGGATGAACCGGGACAGATACCAACGCATCTCTCTCCAAACCTTCTGCGTGAAGGAGCAGTCCACTAGGAGATGGACGACGGTCTCCTCCCCGCTGCAGCCTCGAGGGCAGCTCGTGGGGCGCTGAGATTCCGTGCATGCAGGAAATACCGCTCTGGAGTCTCACCACCATCCAGGCTATATCCTGGTGCCTGTTGGTCAGTTCCAGCAACGAGACGTTCTGCCAAATGGCTTTGACCGTCTGGTCGGGGAACTGCCCGATCTGATCCACCCTCTCTTTTCTCTGCAGGATCCCCAGAACGTTCCATGCCGACCACTGTCTGACGGCCTTGTGGTCGAAAGGGTACCTCCTCAGGAACTTCTCCACATGGGACAGGTGGTGGGGTATGGTCCAGCTGGACGGGACTTCTGAAAACTCAAGGGAATACAAGCCTAGTCTATGCAGCCTGTCCTCATAATTGAACTCTTTTAGCCCCAGTATTATTCTGGTGAATCTGCGCTGCACCCCCTCCAAGGCCAATATATCCTTCCTGAACTGTGATGCCCAGAACTAATGCAACATTTCTGGGGTTGGTCCCAATTAGAGATGCAGAGGGGGTTCCTGACCTGGTTTGGGCCACCAACCAGGACCTCACCAGATGGAGGGGGCAGGGTGGAATATAAGGTGCTGCTGCTGTTTAAAGGGGATTTATTTCCTGCTGTAGCAGGAAAACAATGGTGTGGTGTCATCCAGTGATGCATTAGGGTTAGGGTTAGGGTTCACAAAATGGGCTGAGGGAGAGCTAATATTTGATGCTAAGGTCAATCCATCCCACACCACAGCTACGCAGACTCCAGGGGAGGAGGTGAAAGAGTGGATCAATGCGCTGTTCAACGTTCAGAGCCCCCAGGAGTAGATTACCGAAAAAGTTTGCCAGGCTCAGAGGGGTCGATTATAACCCCCCACCACCGGGCGGGGGTTACGATCGGGTGAGTCCACTTACCCAAGGTCGCTCCGCTCCCATCCAATGCCATTTTATATTTTCGCCGACTTTCAAGTCATCCAAGGCTCTCGTCACGGGTATCTGATTGAAATGCGGCACTCCCTCACTGCTGTACTGAAACGTCAGCCTAAATTATGTGCTCAAGTCTCTGGAGTAGGACTTGACCAGTAACAACAACTTGCATTTATATAGCACCTTTAACATAGTAAAACGTCCCAAGGCACTTCACAGGAACGTCATTAAACAATACTTGATACTGAGCCACAGAAGGAGATATTAGGACCGTGGACTAAAAGTTTGGTCAAAGAGGTAGGTTTTAAGGAACGTCTTGAAGGAGGAGAGAGAGGTAGGGAGGCGGAGAGGTTTAGGAAGAAAATTCCAGAGCTTAGGGCCCAGGCAGCTGAGGGCACAGCCGTCAATGGTGGAGCGAAGGAAATCGGGGATGTGCAAGAGGCCAGAATTGAAGGAGCGCAGAAATCTCGGAGGGTAGTAGGGCTGGAGGAGGTTACAGAGCTAGGGAGGGGCAAGGACATGGAGGGATTTGAAAACTAGAATGAGAATTTTAAAATTGAGGCGTTGCCATACCAGGAGCCAATGTAGGTCAGCGAGCACAGGGGTGGGGGGTGAGCAGGACTTGGTGTGAGTTCGGATACAGCAGCAGAGTTTTGGATGAGCTCAAGTTTAAAGCCACAATCTTCTAACGCAAAGGCAAGAGGGCTGACCACTGAGCTACGGCAGCATACACTGAACAATGTACAGATCTGGCCCTACATTACCCAAACAATGTACAGATCTGGCCCTACATTATCTAAACAATGTACAGACCTGGCCCTACATTACCCAAACAATGTACAGATCTGGCCCTACATTACCCAAACAATGTACAGATCTGGCCCCACATTACCCAATGTACAGGTCTGGCCCTACATTACCCAATGTACAGATCTGGCCCTACATTACCCAAACAATGTACAGATCTGGCCCTACATTACCCAATGTACAGATCTGGTCCTACATTACCCAATGTACAGATCTGGCCCTACATTACCCAAACAATGTACAGATCTGGCCCTACATTACCCAATGTACAGATCTGGTCCTACATTACCCAATGTACAGATCTGGCCCTACATTACCCAAACAATGTACAGGTCTGACCCTACATTACCCAATGTACAGATCTGGCCCTACATTACCCAATGTACAGATCTGGCCCTACTTTACCCAATGTACAGATCTGGTCCTACATTACCCAATGTACAGATCTGGCCCTACTTTACCCAATGTACAGATCTGGCCCTACTTTACCCAATGTACAGATCTGGCCCTACTTTACCCAATGTACAGATCTGGTCCTACATTACCCAATGTACAGATCTGGTCCTACATTACCCAATGTACAGATCTGGTCCTACATTACCCAATGTACAGATCTGGCCCTACTTTACCCAATGTACAGATCTGGTCCTACATTACCCAAACAATGTACAGATCTGGTCCTACATTACCCAATGTACAGATCTGGTCCTACATTACCCAATGTACAGATCTGGCCCTACATTACCCAATGTACAGATCTGGTCCTACATTACCCAATGTACAGATCTGGCCCTACATTACCCAATGTACAGATCTGGTCCTACATTACCCAATGTACAGATCTGGCCCTACTTTACCCAATGTACAGATCTGGCCCTACATTACCCAAACAATGTCCCTGGAAGAGCTCACCCTCTGTACCAATGTTTGTATTCCCTAGAATCGCAATCATTGCCCGGTTAGTACGAACTACTGCTGAGCTATTAGTGCTTTTATACTGTAAACTTACACTCCCGGGGGTGTGTATTGAGTTGGCCCAAACTAATTTCCATTAAAATCCTTACGCCCAATAGAAACTTTCATCTAGTCAGTCTGGGCTAGCTTTGAACTCAGTTTACAGAGGTGACATAATGGACTGGATTTTGCTCTGAGCGACAAACTAATGGTGCCCCGCCACTCATTAGACTTGGACTTTCCTATAAACTTTTCATGGGCTTTTTTCACAACAAGTTCCTCTCATGGGGCCCTCAATCCAGCGCGGTGCCCTCTCCTGGGTACCTGGGACCTGTGTGAATGGGGCAAACATCTGTCCATCCTCTTAACCAATCAGATTGAATAATCATAGAATCATAGAATCATAGAAGTTACAACATGGAAACAGGCCCTTTGGCCCAACATGTCCATGTCGCCCAGTTTATACCACTAAGCTAGTCCCAATTTCCTGCACTTGGCCCATATCCCTCTATACCCATCTTACCCATGTAACTGTCCAAATGCTTTTTAAAAGACAAAATTGTACCCGCCTCTACTACTGCCTCTGGCAGCTCGTTCCAGACACTCACCACCCTTTGAGTGAAAAAATTGCCCCTCTGGACCCTTTTGTATCTCTCCCCTCTCACCTTAAATCTATGCCCCCTCGTTATAGACTCCCCTACCTTTGGGAAAAGATTTTGACTATCTACCTTATCTATGCCCCTCATTATTTTATGGACTTCTATAAGATCACCCCGAAACCTCCTACTCTCCAGGGAAAAAAGTCCCAGTCTGTCTAACCTCTCCCTATAAGTCAAACCATCAAGTCCCGGCAGCATCCTAGTAAATCTTTTCTGCACTCTTTCTAGTTTAATAATATCCATTCTATAATAGGGTGACCAGAACTGTACACAGTATTCCAAGTGTGGCCTCACCAATGCCCTGTACAACTTCAACAAGACATCCCAACTCCTGTATTCAATGTTCTGACCAATTAAACCAAGCATGCCGAATGCCTTCTTCACCACCCTATCCACCTGTGACTCCACTTTCAAGGAGCTATGAACCTGTACTCCTAGATCTCTTTGTTCTATAACTCTCCCCAACGCCCTACCATTAACGGAGTAGGTCCTGGCCCGATTCGATCTACCAAAATGCATCACCTCACATTTATCTAAATTAAACTCCATCTGCCATTCATCGGCCCACTGGCCCAATTTATCAAGATCCCGTTGCAATCCTAGATAACCTTCTTCACTGTCCACAATGCCACCAATCTTGGTGTCATCTGCAAACTTACTAACCATGCCTCCTAAATTCTCATCCAAATCATTAATATAAATAACAAATAACAGCGGACCCAGCACCGATCCCTGAGGCACACCGCTGGACACAGGCATCCAGTTTGAAAAACAACCCTCTACAACCACCCTCTGTCTTCTGTCGTCAAGCCAATTTTGTATCCAATTGGCTACCTCACCTTGGATCCCATGAGATTTAACCTTATGTAACAACCTACCATGCGGTACCTTGTCAAAGGCTTTGCTGAAGTCCATGTAGACCACGTCTACTGCACAGCCCTCATCTATCTTCTTGGTTACCCCTTCAAAAAACTCAATCAAATTTGTGAGACATGATTTTCCTCTCACAAAACCATGCTGACTGTTCCTAATTAGTCCCTGCCTCTCCAAATGCCTGTAGATCCTGTCCCTCAGAATACCCTCTAACAACTTACCCACTACAGATGACAGGCTCACCGGTCTGTAGTTCCCAGGCTTTTCCCTGCCGCCCTTCTTAAACAAAGGCACAACATTTGCTACCCTCCAATCTTCAGGCACCTCACCTGTAGCTGTCGATGATTCAAATATCTCTGCTAGGGGACCCGCAATTTCCTCCCTAACCTCCCATAACGTCCTGGGATACATTTCATCAGGTCCCGGAGATTTATCTACCTTGATGCGCGTTAAGACTTCCAGCACCTCCCTCTCTGTAATATGTACACTCCTCAAGACATCACTATTTATTTCCCCAAGTTCCCTAACATCCATGCCTTTCTCAACAGTAAATACCAATGTGAAATATTCATTCAGGATCTCACCCATCTCTTGTGGTTCCGCACATAGATGACCTTGTTGATCGTTAAGAGGCCCTACTCTCTCCCTAGTTACTCTTTTGCCCTTTATGTATTTGTAGAAGCTCTTTGGATTCTCCTTTGCCTTATCTGCCAAAGCAATCTCATGTCCCCTTTTTGCCCTCCTGATTTCTCTCTTAACTCTACTCCGGCAATCTCTATACTCTTCAAGGGATCCACTTGATCCCAGCTGCCTATGCATGTCATATGCCTCCTTCTTCTTTTTGACTAGGGCCTCAATCTCCCGAGTCATCCAAGGTTCCCTACTTCTACCAGCCTTGCCCTTCACTTTATAAGGAATGTGCTTACCCTGAACCCTGGTTAACACACTTTTGAAAGCCTCCCACTTACCAGACGTCCCTTTGCCTGCCAACAGACTCTCCCAATCAACTTCTGAAAGTTCCTGTCTAATACCATCAAAATTGGCCTTTCCCCAATTTAGAATAATGTTAATAAGCAGCACAGACACAGAATCAGAAAGTGTAAGTTAGAATAGTGAATTCAATGTCAAATCAGGTACAGAATGAGAAATAAAGAGAGGGTAAGAAATTTCGAATTAAAAGACAAAGAAAAAAGATACAAAGAAAAAGTTAAAAAAAAATTTAAAATTTTAATTTTTAAAAAAATGTCCAGCGACAATTAAAATGTGAAGGAACGAGACTCCACAGTTGTAAAATTAAATTTTCAGTGTCAGAGAGGTGGTTTGGCAGTCATTAAAATTTACCACGCATTAAAATTTTGATTACGCTTAAAAAACTGGACATACCTTTTTCTGGCAAGATTACTTTGTTTCCATCAGGGCAGAAAAGGAACTTTACGCTGTTGCAGCCATTAGGCAGGGGAGCCAGTCAGTGAGATCCCTTTCCCGCAAAGTATCTGGACGAGCAGGGCAACTTCTGGATTTCCACGTTTAACTGCGTACGTGGAGGCATCAGAAGTTGCTCTACCGTTTGCCCTGAAATAACACTGAGCCCTGTTAGGCACACCATTAGTTTTAGAGCAAAATCTGGCTCATCATCTTCAGCCTCCGCTCGGAGGGAAACTGTACCAGAATTTTTGCAGAATTTTGCACGCTGACTAAAGTTGGAACAGAGACACCACAGGTAGAAAATAATTCTTCAGGGAGTATTCGAATTTTCCATCCAAAAATACACACATTCATCTTTTGAGTAGTCTGGTAATTACATTCCTGAGGTCTCACACAACCTCACACTCCCCAATGCTAAAATCCAGCTGGATTAGTTGAGTTTTGACTCAGATCTTAGCTGGTTACTGGGTGGAGTCCTTCGTGACAACAAAATAGCGGCCCTCAGGCAAAAGGAAAAAAAAGATTAAAGATTACTTTGTGGAATAGCAGAAGAGCAATCGGGTTTTCTCGTACAATGAAAAGCCTAATAATTAGAAAAGTACATGGGGGGAAATTCTAATCGCCAAAGCTAGCATGTGAGTGTTTAGCACACTTGTGCTACATTCCTGTGCATGCTATTCTCACACAGATAATAGCAAACAGCAGGAGGAAATTGGACTGTATTTCCTAGTTTAGGGGCACTGAGGCTTGTTTTATAATCCTGACCGCTCCCCAACCAAGATCAGCTCACTCAGCACAGTTGAGGGATACTACCTGGGACCTTACTGGAGTGTAGTGCTCAGTTCAACACTATGATGTGCCTTTACTAACTGAGCCATCAGCAGTCCAGTCCATTAGGCTTTTACTCCCAATTGATGTTACTTTAAGACAGGTCATCTAAAGCAGTCTGAGGGTGAGGTTATACTCTTCTTCAGTTCTCTTGTTCCTGTTGTCCCACATTGTGACAGACTACATTTCTTTCTTGCTTCCATTTTACCTGGTACATTGGCATGCCAAAGCAATGAGATTAGGACAGGTTTCGATAAGAACGCTCCCTAGATGCTCTTAGCTGAATGTTCTTTGGGTCTGATGCAATTACTTTGAAAAAAAAATTAGAGAAAGATAAAACTTGCATTTATATAGCTCCTTTCATGTCCTCAGGATGTGCCAAAGCACTTTACAGCCAATGAAATACTTTTGAAGCGTAGTCACTGTTGTAATATAGGAAACACGGCAGCCGATATGCGCACAGCAAGCTCCCAGAAATAGCAGAGATATTGACCAAATAATTTGTTTTTTGATGATATTGGTTGAGGGATAAATATTGGCCAGGACACCGGGGAGAACTCCCCTGCTCATCTCCGAAATAGGGCCATGGAATCTTTTACGCCCACCTGAGAGGGCAGACAGGGCCTCAATTTAACGTCTCATCTGAAAGATGGCACTTCCAACAGTGCAGCGCTCCCTCAGTGCTGCATTGGAGTCTCAGCCTGGATCATGCGCTCAAGTCTCTGGAGTGGGACTTGACTCAGAGGCCAGAAGGATTTTAGATTGCCATGGACCGTTAACAAACATCAGTTTCTCATTAAATGGTGTTACCCGACTACAGTCAAAAGAACAGTGCAGCAGTGGCTTAGTACTAAGCTGTATGCGTTTACGGTAATTGTAACTAATCAGAGGTTCTGTCAAATTATAGCTCCCACTACTGCAAGAAACCTCATCACCTTCAGTGCTGCTCGTAAGGCTGTGACAGCAAAGAATCTGTAGGACTAATCCAGGTTACTGACAGACATTTTATTCTCTGGACAAGGTGTCATTATTTGTGATGAGGTGCTCACGAGCCCTTGGAGTCGACAGAAGAGGCCGATTCTGTCAAACATCCAGAAGTCCAATCCGTGACATACGATTGTAGAAAAACAACGGAATACGATCTGCTTTTGGGTGGAGGTTCCACAAGTCCGAATTCAAACAAAATCCTCTTTGAACAGTATATTCCAAGGATTATCAAAACATTTATAATTCAGTTTTAATTTGCTACTTACATGATTCAGTTATTTTTCATTGACATGTCATAACCTTATTAGCAAGGTTTCCTAGTTTGTTTGTTTGAACTAAACCCAACCCCTAGAACAGAAGAATTTTTAGCACAGGTAAGGCCCAATAAGTCTCACCCTTTTCTCAATTCATTCTCAGGATGTGGATGCCGCTGGCAAGGCCGGCATTTATTGCCCATCTTTAGTTGCCCTGAGAAGGTGGTGGTGGGCCTTCTTCTTGAACGGCTAGTGAGTGGCTTTCTTGGCCATTTCAGATGGCAGTTAAGAGCCAACTATGTTGGTATGGGACTGGAGTCACACATAGGCCAGACCAGGTAAGGACGGCAGGTTTCCTTCCCTAAAGGACATTAGTGAACCAGTGGGGTTTTTACGAGAATCCGACAGCATCATGGTCACTTTTATTGATACCATCTTTTTATATCCAGATTTTAAAAAAATCTTTTATAAAATTTCAATCAATGAATTCAAATTCTCAAACTGCAGTAGTAGGATATAAACTCACATTCTCTGGATTATTAGTCTAGGCCTCTGGACTACTAGTAACACAACCACAACATCACCATACCCTTGACAGATCCTAACCATGTCTACCCACCTACTCACCATATCCCTCAATCCCTTCTCCCGACAGGAAGCAGCTTTGGAGACAGGAAGAGGAGCTCATTGATATCTTTGCCCTTGACTTCTTATGAAGAAAGAGCCAGCAAGATTATGGGCATGGAGACAATAGAAGAAGTGGGAGAAGTTGGATTCGGAGACCTCCCACAAAGCCATGGCTGGTATTCTTTGCTTTTTGTTACTAATCTCTCTTTCACCCACTCATTCATTCCCTCACACTCAGGTCCACACTGCACATGGCACGATATTGCAGTGTAATGCTCCACAATTGTCTTGCCCTGTGTAGCTATGTTTGAAGGGATCTCTTACAGCAAGCATTGTAAAATATCTTCTTCAGCTCCACCAGGTGCCCAGCCGGAGCAGTCAGGCAAGCCAACTATACAGCTTCGACCTAGCACCTCATAACAGCCAACGTATCCAGCTCTACTGTGGAAAACACCTGCACAAATATACATAAGAACATAGGAACAGGAGTAGGCCATTCAGCCCCTTGAGTCAGTTCCGCTATTCAATCAGATCATGGCTGACCCGTACCTCAACTCCATTGCCTGCCTTTGCTCCATATCCCTTGATACATTTAGCTAACAAAAATCTATCGATCTCAGTCTTGAAAATTCCAATTGTCTCAGCATCCACAACCTTTTGAGGGAGAGAGTTCCAGATTTCTACTACCCTTTGTGTGAACAATGGGATTCCTGATTTCACTCCTGAATGGCCTAGCGCTAATTTTAAGATTATGACCCCTTGTTCTTGACTCCCTCATCAGATGAAATAGTTTCTCTCTATCTACCCTATCAAATCCCATTATCATTTTAAACGCCTCGATCAGGTCACCCCTCAAACTTCTGTATTCTTGGGAATACAAGCAAAGTTTATGCAACCTGCCCTCATAATTTAACCTTCTAAACCCTGATGTCATTCTCCGTGTACAAAGCTGGGGATCCAGTACACATTACTCACCACCTCAAAAAATGGTCCAACCTGCCGGATATAAGTGAGGCTGCCTCAAGTGGGTCCCAATGCAGGTTAGACATCGATCCAAACAGCCCTCCTCCATGGTGCGGAGTGCAGTGCAATAGAAGGACCTCCCTTAAAGGCCTCATTTGGATAGCCTTTCAAAGAGCCGGCACAGGCACGATGGGCCGAATGGCCTCCTTCTAAGCTGTAGGGGTCCCATATTTTGCATATTCTATTGTGCAAACATGGGATCTCTAATTTAAAAAAAGGAAAATCCCCAGCCACCCCATCAAAAAACAAAAGGTGTAACCTTGGGAAACTTGGTAGAAAAATCGACTGATACCATTTTAGAATGAGGTAAAACCAAATTTTAAAAAAAGAATTTATGTTGCGAAGCAAACCAAACTAGACATCCCCTCCCTCAAACCAAACTAGACATCCCCTCCCTCAAACCTATCTAGACATCCCCTCCCTCAAACCAAACTAGACATCCCCTCCCTCAAGCCAAACTAGACATCCCCTCCCTCAAACCAAACTAGACATCCCCTCCCTCAAGCCAAACTAGACATCCCCTCCCTCAAACCAAACTAGACATCCCCTCCCTCAAACCAAACTAGACATCCCCTCCCTCAAGCCAAACTAGACATCCCCTCCCTCAAACCAAACTAGACATCCCCTCCCTCAAACCAAACTAGACATCCCCTCCCTCAAACCAAACTAGACATCCCCTCCCTCAAACCAAACTAGACATCCCCTCCCTCAAACCAAACTAGACATCCCCTCCCTCAAGCCAAACTAGACATCCCCTCCCTCAAACCAAACTAGACATCCCCTCCCTCAAACCAAACTAGATATCCCCTCCCTCAAACCAAACTAGACATCCCCTCCCTCAAGCCAAACTAGACATCCACTCCCTCAAACCAAACTAGACATCCCCTCCCTCAAACCAAACTAGACATCCCCTCCCTCAAACCAAACTAGACATCCCATCCCTCAAACCAAACTAGACATCCCCTCCCTCAAACCAAACTAGACATCCCCTCCCTCAAACCAAACTAGACATCCCCTCCCTCAAACCAAACTAGACATCCCCTCCCTCAAACCAAACTAGACATCCCCTCCCTCAAACCAAACTAGACATCCCCTCCCTCAAACCAAACTAGACATCCCCTCCCTCAAACCAAACTAGACATCCCCTCCCTCAAACCAAACTAGACATCCCCTCCCTCAAACCAAACTAGACAACCCCTCCCTCAAAACAAACTAGACATCCTCTCCCTCAAACCAAACTAGACATCCCCTCCCTCAAACCAAACTAGACATCCCCTCCCTCAAACCAAACTAGACATCCCCTCCCTCAAACCAAACTAGACATCCCCTCCCTCAAACCAAACTAGACATCCCCTCCCTCAAGCCAAACTAGACATCCCCTCCCTCAAGCCAAACTAGACATCCCCTCCCTCAAACAAAACTAGACATCCCCTCGCTCAAACCAAACTAGACAACCCCTCCCTCAAACCAAACTAAACATCCCCTCCCTCAAACCAAACTAGACATCCCCTCCCTCAAACGAAACTAGACATCCCCTCCCTCAAACCAAATTAGACATCCCCTCCCTCAAACCAAACTAGACATCCCCTCCCTCAAGCCAAACTAGACATCCACTCCCTCAAACCAAACTAGACATCCCCTCCCTCAAACCAAACGAGACATCCCCTCCCTCAAACCAAACTAGACATCCCCTCCCTCAAACCAAACTAGACATCCCCTCCCTCAAGCCAAACTAGACATCCCCTCCCTCAAACCAAACTAGACATCCCCTCCCTCAAACCAAACTAGACATCCCCTCCCTCAAACCAAACTAGACATCCCCTCCCTCAAACCAAACTAGACATCCCCTCCCTCAAACCAAACTAGACATCCCCTCCCTCAAGCCAAACTAGACATCCCCTCCCTCAAACCAAACTAGACATCCCCTCCCTCAAACCAAACTAGACATCCCCTCCCTCAAGCCAAACTAGACATCCCCTCCCTCAAGCCAAACTAGACATCCCCTCCCTCAAACAAAACTAGACATCCCCTCCCTCAAACCAAACTAGACAACCCCTCCCTCAAACCAAACTAGACATCCCCTCCCTCAAACCAAACTAGACATCCCCTCCCTCAAACCAAATTAGACATCCCCTCCCTCAAACCAAACTAGACATCCCCTCCCTCAAGCCAAACGAGACATCCCCTCCCTCAAGCCAAACTAGACATCCCCTCCCTCAAACCAAACTAGACATCCCCTCCCTCAAACCAAACTAGACATCCCCTCCCTCAAAACCAAACTAGACATCCCCTCCCTCAAGCCAAACTAGACATCCCCTCCCTCAAACCAAACTAGACATCCCCTCCCTCAAGCCAAACTAGACATCCCCTCCCTCAAACCAAACTAGACATCCCCTCCCTCAAACCAAACTAGACATCCCCTCCCTCAAACCAAACTAGACATCCCCTCCCTCAAACCAAACTAGACATCCCCTCCCTCAAACCAAACTAGACATCTCCTCCCTCAAACCAAACTAGACATCCCCTCCCTCAAACCAAACTAGACATCCCATCACTCAAACCAAACTAGACATCCCCTCCCTCAAGCCAAAGTAGACATCCCCTCCTTCAAAACAAACTAGACATCCCCTCCCTCAAACCAAACTAGACATCCCCTCCCTCAAACCAAACTAGACATCCCCTCCCTCAAGCCAAACTAGACATCCCCTCCCTCAAACCAAACTAGACATCCCCTCCCTCAAAACCAAACTAGACATCCCCTCCCTCAAGCCAAACTAGACATCCCCTCCCTCAAACCAAACTAGACATCCCCTCCCTCAAGCCAAACTAGACATCCCCTCCCTCAAACCAAACTAGACATCCCCTCCCTCAAACCAAACTAGACATCCCATCCCTCAAACCAAACTAGACATCCCCTCCCTCAAACCAAACTAGACATCCCCTCCCTCAAACCAAACTAGACATCCCCTCCCTCAAACCAAACTAGACATCCCCTCCCTCAATCCAAACTAGACATCCCCTCCCTCAAACCAAACTAGACATCCCCTCCCTCAAACCAAACTAGACATCCCCTCCCTCAAACCAAACTAGACATCCCCTCCCTCAAACCAAACTAGACATCCCCTCCCTCAAACCAAACTAGACATCCCCTCCCTCAAACCAAACTAGACATCTCCTCCCTCAAACCAAACTAGACATCCCCTCCCTCAAACCAAACTAGACATCCCATCACTCAAACCAAACTAGACATCCCCTCCCTCAAGCCAAAGTAGACATCCCCTCCTTCAAAACAAACTAGACATCCCCTCCCTCAAACCAAACTAGACATCCCCTCCCTCAAACCAAACTAGACATCCCCTCCCTCAAGCCAAACTAGACATCCCCTCCCTCAAACCAAACTAGACATCCCCTCCCTCAAAACCAAACTAGACATCCCCTCCCTCAAGCCAAACTAGACATCCCCTCCCTCAAACCAAACTAGACATCCCCTCCCTCAAGCCAAACTAGACATCCCCTCCCTCAAACCAAACTAGACATCCCCTCCCTCAAACCAAACTAGACATCCCATCCCTCAAACCAAACTAGACATCCCCTCCCTCAAACCAAACTAGACATCCCCTCCCTCAAACCAAACTAGACATCCCCTCCCTCAAACCAAACTAGACATCCCCTCCCTCAATCCAAACTAGACATCCCCTCCCTCAAACCAAACTAGACATCCCCTCCCTCAAACCAAACTAGACATCCCCTCCCTCAAACCAAACTAGACATCCCCTCCCTCAAACCAAACTAGACATCCCCTCCCTCAAACCAAACTAGACATCCCCTCCCTCAAACCAAACTAGACATCCCCTCCCTCAAACCAAACTAGACATCCCCTCCCTCAAACCAAACTAGACATCCCCTCCCTCAAACCAAACTAGACATCCCCTCCCTCAAACCAAACTAGACATCCCCTCCCTCAAACCAAACTAGACATCCCCTCCCTCAAACCAAACTAGACATCCCCTCCCTCAAGCCAAACGAGACATCCCCTCCCTCAAACCAAACTAGACATCCCCTCCCTCAAACCAAACTAGACATCCCCTCCCTCAAACCAAACTAGACATCCCCTCGCTCAAGCCAAACTAGACATCCCCTCCCTCAAACCAAACTAGACATCCCCTCCCTCAAACCAAACTAGACATCCCCTCCCTCAAACCAAACTAGATATCCCCTCCCTCAAACCAAACTAGACATCCCCTCCCTCAAACCAAACTAGACATCCCCTCCCTCAAACCAAACTAGACATCCCCTCCCTCAAGCCAAACTAGACACCCCCTCCCTCAAACCAAACTAGACATCCCCTCCCTCAAACCAAACTAGACATCCCCTCCCTCAAACCAAACTAGACATCCCCTCCCTCAAACCAAACTAGACATCCCCTCCCTCAAACCAAACTAGACATCCCCTCCCTCAAACCAAACTAGACATCCCCTCCCTCAAGCCAAACTGGACATCCCCTCCCACAAGCCAAACTAGACATCCCCTCCCTCAAACCAAACTAGACATCCCCTCCCTCAAACCAAACTAGACAACCCCTCCCTCAAACCAAACTAGACATCCCCTCCCTCAAACCAAACTAGACATCCCCTCCCTCAAACCAAACTAGACATCCCCTCCCTCAAACCAAACTAGACATCCCCTCCCTCAAACCAAACTAGACATCCCCTCCCTCAAGCCAAACTAGACATCCCCTCCCTCAAGCCAAACTAGACATCCCCTCCCTCAAACCAAACTAGACATCCCCTCCCTCAAACCAAACTAGACATCCCCTCCCTCAAAACAAACTAGACATCCCCTCCCTCAAGCCAAACTAGACATCCCCTCCCTCAAACCAAACTAGACATCCCCTCCCTCAAACCAAACTAGACATCCCCTCCCTCAAGCAAACTAGACATCCCCTCCCTCAAACCAAACTAGACATCCCCTCCCTCAAACCAAACTAGACATCCCCTCCCTCAAACCAAACTAGACATCCCCTCCCTCAAACCAAACTAGACATCCCCTCCCTCAAACCAAACTAGACATCCCCTCCCTCAAACCAAACTAGACATCCCCTCCCTCAAACCAAACTAGACATCCCATCCCTCAAACCAAACTAGACATCCCCTCCCTCAAGCCAAACTAGACATCCCCTCCCTCAAACCAAACTAGACATCCCCTCCCTCAAACCAAACTAGACATCCCCACCCTCAAACCAAACTAGACATCCCCTCCCTCAAGCCAAACTAGACATCCCCTCCCTCAAACCAAACTAGACATCCCCTCCCTCAAACCAAACTAGACATCCCCTCCCTCA
Source organism: Heptranchias perlo (assembly GCF_035084215.1). NCBI lineage: Eukaryota > Metazoa > Chordata > Chondrichthyes > Hexanchiformes > Hexanchidae > Heptranchias > Heptranchias perlo. Next base: position 18,503,194 of record NC_090335.1, read on the forward strand.
AGCCAAACTAGACATCCCCTCCCTCAAACCAAACTAGACATCCCCTCCCTCAAACCAAACTAGACATCCCCTCCCTCAAACCAAACTAGACATCCCCTCCCTCAAACCAAACTAGACATCCCCTCCCTCAAACCAAACTAGACATCCCCTCCCTCAAACCAAACTAGACATCTCCTCCCTCAAAACAAACTAGACATCCCCTCCCTCAAACCAAACTAGACATCCCCTCCCTGAAACCAAACTAGACATCCCCTCCCTCAAACCAAACTAGACATCCCCTCCCTCAAACCAAACTAGACATCCCCTCCCTCAAACCAAACTAGACATCCCCTCCCTCAAACCAAACTAGACATCCCCTCCCTCAAACCAAACTAGACATCCCCTCCCTCAAACCAAACTAGACATCCCCTCCCTCAAACCAAACTAGACATCCCCTCCCTCAAACCAAACTAGACATCCCCTCCCTCAAACCAAACTAGACATCCCCTCCCTCAAACCAAACTAGACATCCCCTCCCTCAAGCCAAACTAGACATCCCATCCCTCAAACCAAACTGGAAATCCCCTCCCTCAAGCCAAACTAGACATCCCCTCCCTCAAACCAAACTAGACATCCCCTCCCTCAAACCAAACTAGACATCCCCACCCTCAAACCAAACTAGACATCCCCTCCCTCAAGCCAAACTAGACATCCCCTCCCTCAAACCAAACTAGACATCCCCTCCCTCAAACCAAACTAGACATCACCTCCCTCAAGCCAAACTAGACATCCCCTCCCTCAAACCAAACTAGACATCCCCTCCCTCAAACCAAACTAGACATCCCCTCCCTCAAACCAAACTAGACATCCCCTCCCTCAAGCCAAACTAGACATCCCCTCCCTCAAACCAAACTAGACATCCCCTCCCTCAAAACCAAACTAGACATCCCCTCCCTCAAGCCAAACTAGACATCCCCTCCCTCAAACCAAACTAGACATCCCCTCCCTCAAACCAAACTAGACATCCCCTCCCTCAAACCAAACTAGACATCCCCTCCATCAAACCAAAGTAGACATCCCCTCCCTCAAACCAAACTAGACATCCCCTCCCTCAAACCAAACTAGACATCCCCTCCCTCAAACCAAACTAGACATCCCCTCCCTCAAACCAAACTAGACATCCCCTCCCTCAAACCAAACTAGACATCCCCTCCCTCAAACCAAACTAGACATCCCCTCCCTCAAACCAAACTAGACATCCCCTCCCTCAAACCAAACTAGACATCCCCTCCCTCAAACCAAACTAGACATCCCATCCCTCAAACCAAACTAGACATCCCCTCCCTCAAACCAAACTAGACATCCCCTCCCTCAAACCAAACTAGACATCCCCTCCCTCAAACCAAACTAGACATCCCCTCCCTCAAACCAAACTAGACATCCCCTCCCTCAAACCAAACTAGACATCCCCTCCCTCAAACCAAACTAGACATCCCCTCCCTCAAACCAAACTAGACATCCCCTCCCTCAAACCAAACTGGACATCCCCTCCCTCAAACCAAACTAGACATCCCCTCCCTCAAACCAAACTAGACATCCCCTCCCTCAAACCAAACTAGACATCCCCTCCCTCAAACCAAACTAGACATCCCCTCCCTCAAACCAAACTAGACATCCCCTCCCTCAAACCAAACTAGACATCCCCTCCCTCAAACCAAACTAGACATCCCCTCCCTCAAACCAAACTAGACATCCCCTCCCTCAAGCCAAACGAGACATCCCCTCCCTCAAACCAAACTAGACATCCCCTCCCTCAAACCAAACTAGACATCCCCTCCCTCAAACCAAACTAGACATCCCCTCGCTCAAGCCAAACTAGACATCCCCTCCCTCAAACCAAACTAGACATCCCCTCCCTCAAACCAAACTAGACATCCCCTCCCTCAAACCAAACTAGATATCCCCTCCCTCAAACCAAACTAGACATCCCCTCCCTCAAACAAAACTAGACATCACCTCCCTCAAACCAAACTAGACATCCCCTCCCTCAAACCAAACTAGACATCCCCTCCCTCAAACCAAACTAGACATCCCTCCCTCAAACCAAACTAGACATTCCCTCCCTCAAATCAAAATAGACATCCCCACCCTCAAACCAAACTAGACATCCCCTCCCTCAAACCAAACTAGACATCCCCTCCCTCAAGCCAAACTAGACACCCCCTCCCTCAAACCAAACTAGACATCCCCTCCCTCAAACCAAACTAGACATCCCCTCCCTCAAACCAAACTAGACATCCCCTCCCTCAAACCAAACTAGACATCCCCTCCCTCAATCCAAACTAGACATCCCCTCCCTCAAACCAAACTAGACATCCCCTCCCTCAAGCCAAACTGGACATCCCCTCCCACAAGCCAAACTAGACATCCCCTCCCTCAAACCAAACTAGACATCCCCTCCCTCAAACCAAACTAGACAACCCCTCCCTCAAAACAAACTAGACATCCCCTCCCTCAAACCAAACTAGACATCCCCTCCCTCAAACCAAACTAGACATCCCCTCCCTCAAACCAAACTAGACATCCCCTCCCTCAAACCAAACTAGACATCCCCTCCCTCAAGCCAAACTAGACATCCCCTCCCTCAAGCCAAACTAGACAACCCCTCCCTCAAACCAAACTAGACATCCCCTCCCTCAAACCAAACTAGACATCCCCTCCCTCAAAACAAACTAGACATCCCCTCCCTCAAGCCAAACTAGACATCCCCTCCCTCAAACCAAACTAGACATCCCCTCCCTCAAACCAAACTAGACATCCCCTCCCTCAAGCAAACTAGACATCCCCTCCCTCAAACCAAACTAGACATCCCCTCCCTCAAACCAAACTAGACATCCCCTCCCTCAAACCAAACTAGACAGCCCCTCCCTCAAACCAAACTAGACATCCCCTCCCTCAAACCAAACTAGACATCCCCTCCCTCAAACCAAACTAGACATCCCCTCCCTCAAACCAAACTAGACATCCCATCCCTCAAACCAAACTAGACATCCCCTCCCTCAAGCCAAACTAGACATCCCCTCCCTCAAACCAAACTAGACATCCCCTCCCTCAAACCAAACTAGACATCCCCACCCTCAAACCAAACTAGACATCCCCTCCCTCAAGCCAAACTAGACATCCCCTCCCTCAAACCAAACTAGACATCCCCTCCCTCAAACCAAACTAGACATCCCCTCCCTCAAGCCAAACTAGACATCCCCTCCCTCAAACCAAACTAGACATCCCCTCCCTCAAACCAAACTAGACATCCCCTCCCTCAAACCAAACTAGACATCCCCTCCCTCAAATCAAACTAGACATCCCCTCCCTCAAACCAAACTAGACATCCCCTCCCTCAAACCAAACGAGACATCTCCTCCCGCAAAACAAACTAGACATCCCCTCCCTCAAACCAAACTAGACATCCCCTCCCTGAAACCAAACTAGACATCACCTCCCTCAAACCAAACTAGACATCCCCTCCCTCAAACCAAACTAGACATCCCCTCCCTCAAACCAAACTAGACATCCCCTCCCTCAAACCAAACTAGACATCCCCTCCCTCAAACCAAACTAGACATCCCCTCCCTCAAACCAAACTAGACATCCCCTCCCTCAAACCAAACTAGACATCCCCTCCCTCAAACCAAACTAGACATCCCCTCCCTCAAACCAAACTAGACATCCCCTCCCTCAAGCCAAACTAGACATCCCCTCCCTCAAACCAAACTAGACATCCCCTCCCTCAAACCAAACTAGACATCCGCTCCCTCAAACCAAACTAGACATCCCCTCCCTCAAACCAAACTAGACATCCCCTCCCTCAAGCCAAACTAGACATCCCATCCCTCAAACCAAACTGGAAATCCCCTCCCTCAAGCCAAACTAGACATCCCCTCCCTCAAACCAAACTAGACATCCCCTCCCTCAAACCAAACTAGACATCCCCACCCTCAAACCAAACTAGACATCCCCTCCCTCAAGCCAAACTAGACATCCCCTCCCTCAAACCAAACTAGACATCCCCTCCCTCAAACCAAACTAGACATCACCTCCCTCAAGCCAAACTAGACATCCCCTCCCTCAAACCAAACTAGACATCCCCTCCCTCAAACCAAACTAGACATCCCCTCCCTCAAACCAAACTAGACATCCCCTCCCTCAAACCAAACTAGACATCCCCTCCCTCAAACCAAACTAGACATCCCCTCCCTCAATCCAAACTAGACATCCCCTCCCTCAAACCAAACTAGACATCCCCTCCCTCAAACCAAACTAGACATCCCCTCCCTCAAACCAAACCAGACATCCCCTCCCTCAAACCAAACTAGACATCCCCTCCCTCAAACCAAACTAGACATCCCCTCCCTCAAACCAAACTAGACATCCCCTCCCTCAAACCAAACTAGACATCCCCTCCCTCAAACCAAACTAGACATCCCCTCCCTCAAACCAAACTAGATATCCCCTCCCTCAAACCAAACTAGACATCCCCTCCCTCAAACCAAACTAGACATCCCCTCCCTCAAACCAAACTAGACATCCCCACCCTCAAGCCAAACTAGACATCCCCTCCCTCAAACCAAACTAGACATCCCCTCCCTCAAACCAAACTAGACATCCGCTCCCTCAAACCAAACTAGACATCCCCTCCCTCAAACCAAACTAGACATCCCCTCCCTCAAACCAAACTAGACATCCCCTCCCTCAAACCAAACTAGACATCCCCTCCCTCAAACCAAACTAGACATCCCCTCCCTCAAACCAAACTAGACATCCCCTCCCTCAAACCAAACTAGACATCCCCTCCCTCAAACCAAACTAGACATCCCCTCCCTCAAACCAAACTAGACATCCCCTCCCTCAAACCAAACTAGACATCCCCTCCCTCAAACCAAACTAGACATCCCCTCCCTCAAACCAAACTAGACATCCCCTCCCTCAAACCAAACTCGACATCCCCTCCCTCAAACCAAACTAGACATCCCCTCCCTCAAACCAAACTAGATATCCCCTCCCTCAAACCAAACTAGACATCCCCTCCCTCAAACCAAACTAGACATCCCCTCCCTCAAACCAAACTAGACATCCCCTCCCTCAAGCCAAACTAGACATCCCCTCCCTCAAACCAAACTAGACATCCCCTCCCTCAAACCAAACTAGACATCCCCTCCCTCAAACCAAACTAGACATCCCTCCCTCAAACCAAACTAGACATCCCCTCCCTCAAACCAAACTGGACATCCCCTCCCTCAAACCAAACTAGACATTCCCTCCCTCAAGCCAAACTAGACATCCCCTCCCTCAAGCCAAACTAGACATCCCCTCCCTCAAACCAAACTAGACATCCCCTCCCTCAAACCAAACTAGACATCCCCTCCCTCAAACCAAACTAGACATCCCCTCCCTCAAACCAAACTAGACATCCCCTCCCTCAAACCAAACTAGACATCCCCTCCCTCAAACCAAACTAGACATCCCCTCCCTCAAGCCAAACTAGACATCCCCTCCCTCAAGCCAAACTAGACATCCCCTCCCTCAAACCAAACTAGACATCCCCTCCCTCAAACCAAACTAGACATCCCCTCCCTCAAACCAAACTAGACATCCCCTCCCTCAAACCAAACTAGACAACCCCTCCCTCAAACCAAACTAGACATCACCTCCCTCAAACCAAACTAGACATCCCCTCCCTCAAACCAAACTAGACATCCCCTCCCTCAAACCAAACTAGACATCCCCTCCCTCAAGCCAAACTAGACATCCCCTCCCTCAAGCCAAACTAGACATCCCCTCCCTCAAACCAAACTAGACATCCCCTCCCTCAAACCAAACTAGACATCCCCTCCCTCAAACCAAACTAGACATCCCCTCCCTCAAGCCAAACTAGACATCCCCTCCCTCAAACCAAACTAGACATCACCTCCCTCAAACCAAACTAGACATCCCCTCCCTCAAGCAAACTAGACATCCCCTCCCTCAAACCAAACTAGACATCCCCTCCCTCAAACCAAACTAGACATCCCCTCCCTCAAACCAAACTAGACATCCCCTCCCTCAAACCAAACTAGACATCCCCTCCCTCAAACCAAACTAGACATCCCCTCCCTCAAACCAAACTAGACATCCCCTCCCACAAGCCAAACTAGACATCCCCTCCCTCAAACCAAACTAGACATCCCCTCCCTCAAACCAAACTAGACATCCCCTCCCTCAAGCCAAACTAGACATCCCCTCCCTCAAACCAAACTAGACATCCCCTCCCTCAAACCAAACTAGACATCCCCTCCCTCAAACCAAACTAGACATCCCCTCCCTCAAACCAAACTAGACATCCCCTCCCTCAAACCAAACTAGACATCCCCTCCCTCAAACCAAACTAGACATCCCCTCGCTCAAACCAAACTAGACATCCCCTCCATCAAACCAAACTAGACATCCCCTCCCTCAAACCAAACTAGACATCCCCTCCCTCAAACCAAACTAGACATCCCCTCCCTCAAACCAAACTAGACATCCCCTCCCTCAAAACAAACTAGACATCCCCTCCCTCAAACCAAACTGGACATCCCCTCCCTCAAACCAAACTAGACATCCCCTCCCTCAAACCAAACTAAACATCCCCTCCCTCAAACCAAACTAGACATCCCCTCCCTCAAATCAAACTAGACATCCCCTCCCTCAAACCAAATTAGACATTCCCTCCCTCAAACCAAACTAGACATCCCCTCCCTCAAACCAAACTAGACATCCCCTCCCTCAAACCAAACTAGACATCCCCTCCCTCAAGCCAAACTTGACATCCCCTCCCTCAAACCAAACTAGACATCCCCTCCCTCAAACCAAACTAGACATCCCCTCCCTCAAGCCAAACTAGACATCCCCTCCCTCAAGCCAAACTTGACATCCCCTCCCTCAAACCAAACTAGACATCCCCTCCCTCAAACCAAACTAGACATCCCCTCCCTCAAACCAAACTAGACATCCCCTCCCTCAAACCAAACTAGACATCCCCTCCCTCAAACCAAACTAGACATCCCCTCCCTCAAACCAAACTAGACATCCCCTCCCTCAAGCCAAACTAGACATCCCCTCCCTCAAGCCAAACCAGACATCCCCTCCCTCAAACCAAACTAGACATCCCCTCCCTCAAACCAAACTAGACATCCCCTCCCTCAAACCAAACTAGACATCCCCTCCCTCAAACCAAACTCGACAACCCCTCCCTCAAACCAAACTAGACATCCCCTCCCTCAAACCAAACTAGACATCCCCTCCCTCAAACCAAACTAGACATCCCCTCCCTCAAACCAAACTAGACATCCCCTCCCTCAAGCCAAACTAGACATCCCCTCCCTCAAGCCAAACTAGACATCCCCTCCCTCAAACCAAACTAGACATCCCCTCCCTCAAACCAAACTAGACATCCCCTCCCTCAAACCAAACTAGACATCCCCTCCCTCAAGCCAAACTAGACATCCCCTCCCTCAAACCAAACTAGACATCCCCTCCCTCAAACCAAACTAGACATCCCCTCCCTCAAGCAAACTAGACATCCCCTCCCTCAAACCAAACTAGACATCCCCTCTACTCAAACCAAACTAGACATCCCCTCCCTCAAACCAAACTGGACATCCCCTCCCTCAAACCAAACTAGACATCCCCTCCCTCAAACCAAACTAGACATCCCCTCCCTCAAACCAAACTAGACATCCCCTCCCTCAAGCCAAACTAGACATCCCCTCCCTCAAACCAAACTAGACATCCCCTCCCTCAAACCAAACTAGACATCCCCTCCCTCAAGCCAAACTAGACATCCCCTCCCTCAAACCAAACTAGACATCCCCTCCCTCAAACCAAACTAGACATCCCCTCCCTCAAACCAAACTAGACATCCCCTCCCTCAAACCAAACTAGACATCCCCTCCATCAAACCAAACTAGACATCCCCTCCCTCAAACCAAACTAGACATCCCCTCCCTCAAACCAAACTAGACATCCCCTCCCTCAAACCAAACTAGACATCCCCTCCCTCAAACCAAACTAGACATCCCCTCCCTCAAACCAAACTGGACATCCCCTCCCTCAAACCAAACTAGACATCCCCTCCCTCAAACCAAACTAAACATCCCCTCCCTCAAACCAAACTAGACATCCCCTCCCTCAAACCAAACTAGACATCCCCTCCCTCAAACCAAACTCGACATCCCCTCCCTCAAACCAAACTAGACATCCCCTCCCTCAAACCAAACTAGATATCCCCTCCCTCAAACCAAACTAGACATCCCCTCCCTCAAACCAAACTAGACATCCCCTCCCTCAAACCAAACTAGACATCCCCTCCCTCAAGCCAAACTTGACATCCCCTCCCTCAAACCAAACTAGACATCCCCTCCCTCAAACCAAACTAGACATCCCCTCCCTCAAACCAAACTAGACATCCCCTCCCTCAAACCAAACTAGACATCCCCTCCCTCAAACCAAACTAGACATCCCCTCCCTCAAACCAAACTAGACATCCCCTCCCTCAAACCAAACGAGACATTCCCTCCCTCAAGCCAAACTAGACATCCCCTCCCTCAAGCCAAACTAGACATCCCCTCCCTCAAACCAAACTAGACATCCCCTCCCTCAAACCAAACTAGACATCCCCTCCCTCAAACCAAACTAGACATCCCCTCCCTCAAACCAAACTAGACATCCCCTCCCTCAAACCAAACTAGACATCCCCTCCCTCAAACCAAACTAGACATCCCCTCCCTCAAGCCAAACTAGACATCCCCTCCCTCAAGCCAAACTAGACATCCCCTCCCTCAAACCAAACTAGACATCCCCTCCCTCAAACCAAACTAGACATCCCCTCCCTCAAACCAAACTAGACATCCCCTCCCTCAAACCAAACTAGACAACCCCTCCCTCAAACCAAACTAGACATCACCTCCCTCAAACCAAACTAGACATCCCCTCCCTCAAACCAAACTAGACATCCCCTCCCTCAAACCAAACTAGACATCCCCTCCCTCAAGCCAAACTAGACATCCCCTCCCTCAAGCCAAACTAGACATCCCCTCCCTCAAACCAAACTAGACATCCCCTCCCTCAAACCAAACTAGACATCCCCTCCCTCAAACCAAACTAGACATCCCCTCCCTCAAGCCAAACTAGACATCCCCTCCCTCAAACCAAACTAGACATCACCTCCCTCAAACCAAACTAGACATCCCCTCCCTCAAGCAAACTAGACATCCCCTCCCTCAAACCAAACTAGACATCCCCTCGCTCAAACCAAACTAGACATCCCCTCCCTCAAACCAAACTAGACATCCCCTCCCTCAAACCAAACTAGACATCCCCTCCCTCAAACCAAACTAGACATCCCCTCCCTCAAACCAAACTAGACATCCCCTCCCACAAGCCAAACTAGACATCCCCTCCCTCAAACCAAACTAGACATCCCCTCCCTCAAACCAAACTAGACATCCCCTCCCTCAAGCCAAACTAGACATCCCCTCCCTCAAACCAAACTAGACATCCCCTCCCTCAAACCAAACTAGACATCCCCTCCCTCAAACCAAACTAGACATCCCCTCCCTCAAACCAAACTAGACATCCCCTCCCTCAAACCAAACTAGACATCCCCTCCCTCAAACCAAACTAGACATCCCCTCCCTCAAACCAAACTAGACATCCCCTCCATCAAACCAAACTAGACATCCCCTCCCTCAAACCAAACTAGACATCCCCTCCCTCAAACCAAACTAGACATCCCCTCCCTCAAACCAAACTAGACATCCCCTCCCTCAAAACAAACTAGACATCCCCTCCCTCAAACCAAACTGGACATCCCCTCCCTCAAACCAAACTAGACATCCCCTCCCTCAAACCAAACTAAACATCCCCTCCCTCAAACCAAACTAGACATCCCCTCCCTCAAATCAAACTAGACATCCCCTCCCTCAAACCAAATTAGACATTCCCTCCCTCAAACCAAACTAGACATCCCCTCCCTCAAACCAAACTAGACATCCCCTCCCTCAAACCAAACTAGACATCCCCTCCCTCAAGCCAAACTTGACATCCCCTCCCTCAAACCAAACTAGACATCCCCTCCCTCAAACCAAACTAGACATCCCCTCCCTCAAGCCAAACTAGACATCCCCTCCCTCAAGCCAAACTTGACATCCCCTCCCTCAAACCAAACTAGACATCCCCTCCCTCAAACCAAACTAGACATCCCCTCCCTCAAACCAAACTAGACATCCCCTCCCTCAAACCAAACTAGACATCCCCTCCCTCAAACCAAACGAGACATCCCCTCCCTCAAACCAAACTAGACATCCCCTCCCTCAAGCCAAACTAGACATCCCCTCCCTCAAGCCAAACCAGACATCCCCTCCCTCAAACCAAACTAGACATCCCCTCCCTCAAACCAAACTAGACATCCCCTCCCTCAAACCAAACTAGACATCCCCTCCCTCAAACCAAACTCGACAACCCCTCCCTCAAACCAAACTAGACATCCCCTCCCTCAAACCAAACTAGACATCCCCTCCCTCAAACCAAACTAGACATCCCCTCCCTCAAACCAAACTAGACATCCCCTCCCTCAAGCCAAACTAGACATCCCCTCCCTCAAGCCAAACTAGACATCCCCTCCCTCAAACCAAACTAGACATCCCCTCCCTCAAACCAAACTAGACATCCCCTCCCTCAAACCAAACTAGACATCCCCTCCCTCAAGCCAAACTAGACATCCCCTCCCTCAAACCAAACTAGACATCCCCTCCCTCAAACCAAACTAGACATCCCCTCCCTCAAGCAAACTAGACATCCCCTCCCTCAAACCAAACTAGACATCCCCTCCCTCAAACCAAACTAGACATCCCCTCCCTCAAACCAAACTGGATATCCCCTCCCTCAAACCAAACTAGACATCCCCTCCCTCAAACCAAACTAGACATCCCCTCCCTCAAACCAAACTAGACATCCCCTCCCTCAAGCCAAACTAGACATCCCCTCCCTCAAACCAAACTAGACATCCCCTCCCTCAAACCAAACTAGACATCCCCTCCCTCAAGCCAAACTAGACATCCCCTCCCTCAAACCAAACTAGACATCCCCTCCCTCAAACCAAACTAGACATCCCCTCCCTCAAACCAAACTAGACATCCCCTCCCTCAAACCAAACTAGACATCCCCTCCCTCAAACCAAACTAGACATCCCCTCCCTCAAACCAAACTAGACATCCCCTCCCTCAAACCAAACTAGACATCCCCTCCATCAAACCAAACTAGACATCCCCTCCCTCAAACCAAACTAGACATCCCCTCCCTCAAACCAAACTAGACATCCCCTCCCTCAAACCAAACTAGATATCCCCTCCCTCAAACCAAACTAGACATCCCCTCCCTCAAACCAAACTAGACATCCCCTCCCTCAAACCAAACTAGACATCCCCTCCCTCAAGCCAAACTTGACATCCCCTCCCTCAAACCAAACTAGACATCCCCTCCCTCAAACCAAACTAGACATCCCCTCCCTCAAACCAAACTAGACATCCCCTCCCTCAAACCAAACTAGACATCCCCTCCCTCAAACCAAACTAGACATCCCCTCCCTCAAACCAAACTAGACATCCCCTCCCTCAAACCAAACTAGACATTCCCTCCCTCAAGCCAAACTAGACATCCCCTCCCTCAAGCCAAACTAGACATCCCCTCCCTCAAACCAAACTAGACATCCCCTCCCTCAAACCAAACTAGACATCCCCTCCCTCAAACCAAACTAGACATCCCCTCCCTCAAACCAAACTAGACATCCCCTCCCTCAAACCAAACTAGACATCCCCTCCCTCAAACCAAACTAGACATCCCCTCCCTCAAGCCAAACTAGACATCCCCTCCCTCAAGCCAAACTAGACATCCCCTCCCTCAAACCAAACTAGACATCCCCTCCCTCAAACCAAACTAGACATCCCCTCCCTCAAACCAAACTAGACATCCCCTCCCTCAAACCAAACTAGACAACCCCTCCCTCAAACCAAACTAGACATCACCTCCCTCAAACCAAACTAGACATCCCCTCCCTCAAACCAAACTAGACATCCCCTCCCTCAAACCAAACTAGACATCCCCTCCCTCAAGCCAAACTAGACATCCCCTCCCTCAAGCCAAACTAGACATCCCCTCCCTCAAACCAAACTAGACATCCCCTCCCTCAAACCAAACTAGACATCCCCTCCCTCAAACCAAACTAGACATCCCCTCCCTCAAGCCAAACTAGACATCCCCTCCCTCAAACCAAACTAGACATCACCTCCCTCAAACCAAACTAGACATCCCCTCCCTCAAGCAAACTAGACAGCCCCTCCCTCAAACCAAACTAGACATCCCCTCCCTCAAACCAAACTAGACATCCCCTCCCTCAAACCAAACTAGACATCCCCTCCCTCAAACCAAACTAGACATCCCCTCCCTCAAACCAAACTAGACATCCCCTCCCTCAAACCAAACTAGACATCCCCTCCCACAAGCCAAACTAGACATCCCCTCCCTCAAACCAAACTAGACATCCCCTCCCTCAAACCAATCTAGACATCCCCTCCCTCAAGCCAAACTAGACATCCCCTCCCTCAAACCAAACTAGACATCCCCTCCCTCAAACCAAACTAGACATCCCCTCCCTCAAACCAAACTAGACATCCCCTCCCTCAAACCAAACTAGACATCCCCTCCCTCAAACCAAACTAGACATCCCCTCCCTCAAACCAAACTAGACAACCCCTCCCTCAAACCAAACTAGACATCCCCTCCATCAAACCAAACTAGACATCCCCTCCCTCAAACCAAACTAGACATCCCCTCCCTCAAACCAAACTAGACATCCCCTCCCTCAAACCAAACTAGACATCCCCTCCCTCAAAACAAACTAGACATCCCCTCCCTCAAACCAAACTGGACATCCCCTCCCTCAAACCAAACTAGACATCCCCTCCCTCAAACCAAACTAAACATCCCCTCCCTCAAACCAAACTAGACATCCCCTCCCTCAAATCAAACTAGACATCCCCTCCCTCAAACCAAATTAGACATTCCCTCCCTCAAACCAAACTAGACATCCCCTCCCTCAAACCAAACTAGACATCCCCTCCCTCAAACCAAACTAGACATCCCCTCCCTCAAGCCAAACTTGACATCCCCTCCCTCAAACCAAACTAGACATCCCCTCCCTCAAACCAAACTAGACATCCCCTCCCTCAAGCCAAACTAGACATCCCCTCCCTCAAGCCAAACTTGACATCCCCTCCCTCAAACCAAACTAGACATCCCCTCCCTCAAACCAAACTAGACATCCCCTCCCTCAAACCAAACTAGACATCCCCTCCCTCAAACCAAACTAGACATCCCCTCCCTCAAACCAAACTAGACATCCCCTCCCTCAAACCAAACTAGACATCCCCTCCCTCAAGCCAAACTAGACATCCCCTCCCTCAAGCCAAACCAGACATCCCCTCCCTCAAACCAAACTAGACATCCCCTCCCTCAAACCAAACTAGACATCCCCTCCCTCAAACCAAACTAGACATCCCCTCCCTCAAACCAAACTCGACAACCCCTCCCTCAAACCAAACTAGACATCCCCTCCCTCAAACCAAACTAGACATCCCCTCCCTCAAACCAAACTAGACATCCCCTCCCTCAAACCAAACTAGACATCCCCTCCCTCAAGCCAAACTAGACACCCCCTCCCTCAAGCCAAACTAGACATCCCCTCCCTCAAACCAAACTAGACATCCCCTCCCTCAAACCAAACTAGACATCCCCTCCCTCAAACCAAACTAGACATCCCCTCCCTCAAGCCAAACTAGACATCCCCTCCCTCAAACCAAACTAGACATCCCCTCCCTCAAACCAAACTAGACATCCCCTCCCTCAAGCAAACTAGACATCCCCTCCCTCAAACCAAACTAGACATCCCCTCCCTCAAACCAAACTAGACATCCCCTCCCTCAAACCAAACTGGACATCCCCTCCCTCAAACCAAACTAGACATCCCCTCCCTCAAACCAAACTAGACATCCCCTCCCTCAAACCAAACTAGACATCCCCTCCCTCAAGCCAAACTAGACATCCCCTCCCTCAAACCAAACTAGACATCCCCTCCCTCAAACCAAACTAGACATCCCCTCCCTCAAGCCAAACTAGACATCCCCTCCCTCAAACCAAACTAGACATCCCCTCCCTCAAACCAAACTAGACATCCCCTCGCTCAAACCAAACTAGACATCCCCTCCCTCAAACCAAACTAGACATCCCCTCCCTCAAACCAAACTAGACATCCCCTCCCTCAAACCAAACTAGACATCCCCTCCCTCAAACCAAACTAGACATCCCCTCCATCAAACCAAACTAGACAGCCCCTCCCTCAAACCAAACTAGACATCCCCTCCCTCAAACCAAACTAGACATCCCCTCCCTCAAACCAAACTAGACATCCCCTCCCTCAAACCAAACTAGACATCCCCTCCCTCAAACCAAACTAGACATCCCCTCCCTCAAACCAAACTAAACATCCCCTCCCTCAAACCAAACTAGACATCCCCTCCCTCAAACCAAACTAGACATCCCCTCCCTCAAACCAAATTAGACATCCCCTCCCTCAAACCAAACTAGACATCCCCTCCCTCAAACCAAACTAGACATCCCCTCCCTCAAACCAAACTAGACATCCCCTCCCTCAAGCCAAACTTGACATCCCCTCCCTCAAACCAAACTAGACATCCCCTCCCTCAAACCAAACTAGACATCCCCTCCCTCAAGCCAAACTAGACATCCCCTCCCTCAAGCCAAACTTGACATCCCCTCCCTCAAACCAAACTAGACATCCCCTCCCTCAAACCAAACTAGACATCCCCTCCCTCAAACCAAACTCGACATCCCCTCCCTCAAACCAAACTAGACATCCCCTCCCTCAAACCAAACTAGACATCCCCTCCCTCAAACCAAACTAGACATCCCCTCCCTCAAGCCAAACTAGACATCCCCTCCCTCAAGCCAAACTAGACATCCCCTCCCTCAAACCAAACTAGACATCCCCTCCCTCAAACCAAACTAGACATCCCCTCCCTCAAACCAAACTAGACATCCCCTCCCTCAAACCAAACTAGACATCCCCTCCCTCAAACCAAACTAGACAACCCCTCCCTCAAACCAAACTAGACATCCCCTCCATCAAACCAAACTAGACATCCCCTCCCTCAAACCAAACTAGACATCCCCTCCCTCAAACCAAACTAGACATCCCCTCCCTCAAACCAAACTAGACATCCCCTCCCTCAAAACAAACTAGACATCCCCTCCCTCAAACCAAACTGGACATCCCCTCCCTCAAACCAAACTAGACATCCCCTCCCTCAAACCAAACTAAACATCCCCTCCCTCAAACCAAACTAGACATCCCCTCCCTCAAATCAAACTAGACATCCCCTCCCTCAAACCAAATTAGACATTCCCTCCCTCAAACCAAACTAGACATCCCCTCCCTCAAACCAAACTAGACATCCCCTCCCTCAAACCAAACTAGACATCCCCTCCCTCAAGCCAAACTTGACATCCCCTCCCTCAAACCAAACTAGACATCCCCTCCCTCAAACCAAACTAGACATCCCCTCCCTCAAGCCAAACTAGACATCCCCTCCCTCAAGCCAAACTTGACATCCCCTCCCTCAAACCAAACTAGACATCCCCTCCCTCAAACCAAACTAGACATCCCCTCCCTCAAACCAAACTAGACATCCCCTCCCTCAAACCAAACTAGACATCCCCTCCCTCAAACCAAACTAGACATCCCCTCCCTCAAACCAAACTAGACATCCCCTCCCTCAAGCCAAACTAGACATCCCCTCCCTCAAGCCAAACCAGACATCCCCTCCCTCAAACCAAACTAGACATCCCCTCCCTCAAACCAAACTAGACATCCCCTCCCTCAAACCAAACTAGACATCCCCTCCCTCAAACCAAACTCGACAACCCCTCCCTCAAACCAAACTAGACATCCCCTCCCTCAAACCAAACTAGACATCCCCTCCCTCAAACCAAACTAGACATCCCCTCCCTCAAACCAAACTAGACATCCCCTCCCTCAAGCCAAACTAGACACCCCCTCCCTCAAGCCAAACTAGACATCCCCTCCCTCAAACCAAACTAGACATCCCCTCCCTCAAACCAAACTAGACATCCCCTCCCTCAAACCAAACTAGACATCCCCTCCCTCAAGCCAAACTAGACATCCCCTCCCTCAAACCAAACTAGACATCCCCTCCCTCAAACCAAACTAGACATCCCCTCCCTCAAGCAAACTAGACATCCCCTCCCTCAAACCAAACTAGACATCCCCTCCCTCAAACCAAACTAGACATCCCCTCCCTCAAACCAAACTGGACATCCCCTCCCTCAAACCAAACTAGACATCCCCTCCCTCAAACCAAACTAGACATCCCCTCCCTCAAACCAAACTAGACATCCCCTCCCTCAAGCCAAACTAGACATCCCCTCCCTCAAACCAAACTAGACATCCCCTCCCTCAAACCAAACTAGACATCCCCTCCCTCAAGCCAAACTAGACATCCCCTCCCTCAAACCAAACTAGACATCCCCTCCCTCAAACCAAACTAGACATCCCCTCGCTCAAACCAAACTAGACATCCCCTCCCTCAAACCAAACTAGACATCCCCTCCCTCAAACCAAACTAGACATCCCCTCCCTCAAACCAAACTAGACATCCCCTCCCTCAAACCAAACTAGACATCCCCTCCATCAAACCAAACTAGACATCCCCTCCCTCAAACCAAACTAGACATCCCCTCCCTCAAACCAAACTAGACATCCCCTCCCTCAAACCAAACTAGACATCCCCTCCCTCAAACCAAACTAGACATCCCCTCCCTCAAACCAAACTAGACATCCCCTCCCTCAAACCAAACTAAACATCCCCTCCCTCAAACCAAACTAGACATCCCCTCCCTCAAACCAAACTAGACATCCCCTCCCTCAAACCAAATTAGACATCCCCTCCCTCAAACCAAACTAGACATCCCCTCCCTCAAACCAAACTAGACATCCCCTCCCTCAAACCAAACTAGACATCCCCTCCCTCAAGCCAAACTTGACATCCCCTCCCTCAAACCAAACTAGACATCCCCTCCCTCAAACCAAACTAGACATCCCCTCCCTCAAGCCAAACTAGACATCCCCTCCCTCAAGCCAAACTTGACATCCCCTCCCTCAAACCAAACTAGACATCCCCTCCCTCAAACCAAACTAGACATCCCCTCCCTCAAACCAAACTCGACATCCCCTCCCTCAAACCAAACTAGACATCCCCTCCCTCAAACCAAACTAGACATCCCCTCCCTCAAACCAAACTAGACATCCCCTCCCTCAAGCCAAACTAGACATCCCCTCCCTCAAGCCAAACTAGACATCCCCTCCCTCAAACCAAACTAGACATCCCCTCCCTCAAACCAAACTAGACATCCCCTCCCTCAAACCAAACTAGACATCCCCTCCCTCAAACCAAACTAGACATCCCCTCCCTCAAACCAAACTAGACATCCCCTCCCTCAAACCAAACTAGACATCCCCTCCCTCAAACCAAACTAGACATCCCCTCCCTCAAACCAAACTAGACATCCCCTCCCTCAAACCAAACTAGACATCCCCTCCCTCAAACCAAACTAGACATCCCCTCCCTCAAACCAAACTAGACATCCCCTCCCTCAAACCAAACTAGACATCCCCTCCCTCAAACCAAACTTGACATCCCCTCCCTCAAACCAAACTAGACATCCCCTCCCTCAAACCAAACTAGACATCCCCTCCCTCAAGCACACCACTGAAACGGTTTTCCCTGTGGAAAAAAATGGCCTGAGAAATGTTTTAAAATTCAGGAATCCACAGCCTCAAGGAGCCTGCACGTTTCCGTATGAAGAGTCAGGTTAAATCTCTGATTTTCAAAGTATGATGCCACTTTCCGTGGGCCTTATTAGGGATGAGATCAAATAATCTGATGGGGGAATTCGGTATTTTTTTGTTGTTGGTCAAAAAAAGCAAATATTTTGAAATTTTCCACAAGATTCAGCAAGTTGGATGCAGTATGTTGAGGCAGAATGTTATGATTATGTCCTTCATTATAACCCGAACAGCATCTTGTTGGTTGTGGAATCACTAAAAGAGCAAATGACGATTCTCTGTTTTATTCCCCTGAATCTGTCACTTAATTTATTTACGTTACATCATTTAAAATGCATATAATAATTTCTGTGTGTTTTATAGATACTTCCTCCACTTGCCCCTTTACTGGGACTCCCCAATGGACCCTAGTTATCTTAGTCTTGCCCATCCCTCCTTGAACCTTTCTGAGTAGCTGTTCTATCCTGTAAGACTGGTCTTTGCTAAAGAGATGATATCATAGGTCACAGAGGTCAAATCAGCGGCATATTGCAGCATATCGAATCACAGCTGCAATGCCATTGAAATGTAAGGGACGTCATTAAGCTTGTTAACTTTTTTTTAACCATACAGATATTATAAATGGCCTGTCAACTGCTAAAATTAACAAAACATGTTTAATGGCTTTGGAACGTACTTTAAACAGCACATAATCTACAATTCAATCGTACCTGTAGGCAACCCCATGCCCTAGAGACTCTCAATCCCAACCCTCCTGTCAAATTCAATCGAAGATACCCGTAAGAGGTTGGCTGTTCCGAGATAGCAAACTCCAGAGACTTGAGCACATAATCCACGCTGACACTCCAGTGCAGTACTGAGGGAGTGATGCACTGTCGGAGATATCGTCTTTCGAATGAGATGTTAAACCGAGGCCTCGTCTGCTATCTCAGTAAACAATCCCATTGCACTATGCGAAGAAGAGCAAGGGAGATCTCCCAGTTATCCATAAGCACGTCTAGTGTTTGTCGGCCTACGTTCTCCCTCCTGAACTCAGCACTGTTGCCTCTGAGGGACTGCTGCATCAGATGTTAAGCCAAGGCAGCCTCTTCCTCATCAGGTGGCATCATTCGAAATAGAGGAAGGAATTCTCAGGGTGTCCTGGCCAGCATTCCTTTCTCATCCAACACCACCAAAAGCAGACTGAGTCAATTATCACATTTCCCATTTGTGGGAGCTTGCTGTGCATGCATTCACTGCCGGGCTTGCATTTCCAAAATTCATAAGCCCATTTGAACATCCAGAAGATGCGTTAAGGTGCTATCTAGAGGCAACTTCTTTGTTTACTTAGCCTCACACATCAACAATGGCTATTTGGGTAAGGTGGTGGAGGACTAACAGTGACATGG
Organism: Heptranchias perlo; assembly: GCF_035084215.1. Taxonomy (NCBI): domain Eukaryota; kingdom Metazoa; phylum Chordata; class Chondrichthyes; order Hexanchiformes; family Hexanchidae; genus Heptranchias; species Heptranchias perlo. The sequence continues at coordinate 18,522,574 of NC_090335.1, forward strand.
ACCTCTGTTGCTGCAGGAGTTATCACCTCCTGGATAAAAAGGGTACAAGGAAAGCATCAGGTGGAGAAATTCAGTCCAGGAATCTACCCAAATGATTGAATTGAAGGGCGAGCATGGGGCTGGTGTGAGGCTTCGGCCACTTGGGCCAGTTAGGCCCAAGACCCACCCGGACCTGGAGTGAATGACGTGGAGGCAGTGGAAGGGAGCAGGTGAGCGGGACAGGCAGCCCCCACTGAGGGCCCAAGGAAAAGGTAAGTGAAGGGAGTGGGTGGGGGTCCAAGTGATCCCAGGAAGCCTGGGCCAAAGGAAGCCCAAAGATTCCTTGCAGGCCCCAAAGACGCACTCCAGCAACCCTGGTCCAATGAGGAAATCTTTAAAAAAATACTTTAAATGAACTTACCCTCTTGGCCTGCTGCCCCCGTGGCGCCGGATTCCATTGGCAGAGCCAGCACTGGGTGCTAACATGGCGTCACGTTAAAAAATAAATCAAGGCTGCTTCCGCCCGTGTCAAACGCATGCCTGAGCCAGCAGTGGGAGGTACTGGTCTCTCCGGGTTTTGCAAGGCCAGTAACTGCTCTTAACTTTAAGAGGCTCCCTATGTCTGGGGTACAAGTGTAGGCAAAGAAAGACTTGCATTTATATAGTGTCTTTCACAACCTCAGGACGTCCCAGGATATCAACAGACCCTGACTTCTGGACCTTAATGAGGACCTCGTTCGCCTGAGCCGAAGGCCTTGCACGCTGACCGAAACGTGCCTGCTAAAATGGCGCGCGTGCAGCGCGGATACGATGAGCGCCGCGATGCCGACATTTGAACCCCCCCGCACGCCCCGTTCTCGTCAGGCACGAGGGGCTTTAAAATCGGGGTTGGAGCTACTAAAACCAGACCACAAGTATTGGGGCCAAGTGCAGAAAGACCATTTCAGGACCTGCCCAGGGCCCTATTGGGGTTTTAATTTCCTTTGTATCCTACTTTTAGCACACTAACTTTAAACAGATTAACAATTTTGTTAAAATAGCACAAACAGGAACTGAACGCCAACATGTTAAAAAGAGCACTAAAAATAGCAGACGGAAGAAATTAAACCCTTCGGTTGGTAATTATTTTTTAACCCATCCTGTGTGAAGGTGGACGGTTTATCTCTTAGGCAGAAACTCTTCTCTTCTTCCAGTGATTAGGCTGTAGAGTCTCACTGTGTAGGTACTCCCACTGTGCGAGCGCTCAAGAAACTACCATCAAGGTGTCAGCTGCAGCTCAATGGTAGCACTCTCACCACTGAGTCTCACTCCAGAGACTTGAGCACGTGATCCAGGCCGACACTCCAGTGCAGTACCGAGGGAGCACTGCGCTGTCGGAGGTGCCGTCTTTCGGATGAGATGTTAAACCGAGGCCCTGTCTGCCCTGTCAGGTGGATGTAAAAGATCCCGTGACATTATTTCGAAGAAGAGCAGGGGAGTTCTCCCAGTGTCCTGGCCAATATTTATCCCTCAACCAACATCAGCAAGACTAGATTATCTGGTCATTATGAAATTGCTGTTTGTGGGACCTTACTGTGCGCAAATTAGCTGCCGCGTTTCCTATATTACAACAGTGACTACACTTGAAAAGTAATTCATTGGCTGTTAAGCCTTTTGGCACATCCTGAGGTTGTGAAAGATGCTATATAAATACAAGTCTTTCTTTCCCTACACTTGTATCCCAGACATAGGAAGCTTCTTAAAGTTCAGAGCAGTTACTGGCCTTGCAAAACCCGGTGAGACCAATACCTCCCACTGCTGCTTAGGCACGCATGTGTCATGGGCGGAAGCAGTCTTGATTTATTTTTTGCCTTTGCAAAACTGGGGGGTGGTTTGGTCACTGTGAAAAAAACCTGCCTCACAGCACAGAACTCTGTGTCATACCTCATATCGACTCTCAGCTCTGACCTCTCTAATCTGTAGTCCCACAACAAGCAACACTGAACAGTCACTAACAGAGAAGATAAAGTGGTAAATTGTAAAACTTTTTATATTCACTAGAAGGCTATGTTCATGGGGTTAGATGAAGAAGGGTAGGATGAGGCTCGTGTGGAGCATAAACCCCGGCATAGACCATTTGGGCCAAATGGCCTGTTTCTGTGCTGTAAAATTCTATGAATGTGTTCTTTGAAAAAAAAGTCACACAGACTTCACCGTGTTTTATTTTTCAGGATTGAATTCTAATAGAAGTCACTGGTCCCTTTGTTAACACCACCAAACCTGTAAAATGAAACTGGAACTCACTTTCCAATTTCCTACCTAGTCTGTTTAAAATTTGTCCCCTGGGCCTGGGCCTGGGCCTGGTCCATTTCAAGCTCTGCCTTTCGAGAGGCAGATAATTGGCCTTCCCTAATTACTCTGTAACATCATTATGAGCTCATTTAGCTTTTAATTACTCTGATAATCAGCATTAGCAGCGATAGTGTGAACTGGTGCAAAATGTGATGTTACTCTGAGAAATAGGGTACTATTGCCAATACACTTTCCCATACAAATTAACATGAATAACAAAATTCAGGCCCTGAAGATCAATCTATTTTCATGATTTTGGTCACAAATTTAAAAGAATTCTGAACAATTCAGACTAAGGCCATTTCAGTGCTCAGCCCAGAATACAGACATTGGATTTTGTACTGAGACCATTTCAACAGCGGATAGTTGGTATCTAATAAACCTGCCACAAATTTAAGAAGCAGTGCTCTACTTGCACCATTGCTTTGATCTTTTATCTAATGGGTGTAATGGTATGTTGGAATGCTATGCTGGTAATGGATGTGCACACTTCATTGTATCATTAAGAGCTTTTTATTTCAAAGTTCATATCTATGTGGGGCCTTCCTTCATCACCATAAAACTATATATAGAAAGTATTTAAGAAGCAAGGATCAGACCATAAGAGATGCAATATTGCACTCATTTACGATTGGGAGTAACACTCTGGATATTTTTGTCTATATATGGATCCAAAAGAAAATGCAAATTAAACTATATTTAAGTCTGCGCTTCCTATTTTCTGATTTTAAGTAATCAGTAGTCTCACATCTGTTCTTCCGCACAGTTCTTCCAGGTCTATGACGGTCTAACCAGCAGTCCTTAAAAACAGAAGAGGAGGTATGTTTTACTTGCCTGAACGTGGAGCCAAGAGGAGCAGCAGTCCTCCACCTGACTCCACAGCACTATTGTGGGCTACTGCTGGCCTGCACTCGCACCCCGCCCCCTCCACCCTCCACCCTCCCAGGACCCACCAGAGGACCACTGCCAGCGTCACAGCCAGCTCAAACCGGTGACCTCCAAACCGCTCGATTATCATCCGCAGTGCGCTGGTTAAATGCAGATGATGCCGGGGTGCCAAATTTGGCACGGGCCGCGTGTGGTGATGGCTCTGCTTGTCTTGCTGCCTTTTTTGGGCGCGTGTCCAATTTCTAGCCCAAAGCATCTCAGTGACCCACCAGCAGATTGCTTGGATATGCTGTATGTAATTTATCAGTCTGTTCTAAATGTTGCTAGATTGAAGTTCATACATCAGCTGAGCATTAGCAGCAACAACAAACAACAACAACACAGCATTTATGTAGAGCCATTAAGGTAATAAAACGTCCCAAGGCACTTCACAGGAGTGTTATCAAACAAAATCTGACACCGAGTCACATAGAGATATTAGGACAGGTGACCTAAAGCTTTGGAGGGAATTCCAGAGCTTAGGGCTTAGGATGCTGAAGGCACGGCCGCCAATGGTGGAGCGATTAAAATCGGAGATGCGCAAGAGGCCAGAATTGGAGGAGCGCAGAGATCTCGGAGGGTTGTAGGGCTGGAGGAGATGATAGATATAGGGAGGGGCGAGGTCATGGAGGGATTTGAAAACAAGGATGAGAATTTTAAAATCGATCTCATTGAAACATATAAGATTATGAAAGGGCTTGACAGAGTAGATATTGAGAGGTTGTTTCCCCTGGTTGGAGAGTCTAGGACTAGAGGGCATAGTCGTAGGATAAGGGGTCGGCCATTAAAGACTGAGATGAGGAGGAATTTCTTCACCCAAAGGGTTGTGAATCTTTGAAATTTTTTACTCCGGAGGGTTGTGGATGCTGAGTCGTTGAATATATTCAAGGATGAGATAGATAGATTTTTGGACTTTAGGGGAATCAAGGAATATGGGGATCGGGCAGGAAAGTGGAGTTGAGGTCGAAGATCAGCCATGATCTGATTGAATGGCGGAGCAGGCTCAAGGGGCCACATGGCCTACTCCTGCTCCGATTTCTTAAGTTCTTATGTTATGTTCTCACCACCACCTCTCTTGACTCCTCCACTGTTTCTCATTTGTCACACTGCTTGTCTGACATCCAGTAATGGATGAGCAGAAATTTCCTTCAACTAAATACTGGGAAGACCAATGCCATTGTCTTTGGCCCCACCGCAAACTCCATTCCCTCGCCACCGACTCCATCCTTCTCCCTGGTCACTGTCTGAGGCTGAACCAGACCGTTCGCAACCTTGGCATCCTACTTGACCCTGAGATAAGCTTCTGACCACCGGCTGCCAGATCGGGAGCCAAAATAGGTTAGAGAGCACAGGGGTGATGGGTGAACAGGACTTGGTGTGAGTTAGGACACGGGCAGCAGAGTTTTGGATGAGCTCAAGTTTATGGAGGGTGGAAGATGGGAGGCTGAGCAGAAGAGCATTTAAATAGTCGAGTCTAGAGGTAACAAAGGCATGGATGAGGGTTTCAGCAGCAGATGAGCTGAGGCAAGAGCGGAGATCGATGATATTGTGGAGGTGGAAGTAGACAGTCTTGGTGATGGAGCAGGTATGTGGTCAGAAGCTTATCTCAGTGTCAAGTAGGATGCCAAGGTTGCGAACGGTCTGGTTCAGCCTCAGACAGTGACCAGGGAGAAGGATGGAGTCGGTGGCGAGGGAATGGAGTTTGTGGTGGGGCCAAAGACAATGGCATTGGTCTTCCCAGTATTTAGTTGAAGGAAATTTCTGCTCATCCATTACTGGATGTCAGACAAGCAGTGTGACAAATGAGAAACAGTGGAGGAGTCAAGAGAGGTGGTGGTGAGAACATAACATAAGAACTTAAGAAATCGGAGCAGGAGTAGGCCACATGGCCCCTCGAGCCTGCTCCGCCATTCAATCAGATCATGGCTGATCTTCGACCTCAACTCCACTTTCCTGCCCGATCCCCATATCCCTTGATTCCCCTAAAGTCCAAAAATCTATCTATCTCAGCCTTGAATATATTCAACGACTCAGCATCCACAGCCCTCCGGGGTAAAAAATTTCAAAGATTCACAACCCTTTGGGTGAAGAAATTCCTCCTCATCTCAGTCTTTAATGGCCGACCCCTTATCCTACGACTATGCCCTCTAGTCCTAGACTCTCCAACCAGGGGAAACAACCTCTCAATATCTACTCTGTCAAGCCCTTTCATAATCTTATATGTTTCAATGAGATCACCTCTCACTCTTCTAAACTCCAGACAATATAGGCCCATTCTACTCAACCTCTCCTCATAAGACAACCCTCTCATCCCAGGAATTAATCTAGTGAACTTTTGTTGCACCGCCTCTAAGGCAAGTATATCCTTCCTTAGATAAGGAGATCAAAACTGTACACAGTGCTCCAGGTGATGTCTCACCAAAGCCCTGTACAATTGTAGCAAGACTTCCTTACTCCTGTACTCCAACCCCCTTGCAAGAAAGGCCAACATACCATTTGAGGTAGAGCTGGGTATTGTCAGCGTACATGTGGAATCTGACATGCTTTTGGATGATATTGCCAAGGGGCAGCATGTAGATGAGAAATAGGAGGGGGCCAAGGATAGATCCTCGGAGGACTCCACAGGTAACGGTGCAGGAGCAGGAAGAGAAGCCATTGCAGGTGATTCTCTGGTTACGACTGGAACCTGGCGAGTGCAGTCCACCCAGTTGGATGATGGAGGAGAGGCGGTGAAGGAGAATGAAGTGATCAACCGTGTCAAATGCTGTAGACAGGTCAAGAAGGATGAGGGGGGATAGTTTACCACAGTCACAGTCACATTTGTGACTTTGATAAGGGCTGTTTCAGTACTGTGGCAGGGGCAGAAACCTGATTGGAGGGATTCTGACATGGAGTTGCGGAAAAGATAGGCACGGATTTGGGAGGCGACAACACATTCAGGGACTTTGGAGAGGAAAGGGAGGTTGGAGATGAGGGGGTAGTTTGCAAGGACAGAGGGGTCAAGGGTGGGTTTTTAAAGAGGTGGGTGATGACGGTAGATTTGAAGGGGGGGACAGTACCTGAGGAGAGCGAACCATTAACAATATCAGCTAATCTGGGGGCCAGGAAGGGAAGTTGGGTGGTCACCAGTTTGTTGGGAATAGGGTTGAGGGAGCAGGAGGTTGGTCTCATGGTCAAGATTAGCTTGGAGAGGGCATTAGGGGAGATAGGAGAGAAACTAGAGAACGATGCGAGTTCAGGGCTAGGGCGGTGGGGGGTGGGGGGGAACATTAGGAGAAGTTTGGCTTGGCGGGCATGGGGAAGGGAGGGAAGCGGCAGAGGCAACTGAACGGATGGTCTCAATCTTAGTGACAACGAAGTCCATGTGCTCCTCGCACTTGTTAAAGTCCAACTTTAACAGGCAAACACGGCTAAACCTCTTCACATCTATGCCCAGTAACGACCTTCAAAATCCCTGTGCCTCTGCTACTAAATTAATAATGTTGACCTTCGAATACAGTCTTGAACCTGGGGAGAATGGTAAAACAATGCCATTCAAAGTTTGTCTCTTCTGGTTTTCCTTGGGAAACTCAATTTTCCGCTCGTTGATTCAGATTCCTAATTCCCATTGTTGCCACTTTTCCTGCCATTAGTGACAGAACTAGACACACGGTGGTCGAAATTCAATTATGTCTGGGAGGCCTGAGGCCGGCTGAAATTGCACCTGGGGTCTCATTATTTGGGGGAGCTGCTGGCACCTGTTACGCCTCCACAGGCAGTTCGCTGGTTTGAACAAAATGAATATCGGGTCGCTCACCTGACCATCTGTGTTGGGCACCTGGGATCGTGGTAAGTTCTCCTGATTGAGCCACCTGAAGGTTTAGTCTCGGGGGTGGGGGGGTGGGTGGAGCGGTAATGGGTGGAGGAGGGGGGCGGCGGGGGTGGCAACTGGGACGCTGTGGAGTCGGGGAAAAGTTTATTTTTAAAATTACCTTTTGGTGACGGCGGCTGTAGGGTCGTTAGCGGAGCAGGCCCGACTCCTTCTCCGCCCGACGATGTCCAATTTCCCAGAGGGGCACTGATACATGTGTTAAGCCCCTTATTTACATACGTAAGTAGCCTAAGGCCTGTTTTAGGCAGCCGCCAGAGAAGCCTCAGAAAAGGCCCAACCCTATATCTGGTCGGGCGTCCTTTAGTTAGTCCCAAAATTGGCCCTCAATGCACCCATTTTACGCCCATAGAATAGGCACGACAAGGGCTGAATTCTACCCCATGGTGAGAGTCACCCGACCATCTGTGTTGGGAACTTGGGATCCTGGTAAGTTTTGCTGATTGATTTGGTGAGGTAAAACCCTGTGTGACTTTTAACCTGTCTGGTATTTGGGAGGCAGCTTGACTGTGGAGAATTGTAAGTGCTTTGAGCCGGCAGCTGTCTTCTCCTTTGAGACAGATGAGGAGACTGAAAGAGAAAGTGAGACAGAAGGAATCTCTGCTTCAATTAACTCGCAGAGGTGTGAAAAATAAATGTCATTGTTTTTGTGTGAAATTTTCTGCAGACCTGGGTGACTGAAAGATCTTTTATTCATTTTTATTTGTTTGGCTTTAAAATGTTACTTAAATGAGGACCACACCTGAAACTCGAGCTGGTAGGTTCTCTCCATGGATGGCTGCATTCCCACCTCCGAGTCAGAAGGTGCAGGGTTCAAACCCCACTCCAGACAGTCCCGGCGAGTGGAGACTGGAGCTCTGGCTCTGAATCCTGGATTGACATCCAGCAGGATACTCGTGTCTGGTGGGTGTGGATGGACCCCCCTCATCATATGGGTTGTGGGTGCCCGTAAAACCCTCCCACCGTAAAGGACTAACCATCCTATTGGCTGATATAAAGGTGGTTACAGCCATGGAAGGAATGTTTACATCACGGCCTGTCAGCTTGAAACTACTGCACACTATTCTCCATTCTCTTTCTCTTAATATATTTATAAAAAACTTTTACTATTAACTTTGATATCTCTTGCAAGTTTTTTTTCCATACTCCCCTTTTTGCACCTCTTATTTGTTTCTTTGGAATCCTTTGTTGCTTTCCCAGTCTGCTGGGTTTCCACTTTTCCTTGTATTTGTGGAAACCCTTTTCTTTTAGCTCGATACCGTCCGTCTCTTACTTCATTTTTTGACCATGGTTACTTAACTGCATAAATGGTGCTTTTGCCTTTTCGGAACGTGTACTGGTTTTGTAATGTACCAAAAACTTCTTTGAATACTTCCCAGACATTTCTATATGTGGCTTAAACGTGCACACCATCAGAATGATGAGGTGTCCTGTAAATCCTTCATAGGCTCTGCAACACCTTAGATTAACCCAAAATTCTGTTTTTCTGAATAGAAAAGAATTCCAACATGTAAGGTTAGAAAGTATTCCTCAATTGTCAGGGAATTTGGTAGCATTTCCCACTTCTCCCTCCTCTCCTCTCCTCACTAGCATTTTAGAACTTTGACACATCAATCTCACTACACCACCAGAAAACACCTCATCTGTCCCACCGGTTATGTCCGATAAACACTCAATTTGGTGGGGTAATGTAATGACTGCTTTTATTTCAGACTCTCTGGAACATTCCCTCTGGATACAGCATTCAATAGCAGAGAAGATCCTGGAGTGTAATTGCTGTAGTGTGATTACTCCCATCAGGGGGCACTCAAGTGTTCAACTAACAATATGCAAATACAATATACCATTCCCCTCCCCTCCCCTCCCCTCTTCCTCCCTCTCCTCGCTATACCCAACCAGCAAACTCAAAATGTAAACAAATTCAATCACAGTTTTATTTAAAAACAGCCAAGTTACTCGAGTTAATTTCAAACATCCTTTATCGACTCTAGAGCTTTGTCCTGATTTAGAAATGGTATCAGGCATGAGGGGAAGGACTGACAAATTGGCTGTTTATTTATGAGTGAAACCCTTTCTTTTAAAAAAAAAAGGAACTTTTTATGTGAATTTCCCAATAATCTGGTTTGGAGGCTCTTAAACATGATGCATGTCCATGGAAAGGACATACAATTGAAGTATAAATGGCCTAAACAGGGTACGGAGTGCAGCGGTTATGATGCTCGACTAGTAATCCAGAGACCTGGATCAATAATCTAGAGAATGTGAGTTCAAATCCCACCATGTCAGTTTGAAAATTATGAATTCAGTTTGAAATAAAAATCTGGTATCAGTTATAGTGACCATGAAGCTGTTGGATTGTCATAAAAACCCAACTCATTCACTAATGTCCTTTAAGAGAAGGAAGCCTGCTGTCCTTACCCAGTCTGGTCTATATGTGACTCCAGTTCCACACCAATGTGGTTGACTCTTAACTGCCTTCCAAAGTGACCTAGCAAGCCACTCAGTTGTATCAAACTGCTATGGGCAATGAGGGATGGGCAATAAATGCCAGCCTAACCAGAGAGACCCACATCCCAAGAATGAATAAGAAAAAACTAGACTGGGAATTTACAGATATTGGAATTTGTTCCATATTCAGATCTGGATTTGGTTTGAGGATTCAGCTTTGTGGCCCATCCATAGTTCCTATGTACAACAGTAAAACAGTCTTTGCTTCATTCACATTCATCCGTCAACTCAACAACACCTGTTTCATGGCAGCTGGAAAAATAGTCTGCAGAACCAGAGCCTGTTGGTGGAGTAATTCCACATGTTCATGCATGTCAATGCATTGCCTGGTTTTAGTGTACAAGTTGAGGTTTTGTGATGAGACTAAGTCTAGTATGTTTTACTATAGCGCCACCTTCAGGAAGTTACCTTGTTACATTGAGTCTACAGCACAGAAACAGGCCATTCGGCCCAACTGGTCTATGCCAGCGTTTATGCTCTGCACGGCCCTCCTCTCATCCCTCTTCACCCACTTCATGTGAGGAAGTGGCTGACAAGCCCCAAGTCAGTTAAACACAAAAACTAAAAGCAAATATTTGAATCGTCATGGTGCTTTATCTCTTTCTCCGTGTTCCAAATCTGGCAAAGCATTATGGTACTGATGGTTATCTTCCCACCTCTGATTACCTATGGGGAAGCAACTAACCTTGGTCATTTCCTCCCATATCTTGTCTGAGAACAGGATCTGATTCTGGGGAGAATCGTAGATCTGATCCTGCACCTCACTGTTTCATGGACCCTGTGTAGGGTTGTCAACTCTGGTTGGAGGCTTTCCAGGAGGTTTGATCACGTGGCATCTGATCACGTGACATCTGATCACATGACATCTGCAAATGTTATGGCATTTACCTTCTAACAGTTGGGTCCCCTGTAGTTGAGTATCTTTGGTTGTAGTTTTGCGTCAGCAGCTGTTGGGCGACAAGTTGCAAGAACCAGGAGGCCACTCGTGAGCAGGTGAAAAGGGGAAACCGAGGCCGGGGAAAAGGGGAAATCGAGGCCAGGGAGCAATTCGCAGGGGGCCCCAGAGGTAGATGGAACTTTGATTTTACCGATGACTAATAGTAACTCATTGAAACTGATAGTAATACTGGTAAAACTCAGATTTCCCTCATAACCAACAGTAATATAATTATTCACTGATTGTCTACATATAACTGGTAGCAATAGGTGTAATTCCCCAATATCCCACCTGTCACTAATAGTGATCCTTTAACCCACTGCTACTTACCCTGAAACTACAGCCAGAATCCCCCTGCACTGCACAAGGTCTGGTCAGTCCCCAGGTTTCACTCACCAGTTTACTGGCTGCTCCTCTCATGGTGCTGCTCCCACTCATCGCATTGCTGCTGCCCTCAGTACGGCAGAAAATATTGATCCCCACACCCAACCCATTCCCCAGACTCCCTCTCTGCCCCCCACTCCTGCTCAAGCCCCAATCACCCACCCCGGCCACCACTCTCCCTCTCTTCCCCCCCACCCCACCCTCAATCCCATTCTCTTCCCCTGAACCCCCATCCATCAGTCTCCTTTTCTCTCCTGAGACCCCATTTCACATTCTCCTTCTCTCCCTGATCCCCTATTCCCCAACCCCCTGTCTCCCTCTCTCCCCGAATCCCAACTTCTGAGCTACCCCCACTCCCAAAGCCCCCCAATTCCCGACTCCCATGGCCCCCGGTTCCCGAAACAATTAAGCTCATCGCTTTTCATGGGTAAAAAAAGTCCTGCAGCACCTTTTATCTTTGTACCTGTAATGTTACATTCATAAAATGTAAATTCAATTTGAAACCCTGGCAAGTGATACTCCAAAAAGGAACTGCTACATGGTTTTATAATTGTAAACAATTTTACAACACCAAGTTATAGTCCAGCAATTTTATTTTAAATTCACAAACTTTCGGAGACTTCCTCCTTCCTCAGGTAAATGTTTCAGGAGCTCCTTGAAGCCTACGCATTTATACATATAGAACAATACATGGTGCAGGGGCAGTCTGTAAACACCATGTATTGTTCTATATGTATAAATGCGTAGGCTTCAAGGAGCTCCTGAAACATTTACCTGAGGAAGGAGGAAGTCTCCGAAAGCTTGTGAATTTAAAATAAAATTGCTGGACTATAACTTGGTGTTGTAAAATTGTTTACAATTGTCAACCCCAGTCCATCACCGGCATCTCCACATCATGACATGGTTTTATAAGGCAAGGTATATCTGCGCGAAACAAATTAAATGTTGAATAAGTCAGCGATTCATTTCAAACAATTGCATGTGTTTAGACACAAATTCGAATTGCTTACAGTCTTTCATCCTCCGATCCACAGCAGTTCCACTACGTGCTGTACTTGGCACACCCAGGCAGCAACTCCCTCCAATACAAACGTCCAGAACTCTGGAAGTGCAGCAAGCAGGCATAGGGGTGGGGAACAGCTGATTGGCCACCTTTGCATCTCTCCATCTAAAATAAAATAACGTGCAACAAAAGGTAGGCTAACCTTTCTCCCGAGTTGCCAGCGGCAGTGCTCGGGAGACGAACTGCCGATTTTGGGAAACTCCCGCCGAAAATTGGGAACCCTAACCCTATGGGGTAAATGTTCCGAGGCTGTGTCTCTGGTGAGGTACTCACCCATTGATATTTAGGTGTCAGCCGTGGCTCAGTGGTCGCACGCTCGCCTCTGAATCAGAAGGTCGTAGGTTCAAGTCCCACTCTGAGGGGGTGATTTTAAACCCCAAGAACAGGGCGGGTGGGAGTTGAAAATAGTTGTTTTTTGGGTCGCGACCGCAACCCTGCTTAATTTCCGGGTTTAATGTTGGTGCGTAAAAGGTTCAGTGTAAGGAAAAGGTTAATCAGATTTTTCTTTATATTAACTGTGTCCAGTAACTTTTCAATTGTAACTGATCTCACCAGCAGTCTAATTATCCCTTTACTAGAAACAGATTCTGTAACAAAACTGTAACAGGACCATGAGAGTTTGTAAGCCAGAGTGGCTATGTAGACAACACCGATCCTCTAACATCGGATGCGATGTTAAACCAAGGCCCGGTCTGCCCTCTCAGGTGGATGTAAAGGATCCATGGCACTATTCAACGAAGAGCAGAGGAGTTCTTCCCAATGTCCTGACCAATATTTATCCCTCAACCAACATCATTGAAACAGGTGATCTGGTCATTTATCTCATTGCTGTTTGTAGGACCTTGCTGTGCACAAATTGGCTGCAGCATTTCCTACATTACAACAGTGATCACACTTCAAAAGTACTTCATTGGCTATAAAGCGCTTTAGGACATCCTGAGATTGTGAAAGGCGTTCTATAATTGTAAGTCTTTTTGGATAACAAAGCAGGACAAGTAAACAACCCTTAGGCAAGAGAACATTTGAGAACTAGTTCCCATTACCTAATTAGGTTTGCATTGAAAATAAAGAAAGAAAAAGATAAGTCTGGGAGAGAGACACTAAAGGTCTGTTTGGTATGCTGGGAACTATGTCTGGATATCCATGAGGAGACCACAACTCCCAGCATGCAAAGCAAGATGAACGGGAGTAAATCTGGTCTACCAGAACAAATGACAACATCTTCTTCATGGATTTATTTTTAAATAATTGTAGTTTAAATATTTATCAAAATAAGTTTTTTTTTAATGTAGATACATTTTGGTTTGTAAAACATGTATCACCATAGAAACTATTGATTCTGCATATATTCATTAGAGTTCTATTCATTTGTACTCAAACTTTAGAAAGGTGGAGCACAATTGAACAGTAATTTACTGAAAAGAGCTTGAGCTGGACGAAAAAGGTGTGACAATCCAAAAGTGACAGAAAGTGCATGTTGTGTAGTTTCAGTCATTGGATCCCACTGTACATAGTATAGAAAGGCTGGAAGCTTGCCATCATTAACAATAGTCCTGCACCAGTGTATCCTGAGTTGAATGGCGTTCTGTTCTCCAGTGTAGTCGATCATCAATATATGAAACAATGTGCATGCTGACATCTACCTGGCAGGCGCTGTTGCTATATTTGGGATTGCGCCAAAATGGAAGCAATATATTTTGATGCTTCATTTATATTTAGAACTGCTATTGACAGCATGCCTGTGCATCCAGAGTTTTGCACTCCTCTTGATCAAACTGCCCGTTCAAATCACAAGGAGGTTTCACCAATGGTGGATGGTATTGCTAGCCAAAAAGCCATATGTGGTTGCCTCCTGCTCCCCTTAAGCCTACTTGCCACAGCTGAAGCTGCATGTTACCTGAGTCCTGGTGTTCCTTTTTGATATGATAGAATTGGCCAAGTTATATACATTTAATTCTTTGTTAACAACTGCCTGCACCAACCACTATACATATACACCATCTAATGGTGCAAGGACGTTACGAATTAGACTCGAAACATGTCTTTTTAAATTATCTCTGCCAGTTAAGTCATTTTTTGATATATGTTCACATAACAGCAATGCCTTACCCTGTCTGGTAATCAACAGGATTCCTGTGTTGAGCAGGGCGATGTCAAGTCAAGTCAACCATACAGCTGTCAACCTTTGTTTGGTTTATTTGTACAATACTTCACTCCCATACTCTTCCACAGGACCCAACCTGGCTTGTCGCTGGCTATATTTATTATTTCACATGCAAACAACTGAATCTTACCGGCCGTGAATTTACATTTCTAAATCCAGGCCTCATTGTCAACACTAGAAAAGTGCTGGGGCTTAGGCAATGGTTTATTTTGCCAACCCCACAGCTTCTTAACAGTTATATCCCTGTAAATATCACTTGTCTCAAATAAAGGCATAAACCATGCATGTGTATTGTAAAGAGTTATTTTTCTCTTTTACTTTAACACAATGGATAATTATATAAAATCCCTAATTTTGCGAAATGAGATTTATCCTCAGAAAGGAGATCAAACTTTGAGGAGCTAATTAAATCCTGGGATTTCACTTTTAAAAACGAGAGCAGAAGTGCTACTTCCTGGAGTAGAATGCAACAATTTAAGGAGGCAACCTAAAAGAAAATGTTGGACAGACTTTTTTTTTAAGAAAATGTTAAAACAACATAAATTAGGGAAATGGGATTAAAGAGTTCCAACATGCAGCCAAAAACTCAGCTGAAATTTCTTGAAAATAAGTCGAAATGCATCATCTTCAATGAGAACACCTGACTTTTCTCGTTCACACCCAAAGTTTTGAATGGACATGCAAATGGAAAATTATTTTCAATACAGATAAATGTGCAGTGGTGCATTTTGATAGGAGGAATAAGGAGGCTACCTACTTCTTGAAAAATAAGAGACTAAATGGGACAGAGGCGCAAAGGAATCTAGGAGTACAGATTCACAAATCATTAAAAGCAGCAAATTTAGGTTAACAAAGACATAAAAGGTGCAAACAAAGCCCTGGGATTCATTTCTAGAGGAATAGAATTCAAAAGCATTGAAGTTATGTTAAACTTATATAGAACCTTGGTTAGACCACACTTGGGGTTTTGTGCACAATTCAGGTCTCCATATTACAAAAAGGATATAGGAGCACTGGAGAAAGTGCAAAAAAGATTTACAATGGTAATACCAGAACTGAGAGGGTACAACTATCAGGAACAGGCTAGGGGCTGGAAAAGAGAAGACTGAGAGGTGACCTAACAGAGGTCTTTAAAATTATGAAAGGTAAATATAGAGAAGATGTGTCCACTTGTGGTGAAGTCCAAAACTAGGGGCCGTAAATATAAGATAGTCACTAGTAAATCCAATAAGGAATTCAGTAGAAAATTCTTTACTCAGAGAGTGGTTAGAATGTGGAACTCGTTACCGCATGGAGTGGTTCAGGGGAATAGCATAGATGCATTTAAGGGGAAACTAGATAATTACATGAGGGAGAAAGGAATAGAGTGACTTGTTGATTGGGTTAGATGAAGTAAGGTGGGGGAAGGCTCGTGTGGAACATGAACACTGGCATGGCCTGTTTCTGTGCTGTAAATCCTATGTAGTTTTTTTGTTCAACCTCCCCATACAAACACTGTCTGCTGATTGTCAGTGTCCCTTTTAGCAGCTGTGTTTATCTTGGACATAAAATGATTAGCGTTCAAAATAATTTGCAATATGTCCTGGGAATCTCGACAGGTACAATATGTTCCATCGTGCTTTTAATACTTTGTCACTAATACGGAAATCATACCGTATAATTAACTGCACAGTGACAATAGATTCAGAATAGGGAGTTCAATTCTGTTGTTGCAATTCATGTTAATCATACACAAGTCATTAGCACCTTTATGTCTGGGAATGGTTACCATTGTGCTTGAATTATGTATCGGAATATTGCACTTTCCTGAAAGAAGTCATACCTTTTTAGTTAATTCCTAATTAAGGTTAAAGAGTTTATTATGCAAGTCCACTCAACATAACTCAAAAAAGTTAAGCATTAATTGAGCCCAGTCTGTAGTGGGCAGAAGTGCCCGTCACAAAGTTCATTGTCCGACAGTCTTTGACCTTGGTGAGTCCAAGGGTAACTGTACAAAAATGGAATGAATTATTGCAATGAACGCAAGGTTAAGAGTACTGCCTGGAGATGCAACACATCCACTTACCTAGAATTATTTGCTATTGCTAAGTTATGGAATAGGGAAATATTCAGATTTTAGCCTTCTAATTACCTGCATCGCTGAACTTACCCTATAGTACCCCCACACTGAACGTACCCTATAGTAACCCCACACTGAACGTACCCTAAAGTACCCCCACTCTGAACATACTCTATAGTACCACAAATCAGAGCATAACCTATAGTACCCCCTCTCTGAACATACCTTATAATACCCCCTCTCTGAACGTACCCTATAGTACCCCCTCTCTGAACATACCCTATAGTACCCCCTCTCTGAACATACCCTACAGTACCCATACTCTGAATGTACCCTATAGTACCCCCACTCTGAACGTACCCTATAGTACCCCTCTCTGAACGTACCCTATAGTACCCCCACTCTGAACATACCCTATAGTACCCATACTCTGAACATACCCTATAGTACCCCCACTCTGAACATACCCTATAGTACCCATACTCTGAACATACCCTATAGTACCCCCTCTCTGAACATACCCTACAGTACCCATACTCTGAATGTACCCTATAGTACCCCCACTCTGAACGTACCCTATAGTACCCCTCTCTGAACGTACCCTATAGTACCCCCACTCTGAACGTACCCTATAGTACCCATACTCTGAACATACCCTATAGTACCCCCACTCTGAACATACCCTATAGTACCCATACTCTGAACATACCCTATAGTACCCATACTCTGAACATACCCTATAGTACCCCCTCTCTGAACGTACCCTATAGTACCCCCTCTCTGAACATACCCTATAGTACCCCCTCTCTGAACATACCCTACAGTACCCATACTCTGAACGTACCCTATAGTACCCCCATTCTGAACGTACCCTATAGTACCCCCACTCTGAACATACCCTATAGTACCCATACTCTGAACATACCCTATCGTACTAAAAGCAAAATACTGCGGTTGCTGAAAATCTGGATAAAAAACAAAAAATCCTGGAGAAGCTCAGCAAGTCAGGCAGCATCTGTGGAGAAAGAAACAGCCTGGCCCTGATATTAGCGGGGAGGCGGGATGGCAATGAGGGCGCGATAGGGCGCGTGGGTAACACGCTAAATAAAATCTGTCCATCCCCCATGCGATCGCGGCTCAATTGGAGCCACTTAACGTGGCTTCCAGGTTTGCCGTCAGAAACCTGCGCAGCGGGCGGACTGCGCACCCGCATCACAGGCTGTCAGCTGGAGGAGCTCTATTTAAAGGGGCAGTCCTCCAGTGGCTGCTCCTGGACCAAAAACACAAATAGCACAATGGAGCAGCCCAGGGGAAAGGTGGCTCTTAGACTTAGCGATGCCTCACTCCAGGTGCTACTGGATGGGGTGAGGAGGAGGAGGGATGTCTTCCGCCCGACGGACAGGACGAAGTGGCCTGCCTCTGCCAACAAGAAGGCCTGGCTCGAGGTGGCAGAGGAGGTCACCAGCAGCAGCAACATCTCCCACCCCTGGATCCAGTGCAGGAAGTACTTCAATGACCTCACTAGGTCAACCAAAGTGAGTACACTTACTCATTCCCCTACATTCCATCTTCCACATCACCGCCCCCACCCCCCAACTCATTCTGCACTGCCAACACTACTCTATCACATCACTCTTCACACCCACTTCAGGCTCATCCTCAACTTACCTGCAGTTCCTCACCTCCCCATTAGTCACCCCACCACTACCACTCAACCCAATCCTCATACAATGTCACGGCTCTGTCTCATACTCACCCTCTGATGCATCTCTTTCATGGTCAGCCGCATCTAAACCAATGCATTCATTGCTTGGCTATGTCACCATCACTCACTCATGCGTCTGTACTTCCTCCCCTTATAGAAGAGAGCCCAGAATGCACGGGAGAGGGCGAGGACCAGAGGGGGTCCGTAACAGATAGTCATCCTCACTGAGGCAGAGCAGGAGGCGCTGGAACTAAGCCGCACCCTCGAGTGCCTGTCCATTGTGGACGTCGAGACTGGCACCCGACAAATGTCTGGTGACAGAACTTTAACATTCAGCACACACAATATCAATTGATGTTAACATGTCTTGCCACCTTCAGTACCTCAACATCTGTGATCATGCTTATTATTGCCTTCTGTTCTCTTGCAGGGCCTTCAGTGACCGCTGTGACGGCGGAGGGCGATTCCTCAGAGGACCTGTCACACCTCGGTGGGTCCCCGTCCGCAGTTGGGGTCGCACATGGTGAGTTACCACACATGTGAGCACGAGCAGACACTGGTAGCAGCGGCAGCTGTGGAGAGTCCGTGTCGGTGGGAGCACTCGTCTCCAGGCTCTGCTCAGCTGGACACAGATGCTGAACCCTGGGGGCCATCCTTTAAAAGGAGAATGATCGAGGGGGAGCAGCACATTTGCGAGGTGCTGGAACAGGTGCCACGCGCACTCTCCACAATCGCGCAGAGGACGGAGGAGTCCAACTCCTGCATGAGTGGAATAGTGGCACAGGTAAGTGCGGGAATGTCTGCGATGGATGGAAAGCTAGCCTCCGTGGAGCTTCAAGCATGGCTCACAAATGAGTCCATTAAGGCCCTGACAACAGCCGTTCGGACTCACGGTGAACAACATTCTGCTGCCTTAAACAGGCAGGCAGATACACTAGCACTGGCCTTACAAGGCTTCACACATGTCCTCCAAACTGTTGTCCAGCTGAGTGGTAGGAGGGTGTGGGCCTGGCGCAGGGGAGGGATGATGGCAAAAGGGGACATGGAAGTGGGGACGCCACTCAAAGCGCCCCCATGTTTCACCCGTTGCCTCCCTCTCAACCAGTACCCGCAATGCTGCCTCATCTCCAGGTGGCCGAGTCTGCCCCTGCACAGGTGCAGGTGGAGCAATCTTTGGAGGGGCCCTCATGGGCACCGAAACACAGAGGGCGTAGGCCCAAAGCATCTAATCGGTCAGGGCATGAACAAGAGCAACCTGCCACTACCTCTGCTGCAGCCACAGGGGATGCACCATGTAGAAGTAGTCGGAAGCGAAAGGCAAAGGTTTTGTAAGCACAAAGGGGATGCACAAGGGTGTTTGACGATTGGTCATGTTTTTTATTTATATTTGCTTTTTGCTAAACGCACATTAAATATTATTATTGTCACCACCACTGCCACGTCTTGGCCATGCTTGACTGGCTTCTGTAATAAGGCCCTTTCATGAGGTTCACCATGAACGGCCACACTGATGCCACCCATTGGGTCACTCTACAGTGGGCGTATGTGTAGTTGCAGGACTGTTTTTTGCGGGCGGTGGGGTGGGGGGGGGGTTTTGCTGGTGTGGGCGCTGCTCTATCCACGTGGTGAGGACTGGACTCTTCACACTGTCTGATGTTAGGACAACTGTTCACATATCAGTGACTCCCTGGCCTCACAAGCAGCCAGGTGAGCCGCTGCTCTGCTCATGGGTTGCTCCTGCTCCTCCTCCACCTCCTACTGAATGTGGGTGGCAGATGTGGATGGGACTTCCTCAAGTGGCACCCCTTTCCGTTGTGCCATGTTGTGCAGGGCACAACACACGACTAAAATGCGTCCCACTCTGTCTGGTGCGTATTGAAACGCTTCCCCAGAATGATCAAGGCACCTGAAGTGCATCTTGAGCAGCCCTATAACATGCTCAATTGTAGACCTGGTGGTGATGTGGCTGTCGTTATATCAACACTGTTGCTCAGTGGTGGGGTTCCTCAGAGGTGTCAGCCACGTGTGCAGGGGGTAACCCTTGTCCCCAAGGAGCCAGCCCTTGCGGGTGTTCGGCGCGTGGAAGAGGGGCGGGATGTTGGACTCCCGGAGGATGAAGGAATTGTGGCAGCTGCCAGGGTATCTGGCGCACATGTGAAGGAATCTTTTGCGGTGGTCATGGATGAGCTGAGTGTTGATGGAGTGATAGCCCTTTCTGTTGATGAACAGTCCTGGCTCATGTGGAGGTGCTCGTATTGCTATATGGGTGCAATCGATTATACCCGAACCCGTGGGAAGCCAGCTACAGCGTTGAATCCCACCGCCCTCTCCATCTGGCTGAGGTTGTCCATGGGGAAGTTGATATAGTGTGAAGCCCTGCGAAATAAGCCGTCGGTGACCTGCCTTATGCACTTGTGTGCAGACGAGTGAGAGACCCCGGCGATGTCCCCGGTAGCACCCTGGAATGATCCGGAGGCAATGAAGTTGAGGTCAGTGGTGACTTTGACAGCGACCGGTAAGGAAATGCTGCTCAGCCCAGCCCGGAGCAGCTTGGCATGAAGGAGGCTGCAGATGTCTGCGACTACCTGGCGACTGAGTCTGAGCTTCCGTATGCATTGCTCCTCAGAGAGGTCCAGGAAGCTGAGCCTCGGCCTGTAGACCCTGTGGCGAGGGCAGTGCCTCCTGCGATGTCACTCTCTCTGTTGTTGCCCTCCGTGCTCTTGTGCAGGTGCCTGTGGCGCAGCACTGTGTTGTGGAGCTCCAAGTGGCGGAGGTGGACGGCATGCCTGGCGGGGCTGGTGATGTTGCTTGTCCTCGGATAAAGTGGTGAATGCAGCCATGGCGCCTCCCCCATCCTGACGGTGTGAGTTTGAAGGGGTCCACAAAGTAGGTAAATATGTTTGCACAGCAGAGTTTTGGGTGGAAAGTAAGGATTTTGAGTGAAAACACAAAGGTGTTGCAGCCAAAACTTTGTCTGAAGTGACAGAGTGCCCTGCTGCAATAAATGAGGTTTTCTCCCCACCTGTCAAATAATCATTTGCATCTCCCACTGGCTGCTGGCTGAAACACGTCTGCTCCAACAGGGAGTGTTTCCCACAGCACGGGAAACACACTGAGGATCCTTCAAAATTGCACCCTAGCCAAAATGTCTACTCAATCAGGTATCTCAAGTACTTTAACTATCTGTCAAACTATGCAAATGATCATCCCGCAGGCTTTATTTGCCGGTGGGACTCCTGCGTTCAGGCGGCCCGCGCACCCGAACGCGTCACTGGGAAACCCGGAAGTCAGCTGGTTGGAGCCTGGCTCCGAACCTGCTCCGATCATCTGAAAATCGGCCCCAACGTTTCAGGTCGAAGATCTTTCGTCAGAACTGGAAGATGTTAAAAGAGTTAAAGTTTTTTGAGCAAGTACAGAGCCAGAGAAAGGTGGGGAAGGGAGGGGAGGGGGAGAAAGAACAAAAGAGTGATAGGGTAGAGAGGGCAGGAGTGATTAAATGAAAAAAGGGATAATGGTGCAAGGCAAGGAAGATGGTAATGGGACAGGTTAAGAAACAAAAGATTGATCAGGAGTAGCTGTAAATGGCAGCAGCAGAACCATTACCAGCACCTGCTGTCCGAAAAAATGGGAGCAGTGGTTATGATCTGAAGTTATTGAAATCAATTTTGAGTCTGGAAGGTTGTAAAATGCCTAAACAAAAGATGAGGTGCTGTTCCTCGAGCTTACGTTGAGCTTCATTGGAACAGTGTAAGAGGCCGAGGACAGAGAGGTCAGAGTGGGAGTGGGAAGGGGAATTAAATTGGCAAGCAACCGACAGGTCAGGGTCACACTCGCAGACAGAGCGGAGGGGTTCAGCAAAGCGATCACTCAGTCTGCGTTTGGTCTCCCCAATGTAGAGGAGACCACATTGTGTGCAGCGGATACAGTATACTAAATTAAAGAAGTACAAGGAAACCACTGTTTCACCTGGAAGGAGTGTTTGGGGCCCTGGACAGTGGGAAGGGAGGAGGTGAAGGGGCAGGTGTTGCATCTCCTGCGCTCGCACGGGAAGGTGCAGTGGGGAGGTGATGGAAGAGTGGACCAGGGTGTTGTGGAGAGAGTGGTCCCTTCAGAATGCAGAAAGGGGAGGGGAGGGGAAGATATGTTTGGTGGTGGGATTGCGCTGGAGGTGATGGAAATGGCAAAGGATGTTACGTTGAATGTGGAGGCTGGTGGGTTGGAAGATGGAGACAAGGGGGACCCTATCATGGTTTTGGAAGAGAAGGGAAGGGTTTAGGGCAGAAGTGCAAGAAATAGGACAAGGGCCCTATCAACTACAGTGGAGGGGAATCCTTGGTTGAGGAAAAAGGAAGACATATCGGAAGCACTGGTATGGAAGGTGGTATTGTCAGGACAGATGCGAGGTGGGAGGAAGTGTAATCAATAGAGCCTACAGTACCCCCGCTCTGAACACACCCTACAGTACCCCCGCTCTGAACACACCCTACAGTACCCCCGCTCTGAACACACCCTACAGTACCCCCGCTCTGAACACACCCTACAGTACCCCCGCTCTGAACACACCCTACAGTACCCCCGCTCTGAACACACCCTACAGTACCCCCGCTCTGAACACACCCTACAGTACCCCCGCTCTGAACACACCCTACAGTACCCCCGCTCTGAACACACCCTACAGTACCCCCGCTCTGAACACACCCTACAGTACCCCCGCTCTGAACACACCCTACAGTACCCCCGCTCTGAACACACCCTACAGTACCCCCGCTCTGAACACACCCTACAGTACCCCCGCTCTGAACACACCCTACAGTACCCCCGCTCTGAACACACCCTACAGTACCCCCGCTCTGAACACACCCTACAGTACCCCCGCTCTGAACACACCCTACAGTACCCCCGCTCTGAACACACCCTACAGTACCCCCGCTCTGAACACACCCCACAGTACCCCCGCTCTGAACACACCCTACAGTACCCCCGCTCTGAACACACCCAGTCATACCTCCACTCTGAACATATCCTAATAAACCATGGAATAGCTATGTATAACTTGGATGGTAAAGTATCAAACATGGGTAACTTGCATCTTCATTTCTTAATAAAGAAATGATATAACAGGGGTGGGTGAAATTGATCTTCAGCGATCGTACAAAACGTGTTCAAGGAGATGGCATAACTCAGTGACAACCTTTCTCGTGAAGCAATAAAGCCAGGTCTCTTCGGAGGTATCCAGGTAGCTGTGCCTAGGTCAAAACACTTGGCTCCAGGGATGAGAGTGAGCAACTCTCCCACACAAAAACTGCTTTTCCTCCTCCAAATCTAGGCCTGACATTGGAACACCCAAAAGAATTCCTATGATGAGCAATTTACTTGTAGCAAGTGAAATAGGAGCTGTCAGCAAGACTAAATGCAAAAGATGTTAGAAGAATATCTAATTGCCGGCCACAAAGATCAGAGAACTTCTTCCCAATCTGCTTCACCGTGTTTGAAGCACAGTGCTTGTGGCTTACATGCTACATACAGCCATCGACCTGGAATTGACAAACTGTGCTCAGACTTACCTTCAAGCCAGAGAAGCCTTCTCCTTATCTGCTCCCATGACCTACGGACATGGGAGACACTATTGACTCGATGAGCCACCTCCTACCATGCTTGCTGCACATTGTGGGTTCCCCTCATCCCCAAATCCTCTGCTGCTCCTCTTCCGGCAGAAAATCAGACTGTCACCAAGGAGGGGAAAGTTCATTCCTTTGCCCACCTTCCATTAAAAAAAACAGCTGGCTTGAAGTGGGAGCAGCAGCCTCTTGTGGATATCTTGTCCCGTACCAATCACAGTGCTCTCTGAGCAGCTCACAAACATAACAAGTAGCATATTCAATGATATCGGTGAGCATGCTGAATCGGGGAGGTCAGATCTGGCTCAATTTGAGTTGGGATCGCTGAATCAGCCCCGTTAAGAGGCTGTTTTTCAGCAACGATTAATGTAAAATAAGTACTTCAGGTTAGTTATCTTAGTTACTACAGAGTACATTACATACTTACTGTACTGTACCTTTGACGTAAACTTTAAATTTTCTCCTGTGAAATCTTAATATGAATGTCTTTAAAAATGTATGTTGAGGCCATAGTATTCATTATATTTCTATTGTTAGTTACAGAAATGTTTAAATTTCTGGAATTCTAAATATATTCTTAAAACATTTTCTTATTTTAAGCAGTGTGTCTTTGTTGTCATACTGACAACCCGATCTATAAATCCGAGGGTTTGTAAAATTAACTTGACAGCAACAAGCAGATAGATGAACAAGGGAATGACACAGCTTTAAAATACTGTATAAGTAATAGAAAACATATTTCAGTAGGGCTTCTGAACAAGGTATCAGCACCCTCTACTGGCAAGTAAGAGACTCAGGAATTGGTTGTCACGATACCCTGCCTATACAACTAGAGGTACCCTGAGTTTGACTTCTACTTCTCCTATAAACCATCAGAGTTGTCCATACTGGGCGAATCCTGGAAGGGGGATTTTCAGCTGTACCCACGCCCCCCCCCAACCCCCCAGGTGCAGGGAATAAGCTTATGGCTTAGTGGTAGTATTCCCACCTCTGTGTCGGAAGGTGAAGGTTTCAAGCCCAACGCCAGAAAGCCCTGGCTAGTGGAGATTAGAATATGATCTCTAAATACTGGGTTGACATCCAGTGGGGTACTCACATCTGACCAGTGGCTCAGGGGCAGTGTTTCTGCTTCTGAGACAAAAGGGTTGAGTTCAAGCTCCACTCCAGACACCCTTAAGACCCTCTACCCTTTTGGTGGGGATATTTTAGGTCTATCAATAAATTCAAGCTTCCTGCTGAAGATCACATTGCACATTCCCCCAGTTTCCAGTACTCATTTGCCATTAGGACTCTGTTGGACTACGTCCCGTGCCTCTGCTGGATTGCGCCCTGTGCCTCTGCTGGACTGCGCCCTGTGTCCCAGCTTGTGAGGCTCTGCCACTTTAATTCATCACATTTAAGTTAATCTGTTCCAGACACATAGTGCCCACACCCATCTGTTGTTGTCACCTACTGGGCTGAACTCCACTGCACAGTTGGCTCCTGCTATGTTGGCAAATGTCCACTTTCTCCTGGGCAAATGGGACTTACTGCAGGCCAGAATATGGGTGGCTGCAATTTTGGACAAGTTGTAGTCTATGGAGGATGGGGGTCAGCAGGGGTTTCAGAGCTGGCAAAAAAGGCTTCAGCAATGGAGGGGTTGAGAGCTGGCAGAGGTAAGCAAAGTCGCAGAGGTGCAAATAACTGGTCTTGGTGAGGGACAGGATGTGTGGTTAGAAATTCAGTTCTAGGTCGAGCAGAATGCCAGGATTTCACAGTGCTGAGCACGATTATGGTTAATTATCACTTTGACCTCTGGGCGGGATATGGGCGATAGAGGATCGGGTGGACATGGGCGATAGAGGATTGGATGGGATATGGGCGATAGAGTATCGGATGGGATATGGGCGATAGAGGATCGGATGGATATGGGCGATAGAGGATCGGATGGATATGGGCGATAGAGGATCGGATGGATATGGGCGATAGAGGATCGGGTGGATATGGGCGATAGAGGATCGGGTGGATATGGGCGATAGGGGATCGGGTGGATATGGGCGATAGAGGATCGGGTGGATATGGGCGATAGAGGATCGGGTGGATATGGGCGATAGAGGATCGGGTGGATATGGGCGATAGAGGATCGGGTGGATATGGGCGATAGAGGATCGGATGGATATGGGCGATAGAGGATCGGATGGATATGGGCGATAGAGGATCGGGTGGATATGGGCGATAGAGGATCGGGTGGATATGGGCGATAGGGGATCGGGTGGATATGGGCGATAGAGGATCGGGTGGATATGGGCGATAGAGGATCGGGTGGATATGGGCGATAGAGGATCGGGTGGATATGGGCGATAGAGGATCGGGTGGATATGGGCGATAGAGGATCGGATGGATATGGGCGATAGAGGATCGGATGGATATGGGCGATAGAGGATCGGATGGATATGGGCGATAGAGGATCGGATGGATATGGGCGATAGGGGATCGGGTGGATATGGGCGATAGAGGATCGGGTGGATATGGGCAATAGAGGATCGGGTGGATATGGACGATAGAGGATCGGGTGGATATGGGCGATAGAGGATCGGATGGATATGGGCGATAGGGGATCGGATGGATATGGGCGATAGGGGATCGGATGGATATGGGCGATAGGGGATCGGATGGATATGGGCGATAGAGGATCGGGTGGATATGGGCGATAGAGGATCGGGTGGATATGGGCGATAGAGGATCGGGTGGATATGGGCGATAGAGGATCGGATGGATATGGGCGATAGGGGATCGGGTGGATATGAGCGATAGAGGATCGGGTGGATATGGGCGATAGAGGATCGGGTGGATATGGGCGATAGAGGATCGGGTGGATATGGGCGATAGAGGATCGGGTGGATATGGGCGATAGGGGATCGGATGGATATGGGCGATAGAGGATCGGGTGGATATGGGATCGGATGGATATGGGCGATAGAGGATCGGGTGGATATGGGCGATAGGGGATCGGATGGATATGGGCGATAGGGGATCGGGTGGATATGGGCGATAGGGGATCGGGTGGATATGGGCGATAGGGGATCGGATGGATATGGGCGATAGAGGATCGGGTGGATATGGGCAATAGGGGATGGGGTGGATATGGGCGATAGGGGATCGGGTGGATATGGGCGATAGGGGATCGGGTGGATATGGGCGATAGAGGATCGGGTGGATATGGGCGATAGGGGATCGGGTGGATATGGGCGATAGGGGATCGGATGGATATGGGCGATAGGGGATCGGGTGGATATGGGCGATAGGGGATCGGGTGGATATGGGCGATAGGGGATCGGGTGGATATGGGCGATAGAGGATCGGGTGGATATGGGCGATAGGGGATCGGGTGGATATGGGCGATAGGGGATCGGGTGGATATGGGCGATAGGGGATCGGATGGATATGGGCGATAGGGGATCGGGTGGATATGGGCGATAGAGGATCGGGTGGATATGGGCGATAGAGGATCGGGTGGATATGGGCGATAGAGGATCGGGTGGATATGGGCGATAGAGGATCGGGTGGATATGGGCGATAGAGGATCGGGTGGATATGGGCGATAGAGGATCGGGTGGATATGGGCGATAGAGGATCGGGTGGATATGGGCGATAGAGGATCGGGTGGATATGGGCGATAGAGGATCGGGTGGATATGGGCGATAGAGGATCGGGTGGATATGGGCGATAGAGGATCGGATGCCGTTTCTCACACCGCCCAATTTCAGTTTCCTTTCGACTGCAGTGGAAATGAAAATCGATCGGGCCTGGTGTCAAACGGACGGCTGATCCGCTACCGCTCGTTTTCTGCCGTTTGGTGGTTAAAGTGAAAATTCACCCCGCTGAGTGGCCAGGGAGGGTGATGGAGTTAGTGGTAAGGGAACAAGTGTTTATGGTGGGGGTTGAAAATGATGGTTTTGGTCTTCCCGGTGATGTTTGCCATTGCTTATCTACTGTCATACCTTTTAATCTAATTTCTCAATCTAACTTAGCCAACTCACCCCTCATACCTATGTAATTAATATTAGTAAAGAAAAAGTACTGGAGAAATTAATGGGATTAAAAACCAACAAATCACCTGGACCTGATGGCCTACATCCTAGGGTTCTAAAAGAGGTGGCTGCAGAGATAGTGGATGTATTGATTGTGATCTTCCAAAGTTCCCTAGATTCTAGAATGGTCCCTGTGGATTGGAAGGTAGCAAATGTAACAACGCTATTCAAGAAAGGAGGGAAAGGGAAAACAGGGAACTACAGACCAGTTAGCCTGACATCAGTCGTCGGGAAAATGCTGGAATCCAGTATTAAGGAAGTGGTAACAGGGCACTTAGATCATAACATGATTAGGCAGAGTCAACATGGTTTTATGAAAGGGAAATCATGTTCGACAAATCTATTAGTTTTTTGAGGATGTAACTAGCAGGGTAGATAAAGGGGAACCAATGGATGTAGTATATTTGGATTTTCAAAAGGCATTCGATAAGGTACCACACAAAAGGTTGTTACACAAGATAAGGGCTCATGGAATTGGGGTTAATATATTAGTATGGATAGAGGATTGGTTAATGGACAGAAAACAGAGAGAAGGGATAAACGGGTCATTTTCGGGTTGGCAGGCTATAATTAGTGGGGTGCTGCAAGAATCAGTGCATGGGCCTCGGCTATTTACAATCTATATTAATGATTTAGATGAAGGGACCAAGTGTAATGTATCCAAGTTTGCTGACGATACAAAGGTAGGTGGGAAAGTAAGCTGTGAGGAGGACACGAAGGGCTCAATTTTCAAAGGGCGGCGGGACGGCAACGGAGGTCAATGGGCGCGTGGCAAACCCGTATAATAAAAACTTACCGTTCCCCACGTGATCGCGAGTTAATTGGTGGCCCCTAACGTGGCTTCCGGGTTTGCCGTCCGAAAGCTGTGCAGTGGGCGGACTGCGCATCCACATGGCAGGCTATTAGCTGGAGTGTCTACATTAAAAGGGCCATTGCTCCAATGGCTTTTGCTGGAGCAAAGACCAAGAACACATAATATGGAGCAGCACAGGGGCAAGGCTGCTCCAAGATTTAATGATGCCTCATTCCAGGTGCTACTGGCTGGGGTGAGGAGGAGGGAAATTTTTTACCCGGCTGACAGGAGGAAGTGCCCTGCCTCTGCTACCAAGAAAGCCTGTCTCGAGGTGGCAGAGGAGATCACCAGCAGCAGCATCTCCCGCACCTGGGTCCAGTGCAGGAAGCGTTTCACTGATCTAACTAGGTCAGCAAAAGTGAATACACTTACTGATTCTCCTGCGTTCCATGTTCCACATCATCCCCCACCCCCCAAACTCATTCTGCACTGCCAAGACTACTCTATCACATCACTTCTCACACCCACTTGAGGCTCATCCGCAAATTACCTGCACTTCCTGACTTTCCCATTTGTGACCCTACCACTACCATTCACCCCAATCCTGATCCAATGTGATGTTTCTGTCCCTTACTGACCCTCTGATGCACCTCTTTCATGGTCAGCCTCACCCAAACCAATGCGTTCATCGGTTGGCCACTCCACCATCACTCATTCACACGTCTGAACTTTCTCCCCTTCTAAGTGGAGAGAGCTCAGAATGCATGCGAGAGTGCAAGGACTGGAGGGGGGCCTCCACAAATAGTGGTCCTCAGAGACACGGAGGAGCAGGCCCTGCAGATCAGCCGCATCTTCGAGTGCCTGTTCATGGGGGACACCGAGACTAGCACCCCACAAATATCTGGTGTTACAACTTTAACATTTATCACACACGAATTGATATTAAAAATGCTTGGCATGTTGAACACCTCAGTATGCTCATCGCAACATGTCACATCTGATGATGCTTAACATTACCTTCTATTCTCTTACAGGTCATTCAACGACCGCAGCGACGACAGAGGGCGATTCCTCAGAAGACCTCCAGGTCTCTGAGGGCCCACCGTCACATCTTAGCGAGCCATCCACCAGCACAGATACTCACACCTCGGTGGGTCCTAGTAGTCATTTAGTTGTGTTGGCACCTGGTGAGTCACCACACACTAGTGAGCATGAGCAGACACTGGTGGCAGGGGCAGCTGTGGAGAGTCCGCGTCGGTGGGCGCACTCATCTCCAGGCTCTGCTCAGCTGGACGCAGACGCTGAACCCCAGGGACCATCCTTTAAAAGAATGATCGAGGGACAGCAGCACATTTGCGAGGTGCCGGAACGGGAGTCACGCACGCTCTCCACAATAGCGCAGAGGATGGAGGAGTCCAACTCCTGTGTGCATGGAATGGTGGCACAGGTACGGGAGCCATCGCGCCCCCCCACCCCCCCCCCCCATCCTGATGGTGTCTGTTTGAGGGTGTCCGGAAAGTTGGTAAATATGTGTAAACAGAAGAATTCTGAGTGGAAATGAAGAATTTTCAGTCTAAACACAAAGATTTCCCAGCCAAAAGTTTGTCTGAGAGAACTGAGTGCCCTGCTGCAATAACTGACCTTTTATCCCCATCTGTCAAACAGGGATTTAAATGTCCAAATGGCTGCCGGATGAAACACGTCTCCTTGAACATGGTGTGCTTCACACAGCACGGGGAAAACACGCCGAGGCAGAATGAAAATCCTTTCCCTGCCTCAATCACCATAAAATTAAGTACTTTAACAAGTTTAACTATTTTAATGACTGCTTTAAATATCAGCCCGTCGGCTTTAATTACCGGTGGGACTTTCAGATTCCTGAAGCGTGCACGCCCAGATGCGTCTGTGTGAAACGCAGAAGTCAGCTGGTTGGAGCCGGCTACCTTACCCACTCCGGATTTTCCCGAATTTCGTTGCCCCCCCCCGCCCCCGGACTTCTATTTGAAATTGAGCCCAAAATGTCGGCAAAGGGATATAGACAGGTTAAGTGTGTGGGCAAGAAGGTGGCCGATGGAGTATAATGTGGGGAAATGTGAGGTCATTCTTTTTGGTAGGAAGAATAGAAAAACAGAATTTTTTTTAAATGGTGAGAAACTATTAAATGTTGGTGTTGAGAGAGATTTGGGTGTCTTTATACACAAAACACAAAGTTAACATGCTGGTAACGCAAGCAATTAGGAAGGCAAATGATATGTCGGCCTTTATTGGAAGGGGGTTGGAGCACAAGAGTAAGGAAGTCGTGCTAGAATTGTACAGGGCTTTGGTGAGACCACACCTGGAGTACTGTGTGCAGTTTTGGTCTCCTTATCTAAGGAAGGATAGACTTGCCTTAGAGGTGGTGCAACAAAGGTTTACTAGATTGATTCCCGAGATGAGAGGATTGTCCTTTGAGGAGAAATTGAGTAAAATGGGCCTATATTCTCTGAGGTTTAGAAGAATGAGAGGTGATCTCATTGAAATGTATAAAATTCTTAGAGGGCTTGACAGAGTAGATGCTGAGAAGTTGTTTCCCCTGGCTGGAGAGTCGAGAACTAGGGGGCATAGTCTCAGGATAAGGAGCTGGCCATTTAGGACTGAAATGAGGAGGAATTTTTTCACTCAGAGGGTGGTGAATCCTTGGAATTCTCTACCCCAGAGGGCTGTGGATGCTCAGTCATTGAGTAAATTCAAGGCTGAGATCGATAGATTTTTGGACACTAAGGGAATCAAGGGATATGGGGATTGGGCAGGAAAGTGGAGTTGAGTTCAAAGATCAGCCATGATCCGATTGAATGGCGGAGCAGGCTTGAGGAGCCATATGGCCTACTCCTGCTCCTATTTCTTATGTTCTTATGTTCTTTCCAACATTAAGTTGTAGGAAGTGACTATGGCTCATCTATGACTTGCTGTCAGACAGATAGTCTGACAGCCCAGAGGTAGTTGTAGAGTTGAGGGAGGTGCCGGAGAGATTGAGCCGAGTGTCATCAGCGTACATACAAAAACATATCCTACGCCTGCTGATGATGATGTTGAGGGGAAGCTTGTAGACAGGGATGAGGATAGATCCTTGGGGAATTCTGGAGGTGATATTATAGGGGCAGGACAAGAAGAAATGTGCAAGCTGCATTTGATCAGGCAAGTATAAAGTCACACAAGGGCAGTTCCACAGAGTTGGGCAATGGAGGTGAGGCAATGAAGGAGGATGGTGTGGCTCACCTTGTCTAAAAACTGGAGGAGGACAACTGGGATAACGCATCACAGTCACGGTCACTGAGCATGTTGTTGGTAATTTTAGCCAGGCATTTTGGCACTTTGAGAAGGGCAGAAGTTCAGCTGAATGGATTCAAACCGGAAGTTCCAAGAAAAATGGATGTGGACTTAGGTAATGTTGACACATTTGAGGAAAGGGAAATGTGGCAATAGTTGCAGATAACGATGGATTGAGGGTGGGTTTTTGAAAGATAGTCAGCTAATTACATGCTCAATGCATACAACAGCACTGCCCCACTGCAGACTTGGGACAGACCTTAACCAGGACCTGATGGACAGTACCTACCCACCTGTTGAGATCAGCAAACTCAGCAATGTCTTCGTGAACACTGGCTACTCGATACCTGCAGACAATCTCATCAACAAAATCCGAAAAGCAATCAAAACTTTGCAGTCTGGCAAAGACTCAGGGCCAAAAGAATTCTCGGCTGAATTTTTTAAAAAAATCCTACTTTGTGAAATGGCACCTCTGCTGAGGGGACGCTTTCACCTCACATTGGAGGTGGGCACTCTCTGAGTGGTGAGCATCTCTTCATCACAGTCACTGGTCTATCTGAGCGTAGGAGTGGGCAACGATGAAGTTCCAAAATCACCCTATCACAGTTGCTTCTAAATATTCGCCAAATGTGTTGAAGCTGGCCATGATCATCCATTGACTCCAAAGACTCCACAACATTCAGGAGAGATGGTCCAACTCTTCAGAAGGGAAGCCTCCACTGCAAATGCTGCTTGTGTTACCACATGCTGATGACAACTATCATGCAGACAGTTAATGCTTCATAATATCACTTGTGGGAGATCGGAGCACATGTAAATGATGGAATCCTCCAAACTATCCAGACTATCTTCCAGTGTCATGTGCAAAAACAACTTGCATTTGTATAGCACCTTTAACATAGTAAAATGATCCAAAGTGCTTCACAGGAGTATAATTAGACAAAAGTTGACACCGACCCAAAGGACCGGTGACTAAAAGGTTGGTCAAATAGGTAGGTTTTAAGGAGGGTCTTAAAGGAGAGCTGGAGAGGCTTGGGGAGGGAATTCCAGAGCTTAGGTCCTAGACGGCTGAAGGCACAGCCGCCAATGGTGGGGCAAAGTGAGTGGGGAATGTACAAGAGGCCAGAGTTGGAGGAACGCACAGTTCTTGGAGGGGTATAGGGCCGGAGGAGGTTACAGAGATACCCTACTTTGTGAAGTGGTACCTTTGCTGAGGGGGTGTCTTCACCTCACATTGGAGATGGGCACTTTCTCAGAGTGGTGAGCATCTCTTCATCACGGTCACTGGTCTATCTGAGCATAGGAATCGGCATTGATGAAGTTCCAAAATCACTCTGGCACAGTTGCTTGTAAACATTCGCCAAATGTGTTGTGAGGCCATGGAGGGATTTGAACAAGAGGATGAGAATTTTAAAATCAAAGCGTTGGTGGATCGGGAACCATTGTAGGTCAGCAAGCACAGGGTTGATGGGTGAACGGGGCTTGGTATGACATAGGATACGGACAGCAGTGTATTGAATGAGCTCAGGTTTATGGAGGGTGGAAGATGGGACCAAACTCAAAACTGAAAAATTACTTGTGGAAAGTAAATAGCGCTCCTCCTAACAAAGAGGGCAATAGGCTATGTTTATGCTCTTGACTTTCCATTATGACCATACTGCTAAGACCATACGGTTAGTCATCCACTTGGCTTCAAATCATGTTGATGCTTATCTTATAAGAGGCCTCCTCTGTACTTTCACACCGACGACTTTATGCTTATTATTATTTCAGGCACATAAAGGGTGACTTCAATGGAAAAGAAAATCGGGCGGGTGTCAAACGGGCTGCTAATGCGCTATCGCCCGTTCTGCATTGTTGATGAAGACGAATTTCACCCACATAATCTGCAAGGTTCCCTGTACTCTATAAATACTCTGAAATCATTCTTGCTTCTTCATGTTTTTTTTTAATTCGATCTTTATGGCACATGTAAGACTTAAGATGACAATATAGGACCAGTCATATTTACCGGTTTAAGACAATGTACTGCGCTAGATCATAACTGTCTCTACGTAATATATGTATTTGCTTTTGACTGGCAGAACATTTTACATGTGAACACAACGGTGGCCAGCTGCTGACAGAGCCTTCGGGCTAGTTAAAACATCACTTGATAAAATAAACATTTTTTTTCTGAAAATAAAACATACGAAATTGTCTGAACTCGTGACATATTACTTTGGCACAATTGTTGTTTAAAACTAAAATATATCTTAGTCTTGTGTTAAGGTACACTGTATGCAAATCCCTCATTTGAATACATGAAAAATACTTAACCTGTCTTTTCCCCACGCTTTAAACTATATGACATTGCAATCCCTACATGGCAATAATATTTCAGTTTGACCTAGTGTAGTGGCTGGAGATTGATTGCCTTGCACAGTAATCAATCTTGCACTGATCACACATGTTGATAACAGAACTGACACTACCATGTAGCGATTGTGACGCTGTATTCTCTTTCGCTACAGATTCTATTTTTTCGGGTTTTGAGAAAAGGGAGGGACGGGAAATGGAGTTACTTACAAAACCTGTGAATATCGACACAGCAATGGTAACCGGCAGTACAGTAACTAGGTTACTTATTCACGGGAGTGCCGGTTGGAATTTGAGAGTGGAAAATGTAGACGCAAAAAAAAAAAATCCTACAAAAGAAAGTTGACAGTAGTTAAAAACGTGATACTGCAGTGGTTATTTCATTTTGTCAGTGGCAAGAAGGGTTTGTAACCTACACATTCAGATTCTTTATAAGAAGACAACAGGGACACTAGCCGGTACGCAACATAAAGCTGCTGACGCTACTATTAGTCATGATAGCAACAAAATAAGTGCAATGATGTATGAGCAGTCCAAATGTTTTTTTTCTCCAAGTATGGTTCTGAGCATAACCTCTTACAGAATGTACAATGATCCTAACACATACGTATAAATACAAATCAATGGAAATTACAACACAGAATAGATATTTATATATTTCATGTATAGTTTATGCATACAGCAACATTCAAATGTATTGTCCTATGCTTGCGCTTTAGGTGCTGACAGACACTCTGGCTTTGTACAAGAAAGTTAAAGACTGTGTTGTTTTACACCCTGAAAAGTAAAAGAAAGTTAAAATATCGCACAAATATAAAAATATGTTTTGTGTAAATGATAGGATGAATTTCGATTTGTTTCTTTAAAATAAAAATTATTAGAATGACATCTAAACAAAGCCTACTTGTGAGCAGTTCATGATATCATACTAGAGTTTCTGGTAGTGAATCTGCATTGTCTGCAGACAGGAGCTCCCAGATTTGCCATCGTTCTCTCTGCCATTCCACCCAGTCAGGCTCTGCCAAGTTGTTCTTATTGTTTTGACTGTCTGTCTGACTGGTCCAGCTTCTATTCTCGTCATTGCAGGAAACTGAGGCCTGCTGCTCAGGCTTCGCCGTTGATTGCTCGGTCGACGTCGCCTTTACTTCTGCTTCTGGAGTTGAATTTTGCTGAGTCTTTTGAAGTCTTGACAGGGCTTGTTCTTGATGTATACCAGCTTTACTAGAAGTTGGAGAACTTTGCCTCAACAGACCGGGGTATGGAGGAGGGGGTCGAGTCTCATTTCTATTGATGTCGCCGGGCCTAAAATGGGTCAGCCATGGTTTCTTCTGTAAGAAAGAGGTTTCTGAGGTTTTTTGAGGAATTTCTTCTGCACTTCCCGTGGAACGTCTGTGGCACAAGGATTCCATGCTCAGCTGCACATGTTTCTTACTTCCTGCCACTTGAGGGCTACTGCAAACACGGCTCACTGGAGCATGAGGCCTGCATTCAGGGGCACCCGCAGTTGTATGAGTTCTTCGCACAGGCTGCTTTGTATTGTCCAGAGACAAGGTGGACGGGGCCTGAGCTACAGGCCAGTCCGCTGTGAGGTTCCCCTGTGAAAGAGAACACTGTCTTTGCCGTAATGCATTGCTTTCGTAAATGTCCCCATACGAACCTAGGCGAGAAGGAATAAGAAACAGTAGAATTTGAGTTAACATTTCTATCTTCCAATACTACGGTACCTAAAGAAATTCAGCGTGGAATTGTGAGGGAAAATGGCATTTGGAAAATTCAGAAATATTTGTGCCTTAAATTTGTTTTAATGGCACCTTCCTTGTTATTCATTAACAACGAGACCAACATACTATACTTCAGTTACGTGGAGAGACTAGAGAAGCTTGGGATTGATCACCTTAGAGCAGAGAAGGTTAAGGGGAGATTTAATAGAGGTGTTCGAAATTATTACTGGTTATGAGTAAATAAGGAGAAATTGTTTCCGCTGGCTAGGAGGGTCGGCGACCAGAAGATAATTGGCAAAAGAACCAGAGGTGAGATGAGGAGAATTCTTTTTTACGCAACGAGTTGGTATGATCTGGAATGCACTGCCTGAAGGGTGGTGGAAGATTCAATAGTAACTTTCAATAGGGAATAGGATAAATACTTCAAAAGGAAAAATTTGCAGGGCTATCAGGAAAGAGCGGGCGAGTGGGTCTAATTGGATAGCTTTCAAAGAGCTGGCACAGGGACAATGGGACGAATGGTCTCCTGTGCTGTATGATTCTATGGTGCAGGAGAAAGCTGCTAATATTAGGTCCCTGATGTTCTGAAGTAGTAAAAAAAAATCAACCTTATGACTGCAATAAAGGATCATGAATTTGAAAATACTTGCAGATGTGTCTTGGGCCTTTGGAGTCCAAGATTGCAGTGAGATTTTCAGGCAAATCATGTGAAGCATTATAAGAGAACTCATAAATCCTACAACTTATATTATTATGTGCTATATAACCTAATAGGATACTACAGAATAATTTTAAATGATTATTGGTTTAAAAAAATTACACATTAGTAAATTTCACCTCTCGAGTCTTTTAAAAGTTAGTACCTGTTATAAGCTACTGAATATGCACATTTAGGATGGATCCTTACTAGCATGTATTCTTCCCCCTCCTGAACAATAATACTCATATTTTTTCTATTGTGGAACAGAAGAACAAGTACATATTATACAGAACAAATTACCTATATAGCTCATTGTACATGTCCTCTGTCCTTGCAAACTACTGACCCATCTCCCAGCTGCCTTCCCCCTCAAAAGTCCTTGAATGTGTTGTTGCCTGCCAAATCCATGCCCATCTTTCCACCAAATCCCTGTCTGAAGTCAATGGAACTTAAAATCATGAGACATGTTTACCGGGTGGCTGAGCCAATATTGCCCATTTTACGCCATCGCCCAAAGTCAAAATTGTACCAACCCCCCCTCCCATTGTGAGTTTTGTCACTATTTCAGATGGGGAACTACATTGAAGCAATGTATTATATCTTAGGGAAGTAAAATAGGACATTGTTTCCTGAAGTCAGTTAAAGTTACTTTAGGGATAGAGACCTGCCGTCCTTACCCAGTCTGGCCTTTATGTACCTCCAGTCTCTCATCATCATGGTTGACTCATAATGGCCTCTGAAGTGGCCTAGTTGTCTCAAACCACTGCAGCAGTTCAAGAAGGTGGCCCGCCACCACCTTCTAGGACCAACTAGGGATGGGCAATAAATGCCGGCCTTACCAGCAACGCCCACA
The DNA here is from genome assembly GCF_035084215.1 of Heptranchias perlo. Classification (NCBI taxonomy): domain Eukaryota; kingdom Metazoa; phylum Chordata; class Chondrichthyes; order Hexanchiformes; family Hexanchidae; genus Heptranchias; species Heptranchias perlo. The sequence goes on from NC_090335.1 coordinate 18,559,918, forward strand.
TCACGAGAATGAATTTTTAAAATATTGTACCTCCCACTGGGCAGCCATGGTGTGGTCTAAATTGTAATCATGGTCATAATTGTCCTGCTTTTCAGCTTCAGAAGGATGCAGAGTGGGCAGAGCCCTCGAAGAGGTTAAAAACTGAAAAGAATCAAAAGATTACTATAAATGTTTGTTGTACCTGTAATCCCTTCATCTCTAAACCCACATTTCAATGTGGAATGCCAAGTTCCCCAAATATTAGTGTGTTCTTCTGAGGTTGTGCTTTTATCTAAAAGAGAGGGAAGGAAAGACACAGAACTGCTTAAATTAACCTATTTACAAAACAAAAGCTAATAGGTATACAAGTGAATTTTAGCATGGAAATTACTTTAAATATCTAGGAAGATAAAATTGACTATCAATATTCCTTCACACACCAGAAGGGTAATTTTGACTTTGTGTGATAGTGTAATGGGTGATAGCCAATCGGCAGCCTGTTTTACAGCTCTCCCCATTTTTATTGCCATGGAAGTCAATCGGGGGGGACATAAAACAGGCTGCCGACTCACTATTACCCATTTCACACTATCGCACAAAGTCAAAATTACCCCATTATTCCACCTGCCCGAAGCACCTTCTATTAGTTAAGACAGAAAAGACTTCTGTTTTCTAATTAAGAAAATAATACTTAACAGTTAAAGTTAAACCTATACTGTACAAGCAGACATTATTTCCATGAAATATATTTCATTTTTCATAGAAATAATGTAACTGAGAACAGACAGCACAACAGGAAAAACTTCTTAGTGACTTTACCAGAGCCAATCTGCAGTCTTCACATCATTATATAATTTTAATCTCTTACTTAACTTGTGATTTAAACAAGAGACCATTATGAATTACGTCTTATTTGTAGTGCTAGTGCTAGCTCAGCTGTTAGTTATGGGATCAATTCATTCATCAGATATAATTCCTATTGCAACGGTTTTCTTAAAAGCATATACTCCAAAATTAATCTTATATGATACCTTATCATTAAGGGTCATATTCCCTGACTATGGCTTGTTCTTGAACATTTTTAAACTGCAGTATGAAGTGATGAGGTGCAGCTCTGCAACCGCGATTCCCTACGCTGTGATCTTCCACTCTGGGCAGTTACCAAGTGAAGACCAGGGACGGAAAAAAACTATAGGAATTCAAGTTCCATCTTCCATTAGAAGTGTTAGTGAGGGATCACTTTGGGACCAGTGATCATAATTCCATTAGTTTTAAGATAGCTATGGAGAATGATAGGTCTGGCCCAGAAGTTAAAATTCTAAATTGGGGAAAGGCCAATTTTGATGGTATTAGACAGGAACTTTCAGAAGTTGATTGGGAGAGTCTGTTGGCAGGCAAAGGGACGTCTGGTAAGTGGGAGGCTTTCAAAAGTGTGTTAACCAGGGTTCAGGGTAAGCACATTCCTTATAAAGTGAAGGGCAAGGCTGGTAGAAGTAGGGAACCTTGGATGACACGGGAGATTGTGGCCCTAGTCAAAAAGAAGAAGGAGGCATATGACATGCATAGGCAGCTGGGATCAAGTGGATCCCTTGAAGAGTATAGAGATTGCCAGAGTAGAGTTAAGAGAGAAATCAGGAGGGCAAAAAGGGGACATGAGATTGCTTTGGCAGATAAGGCAAAGGAGAATCCAAAGAGCTTCTACAAATACATAAAGGGCAAAAGAGTAACTAGGGAGAGAGTAGGGCCTCTTAATGATCAACAAGGTCATCTATGTGCGGAACCACAAGAGATGGGTGAGATCCTAAATGAATATTTCACATCGGTATTTACGGTTGAGAAAGGCATGGATGTTAGGGAACTTGGGGAAATAAATAGTGATGTCTTGAGGAGTGTACATATTACAGAGAGGGAGGTGCTGGAAGTCTTAACGCGCATCAAGGTAGATAAATCTCCGGGACCTGATGAAATGTATCCCAGGACGTTATGGGAGGTTAGGGAGGAAATTGCGGGTCCTCTAGCAGAGATATTTGAATCATCGACAGCTACAGGTGAGGTGCCTGAAGATTGGAGGGTAGGAAATGTTGTGCCTTTGTTTATGAAGGGCGGCAGGGAAAAGCCTGGGAACTACAGACCGGTGAGCCTGACATCTGTAGTGGGTAAGTTGTTAGAGGGTATTCTGAGAGACAGGATCTACAGGCATTTGGAGAGGCAGGGACTGATTAGGAACAGTCAGCATGGTTTTGTGAGAGGAAAATCATGTCTCACAAATTTGATTGAGTTTTTTGAAGGGGTAACCAAGAAGATAGATGAGGGCTGTGCAGTTGACGTGGTCTACATGGACTTTAGCAAAGCCTTTGACAAGGTACCGCATGGTAGGTTGTTACATAAGGTTAAATCTCATGGGATACAAGGTGAGGTAGCCAATTGGATACAAAATTGGATTGACGACAGAAGACAGAGGGTGGTTGTAGAGGGTTGTTTTTCAAACTGGAGGCCTGTGACCAGCGGTGTGCCTCAGGGATCGGTGCTGGGTCTGCTGTTATTTGTTATTTTTATTAATGATTTGGATGAGAATTTAGGAGGCATGGTTAGTAAGTTTGCAGATGACACCAAGATTGGTGGCATTGTGGACAGTGAAGAAGGTTATCTAGGATTGCAAAGGGATCTTGATAAATTGGGCCAGTGGGCCGATGAATGGCAGGTGGAGTTTAATTTAGATAAATGTGAGGTGATGCATTTTGGTAGATCGAATCGGGCCAGGACCTACTCCGTTAATGGTAGGGCGTTGGGGAGAGTTATAGAACAAAGAGATCTAGGAGTACAGGTTCATAGCTCCTTGAAAGTGGAGTCACAGGTGGATAGGTTGGTGAAGAAGGCATTCAGCATGCTTGGTTTCATTGGTCAGAACATTGAATACAGGAGTTGGGATGTCTTGTTGAAGTTGTACAAGACATTAGTAAGGCCACACTTGGAATACTGTGTACAGTTCTGGTCACCCTATTATAGAAAGGATATTATTAAACTAGAAAGAGTGCAGAAAAGATTTACTAGGATGCTACGGGACTTGATGGTTCGACTTATAGGGAGAGGTTGGATAGACTGAGACTTTTTTCCCTGGAGAGTAGGAGGTTTCGGGTGATCTTTTCGAAGTCTATAAAATAATGAGGGGCATAGATAAGGTAGATAGTCAAAATCTTTTCCTAAAGGTAGGGGAGTCTATAACGAGGGGACATAGATTTAAGGTGAGAGGGGAGAGAAACAAAAGGGTCCAGAGGGGCAATTTTTTCACTCAAAGGGTGGTGAGTGTCTGAAACGAGCTGCCAGAGGCAGTAGTAGAGGCGGGTACAATTTTGTCTTTTAAAAAGCATTTGGACAGTTACATGGGTAAGATGGGTATAGAGGGATATGGGCCAAGTGCAGGCAATTGGGACTAGCTTAGTGGGCCTGTTTCCATGTTGTAAACTTCTATGATTCTATGATTCTATAACCGTAGATTTTTCTTCCTCCTTTTTCCAACCAATGTTCTCCCTTTGCCTCTTGAAGCTGTTGGCTGTTTGCTGGGCTACAGATCCACAAGCCTATAGATTGAGTGTCAACAGGCTACTCAACTAAGGCGAAATCACAGGCAAGCCTGATCCTGTCCTCACTTGACGTCCAAATGCAACATATGTTCAGCAGGGCCATTGGACAGTTATGAAGGGCATGAGCCCTGGCCAATATTCCCCTCCCTAACAACAACAACAACTTGCATTTATCCAGTGCCGTTGACGTAGTGAAATGTCCCAAGGCACTTCACAGGAGTGTTATCAGACAAAATTTGACACCGAGCCACATAGGAGATACTAGGACAGATGACCAAAAGCTTGGTCAAAGAGGTAGGTTTTAAGGAGCATCGTAAAAGAGGTGAGAGAGGTAGAGAGAAGAGGTTTAGGGAGGGAATTCCAAAGGTTGGGGCGTAGGCAGCTGAAGGGCTGGCCGCTAATGGTGGAGCGATGAAAATCGGGGATGCACAGGAGGCAAGAATTGGAGGAGTGCAGAGATCTTGGAGGGTTGTAGGGCTAGAAGAGGTTACAAAGATAGGGAGGGGTAAAGCCATGGAGAGATTTGAACATAAGAATGAGAATTTTAAATTTGAGGCATTCCCTTACTGGGAGCCAATGTAGGTCAGCGAGCACAGGGGTGATGGGTGAGCGGGACTCAGGGCGAGTTAGGATACGGGCAGCAGAGTTTTGGATGAGCTGAAGTTTATGGAGGGTGGAAGGTGGGAGGCCGGCCAGGAGAGCATTGAAAAGTCGAGTCTGGAGGTGACAAAAGCACGGACAAGGGTTTCAGCAGCAGATGAGCTGAGGCAAGGGTGGAGACGGGCGACATTACGGAGGTGGAAGTAGGTATAACCTATAGCTATGGAGACCAGTTTAAGCATTAAAACCAGTTGTAGCAATCTTGCTGTCTCTTTTGCTGAGATCATCTTATAACGTGGATTGGAAGTTAACCTGGCTTCTTCCTGGTCTGTACGGCTAAGCTGATCACCATCTGAACCAGCTGAGTCACTGGGTGAGTTCCAGTCCTACAGTTTTAATTGAGCTCTTTTGCTTACTTTGAATGTGGCTATATCCGGCTTTCTAGCATTGTTCCCTCACGCTACTTATGGACTACACATAGGAAGGTACTAAATATACCAATTTACAACAGTAACTCCATCTCACATTGGACAAAATATTTACCAATCTTATTTAAATCGAATAATGTGCTTTGATATTACTTAGGTAGAAAATTGCTTCATTATCATCATCTGAGTTGCATACAGTTTTGAGCTTACTCATTCTCAAAAAGAATCCAACATCCGGTGAAGGAAGGACACAAACCACAATTGACCAAAGCCTCCGGAAAGAGCTCCTCTTAATGGCTCTGAGTTTATCCAGAGAGTAGCTAAGTAACAGACCAGGTGGGCCTCAGTCTATGCTGAGTTAGCTGATCTGAATTAGTGCAGCAGTAGGGGACACTGCAATTGACGTCAGTACAACATTTAATTCTTAATTCATTCTCCAGAGTTGCCCTGAGAAGATGGTGGCGACTGAGAGGCTTGCTCGGCCACTTCAGACAGTTAAGAATCAACCACATTGGTGTGGGGCTGGAGTCACATATAAGCCAGACCGAGTAAGGACGGCAGGTTCCCTTCCCCAAAGGACATTAGTGAAGCAGTTGGGTTTTTACAAAAACCTGACAGCATCATAGTCACTTTTACTGTTTTATTTCCAGATTTTTTTTTAAAAACTGAATTCAAATTCTCAAACTGCCATCGTGAGATTTGAACTCACATTCTCTGGATTATCAGTCCAAGCCTCTGGATTACTAGTGCAGCAAAATAACCACCACGCCATCGTACACCTGGATTGGGGGAGATGAGAAAGAAAAAAAATGTCCAAGCTGGCTCCCACTCCTAATTGCTCGCTGGCAACCCTTGCTGAAAATGTGATGCTCCCTTGCTCGAATAGCTACTGTCATGTCTCAGGTGAACAGCAGCCACCAGAGGGCAACTGACACTTATAAAACATATCCTAGCACAGAGCAAATGTCTTCAAGAGTGGAGGGACAGGGGAAGAAAATGGGCAGGTTTTGAAGAGCTGGCTTGGCATTCTTGGGCAGGGTTACACTGACAGCGCCAGAACATAAATTCCTGCTGGTCAATGTTGGCTGAATGATTGAAAACTAAACTCAAATTTTTGTACTGACTTTTCAATGGACAATAGACATAAGGAAAATTCTTTTTAGATTGTTGTGGATATAGTGTGGCCTATACAATGAGTAGCTTCTTAACAGAGAACAGCTTATATCCTACAAGTTGTCTCTCAGCTTTTCCTCACATATGGAAAGTGATTACTAAAACATCAAATACATAGATATCAGCTACTCCAGGAGGTTTCTAGTTTAAACACTGAAGGGAATCACTCATGATTTGGCCTGATATTACTGGTTTCATCCTTTAATTAAATTATGTTTGTATGGAATGTTGTAAGACAGCAATTTAATCATGGAAAATTTAGAATTTTTGTTATTGGCTAGTTCGGAAGTTGCCTGGAGCTGTAGTAGTTTATAGCACAGATGGAGGCCAATCAACCATCCTGTCTGTGCAAGCTCTTTGCTCGAGCAATTTAAAGTTAAGCCCACTGCCCCTCACTTTCCCCATAGCCTTGTATCTTCCTCCGATTCAAATATTTATCCAATCTTCCATTAGAAGATGTAATGGTCTCTGCCTCAACCACTCCCTGTGACAAGTCTCCAACAATTCTCTAAGTACAGTTCTACTAAATATTCACTTTCAGTGAAAGTTTTGAATTGATGATCCCCTCATCACCTACTCTCCCATCAGAGGCAAGATGCTTTCCTTAATCACTCAAAAATGCTTCATTATTTTAAAAACCTCTATTAAATCTCCTCCTAGCTTTTTCTGCTCTAGTGGAAATAGTCCCAGAATCTCAAGTCTCTCCTCAAAAGAGGAGAGACTTGAGATACTGGGACTATTTGGTGAATCTACACTGTACACTTTCTTTGGTTTTACTGTCCTTTCTTTAATGGGATGACCAAAACTGCTTCCAGTACTCCAACTGTGGCCTTCTTTACTCTATGCCATTATTTATTAAACTCAAAGTTCTATTGGCCTTTCTCCTGGATTTATTTACTGCATTCACACATCCAGGAAATTATGTACATGAATCCCTAGATGTCTTTGTTCATCCTCTCTGCTCATTTGCTAACCTGTCTATATCACTGTTTGCCAAACCTCCTACTTTTGTGTTTTGATATCAATGTGTGTGGACCAGCAACTAAAAGGATATAGTCTGCTTAAAACGCTGAGAACATTATTGTAACAAGAAAGGAAACATTTCTATAGCACCTTTCATAACCTCAGGATGTCCCAAAGCACTTTACAGCCAATGAAGTATTGCGCACAGCAAGCTCCCACGAACGGCAATGAGATAATGACCAGATCATCTGTTTTAGTAATGTTGGTTGAGGTATAAATACTGGCCAGGACAGCGGGGAGAACTCCCCTGCTCTTCTTCGAATAGTGCCATGGGATTTTTTACGTCCACCTGAGAGGGCAGACAGGGCTTAGGTTTAATGTCTCATCTGAAATACGGTACCTCCAAAGTGCAGTATTCCCTCGGTACTGCACTTAAGCGTCAGCCTAGATTATGTGCTCAAGTCTCTGGAGTGGGACTTGAACCCACAACCTTCTGACTCAGAGGCAAGAGAGCTACCAAGGCTGGCACCAGAAGAAAGCCAGACCACAAGGACTAACACTGGCATGTAGCAACAAAAAGGCGATTAAAAAAAAACTGTAGCAGAAGAAAACCAGAGCACAAGGAAAAACAGTGACATGCACATATTTGAGCACTGAATAATGCTACATTGCTGACCAGTTTGGAAGATTATATTACTGGCCATTTCATATATTGTAAATGATCAAATTCAGAAATGTCCTCCAAGCTTCCTCAACATACTCTAATTTATTACAATCTCTGTGGGACATTTAATCAGTGTACCCAGAAATGTTTGGATTAGTTTTCTCTCCAAAGAGGTACACAATAATTACTGCCAAGCGATTTGTGCATGGTTTTATAATTAAATCACATTAACTGACAAACACTGCAGAACATAAATTGACATGAACATGAAAAACAACGTGAGATGTTATGGTTTTCTCAAATATTTTGCAGAACCGTTGTTTCTTGAAGATTCAATGCCAATGAATGATACAGCCATCCAAACATGGCTAAAAAGGCCCAATTCCATTTTTCCAGCAGGGAGCACAGGTCAAAAACAATTCGGGTCTACAGTGTTGTAGCCTTATCTCAGAACTGTGCTCCCTGCAAGCACAGGATTAACCCTATATCCCTAACATGGCCACAGTCAGAGGATTGGGAATCATAGAATCATACAGCACAGAAGGAGGCCATTTGGCCCATCGTGCCTGTGCCGGACCTTTGAAAGTGATATCAGATTAGTCCCACTCCCCCGCTCTTTCCCTGTGGCCCTGCAAATTTTTCCTTTTCAAGTATTTATCCTACTCCCTTTTGAAAGTTACCTTTGAATCTGCTTCCACCACCCTTTCAGGCAGTGCATTCCAGATCATAACAACTCGCCGCCTAAAAAAATTTCTCCTCATCCCCTCTCTGGTTCTTTTGCCAATTATCTTAAATCCGTGTCCTCTGGTTACCGACCCTCCTGCCACTGGAAACAGTTTCTACTTATTTACTCTATCAAAACCCCCAATTTAGAGGGAATGCTGAGAAATAGTTTATCAGCATATTTGTTCCCAAGTTAGGCTGATTTTTATTTTTTCCCCCAATTGTTTTTCCCTCAGACTGCAGTTGATTTTGATTTGACCACGTTTGGAGCACAATGGTCCTGTGGAAATTAACCATAATCTTTTTGTCATAATGTGCCAAGTCACTATGATAATCAAAACAGCTACTATTGATCTTAGAATTGAGGAAGATTGGTGAAGATCTAATTATACACCTTCCACTGCCTCATCACCCTGTTTGTAATGGTATGATCCTGAGGCCCACCTGCATAGATGCCAACTTAGGTGAAACAAATGGGGGAACCAAAACTGAGGTACCCTGTATTTGCTTTTCCTGTTCCCCTGCCTGATCGCCCCATTTTCCCCCTTGATGCTCTTATCTGCCTCTCCCCACTTGCCTGATTCCCCATGATTGCCACATTCAGAGTGGTCGAAGTCTCCCAGGCTGTAGTTGTAGCAATAAGCGCGCCCTAGCTGCCTTTGCTGTGGCGACTAATGGGGCGACTCCTTGAAGCATGGGATATTTAAATTGGCTGACATAACGGGATGCGAAGGACAAGCAGGCTGATGGCCAGCAAATCTTAACACCAAGTTTGCCCCGACCGGTGCAAAGGAGAACATCTCATTGCTATGTAAGATGGCATGGGTGACCCGTGGCCTCTATACTTAGGCTAATGATTACAACAGTGGGTTCCCAGTGAGATGGCTCTAGGTTTACATAACAGCGTTTGTTTCACTAGACTTCACTTTGCCCTTCAAATAATATTGATCATTTCTTGGCTCATATTATTAACCATATAAATTTCACTTTAATAATTACAAATGGGCTGTGGTCAGAACATGATGGACTAATTATTAGTAACACTTGTACCTAGAAACAGCCAGTGTGAACTAGGCGCAAGGAATGGGTAGGCTCCAGGTGCACCTGATATTGGGCCGAGGGCCTCATTTACATGAGGCCGGTGAATTGCAGATGCCTGATGGGCGTCCTCAGGCAGCTTGGCGGCGAAGACGATTTCATTTTTGGACCACTACGGTACCAGCAGCGGCCCTCAGTTCTGGGTTGTGGGGGGGAGGGGGGGCGATAGACAGCCAGTAACTGTCTTCGGCACAGCAGTGGAGCCGGGAGGAGTACTCCTGCGCCTCGTGGCTCTACATTCAAGTGAGTATTGTTTTTTTTTAAAAACGTACGTTTTTGGTGGCGGCATTTAAGGACCACTGATTAGACCACATATAAACCACGTTTTCTTGAATGCAGCTGGTGCAGCGCAGCCTGCATTCAGGGCAGCCCAATTATGTATAGGGGGTTCCCTGGACACCTCTTATTCTGCCTTCACCAATATGGCAATCAGCACACTTCCAACGCTCAATGAGCATGCGTGCATAGCCCGCCATATTGGATGCTTAGGTACCCGTTTCACGCCTGAAAAACAGGCACGGCACCATTGAGTTCTGGTCTGTGCCCGACTCAAACTAGAAAAATTGACTGGTGGGATAAATCAGAGTGTCCTTCAAATAATGCATAAAGTATAAAAGTTTGCTGATATTTACAATCAAATTACAATATATGAGCTGAGGCTATAGTGATTCAACCTATTCTGTTGCTTTACAGCAGTCTCATGAGGTTCTGTGTAGAGAATTTTAAAAAAAAATAGCAGTTTAAATTATAATACTCTGAATCTACTGTGGAATGTAGTGCATGATGCATGAAAGCCCACTGATCTGACATATCAGCTTGGTATGAACAGGATGGCCCAGAAATTGCTGGAACGGTGCATCTCGCGGTGAGGGCCATGAATTGGATTTTTACCACACCCTTCTGATCATATTTTTGAGCCGCAAATTGCTGGAAATGCGAATTAATAACAAGGCGGCAATGTCAACGTGGCATCTGGGAGGTCATGAACGTCGGGTCCAATGGTCTATCTCCTTAACCTATGACACTTAAGGATAGAGAAAGAAAAAGAGTGAACAACTGAAGGAAATAGGGTGAATTAGAGTCAAATTAGATACAGAAAGAGAAATAAAGAGATGGAAAGAGAGTGGATTAAGAGAGAGAGAAAAAAAAGATCCAGAAAGGAAAAGTACGAAAAAATTTTAAAAATACCTCTAGGAACATTTTACTCCACAGTTTTATTGTTCCTTTTCTGGGCTTCCAAAGATGCGTGGCATGTCAGGACCATAAATCACGTCATTAACAGTGTCCTTGCGACATGAACTACCAGCCCTAAATGGTTGTGGTGAGATTAATTGTATATACGGCGCAAATCCAGCAATTTCTTGACATTCATGGGAGATTGAAGGCGAGACCCCGTTTTTGCAAGGCCATCAGTGGAGCGGCGCAGATCGTGCAACAATTTGTGGCGATTTGCAACTCACGCCGTATCTCTCCCTCGCCACAAATTGCTCGTTATTTTACGCACTAATAATGGCGGGCGCCGAGAACTTGTCGTTATTTTTCCTGCAATTTCTGGGTCATTGTGTGACAGAATAGGCAGGTGCATCTGTGTTGAATGGACTGGCTATGGTAACACATTGGGGTAGATTTTCAACTTGTTGCCTGGGCGTAAAATTGGCGTTAAGGATTGGCCGCCCTTTATAGAAGTTGCCTGATTTTCCTTGCCCAAATATCTAGGGAAATTCATAGCTTGCCTAGAAAATGCACAGAGATGGTCTATTTAAGCTACTGATTTTAATCACATGATCCTCATTACTTTTGGAAGACACTAAAACAACACTATGCTGGCCTATGACTTAGGGTTTATTAACATTTATTAAACAGTAAAAGATAAAGTAACAAAATATATATTTTTACACTAGCTTTTTTAGCTCCTCATGTAGTTAAAAAAAAGTTTGTAATGGCTGAGCTAAATGATCATATAAATAATATTCTTATGTAGTGATCTTTTTCCTTTTCTTGCCATCTATGTAAGGCCTGACTATCCAAGGCTGTCTGATTTGAAAAAAAAAACAGACTGAGAAGTGCCTTGAAAAAGTGAGTGGGACAAAGCGAATTTAAATAACAATTTTTGTTAAACTCAGGAAGAACTACCAATCAAACACATAATTAAACAAATCTCTCATTTTAACTGGACGGCTTGGCCCCTCCCTCGGGCATCTGTCTCGCAAAAACCAATCATTGCAACAGTTGCGTTAAGTCACGCCGGGTTATGGTTTCTGTAAGTGAAGCTGGTTTTTAAACCCTTATGTACCACGACAGAATTAAGGAAGCCAGTACCAAGCTAAATCTTAAGACAAAAAATGCTTAATTTTGTCACGATCTCTACTGTCATACTTATTGCTATGAGTACTTCAAAGAGCGGACAAAAGGACATATTGTGCACATATTGTACGAGCCTTACCTTTTTCAGGCCATGAAACTGGAGAGCTATCCCTAGATTTGGATTTTAAGTGTCCAACTAAAGCATATTGTTCAGGAACTTTATAGAGTTTCTCAGAACCAGGGCTTAGGTCGTCTGGCCTCTGCACTAACAGCCTGTCTGAGAGTACTGGAGAGTTATTGTCATAGGGTGAGACTTCTCCACTTGAGATCTTGTTGGAGTCAGTAGATGAGTGTCGTCCTCCCAAAGAATAGGAGACCTCTGCCCTCGTCAGATCTGGACTCCTGTTAAAGATGATCACATCAGAATTTAGCTAATTAAAACTCATCAAACTATGTGTCACGTGTTCATTATGTGACCTCAAAGCACATTGCTAAGTTAAACAGCTAACCAAGAAGTCAGCCTTGGCTCAGTGGTAGCACTCTCGCCTCTGAGTCAGTAGGGTTCAAGCCTCATTCCAGAGACTTGTGCACATAATCCAGGCTGACACTGCAGTGCTGTACTGAGGACTGCAGTGTCGGAGGTGCCGGCTTTTGGATGAGACCTTAAACCGAGGCCCCGTCTGCCCTCTCAGGTGGACATAAAAGACCTCATGGCACAATTCGATGAAGAGCAGGGGAGCGTGGTAAACAAGGTTGGTGAGCCGCAGGCGCAAGTAACCACATGGGAATACGATGTCATGGCGATAACGACTTGGCTCAAAAAAAGGGCAGGATTGGGTACTAAATATTCCTGGATACAAGGTGTTCAGGAAAGATAGGGAAAGAAAGAAAGGGGGGGGGATGGTTGTTGGTGGCAGTATTGATTAAGGAGAATATTGCAATGATGGAGAGAAAGGATGTCCTGGAGGGGTCATGGACAGAATCTATTTGGTTAGAGTTAAGAAACAATAGAAGTGCCATTACAGTACTGGGTATATTCTATAGGCCACCAACTAGTGGGAAGGATATAGAGGAGCACATTTGCAGGGAAATTACAGAGAGGTGCAAAGGATATAGAGTAGTGATAACAGGGGACTTCAACAATCCTAATATAGACTGGGATAATAATATAAGGGGCAAAGAAATGTGTTCAGGATAACTTTCTTGACCAGTACGTTTCCAGCCCAACGAGGAAGGAGGCATTGCTGCATTTGAATCTAGGGAATGAGGCGGGCCAAGTGGAACAAGTGTCACTGGGGGAGCATTTAGGGAGCAGCGATCATAGTATCACAAGGTATAGAATAGCGATGCATAAGGAAACAGACCACTCTAAAGTAAAAATACTCAATTGGAGGAGGGCTAATTTCAGTGGGATGAGAACAGATCTGGCCCGGGTAAATTGGAATCAAAGATTGGCAGGCAAAACCGTAATTGAGGAGATTTTAAGGAGGAGATGGTTCGGATACAGTACAGGTACATTCCTACGAGGAAGAACGGTAGGACAACTAAAGCCAGAGCTCCCTGGATGACAAGAGATAGAGAGTAAAATGAAAAGGAAAAAAGGGGCGTATGACAGATGTCAGGTTGATAACACAAGTGAGAACCAGGCAGAATATAGAAAGTTCAGAGGGGAAGTGAAAAAGGAAATACAACGGGCAAAGAGAGAGTATGAGAATAGACTGGCAGCCAACATAAAAGATAATCCAAAAGTCTTCTACAGGCATGTAAACAGTAAACTGGTAGTAAGAGGAGGGGTGGGGCCGATTAGGGACCATAAAGGAGATCTACTCATGGATGCAAAGGGCATGGCCGAGGTACTAAATGAATACTTTGCATCTGACTTTACCAAGGAAGAAGATGCTGCCAGAGTCTCAGTAAAGGAATAGATAGTTGAGATACTGGATGGGCTAAAAATTGATAAAGAAGAGGTGCTAGAAAGGCTAGCTGTACTTAAAGTAGATAAGTGCAGCCTAGGTTGCTGAGGGAAGTAAGGGTGGAAATTGCGGAGGTACTGGCCATAATCTTCCAAACATCCTTAGATACGGGGGCGGTGCCAGAGGACTGGAGAATTGCAAATGTTACACCCTTGTTCAAAAAAGTTGTAAGGATAAACCCAGCAATTATAGGCCAGGCAGTTTAACGTCAGTGGTGGGGAAACTTTTAGAAACGATAATCCGGGACAGAATTAACAATCACTTGGACGAGTGTGGATTGATAAGGGAAAGCCAGCACTGATTTGTTAAAGGCAAATCGTGTTTAACTAACCTGATAGAGTTTTTTGATCAGGTAACAGAGAGCATAGATGAGGGCAATGCGGTTGATGTGGTGTATATGGACTTTCAAAAGGCTTTTGATAAAGTGCCGCATTGTCATCGGCTTGTCATCAAGATTGCAGCGCCTGGAATAAAGGGGGCAGTAGCAACATGGATACAGAAATGGCTAAGGGACAGGAAACAGAGAGTAGTGGTGAAGGGTTGTTTTTCGGACTGGAGGGAGGTGTACAGAGGTGTTCCCTAGGGGTGGGTGCTAGGACCACTGCTTTTCTTGATATATATTAATGACTTGGACTTGGGTGTACAGGGCACAATTTCAACATTTGCAGATGTCACAAAACTTGGAAGGGTAGTAAACAATGAGAAGGATAGTGATAGACCTCAAGAGGAAATAGACAGGCTGGTGGTATGGGCGGACATGTGGCAGATGAAATTTAACACAGAAAAACGCGAGGTGATACATTTCGGTAGGAAGAACTAAGAGAGGTAATATAAACTGAAGGGCACAATTCTTAAAGGGGTAAAGGAACAGAGAGATCTGGGGTTATATGTGCACAAATTGTTGAAGGTGGCAGGGCAGGTTGAGAAAGCAGTTAATAAAGCATACAGGATCCTGGGCTTTATAAATAGATGCAATAGAGTACAAATGTAAGGAAATCAGGATGAACCTTTATAAAACACTGGTTCGGCCACAGTTAGAATACTGTATCCAGTTCTGGGCACCGCACTTTAGGAAAGATGTGAAGGCCTTCGAGAGGGCGCAGAAGAGATTTACTTGTATGATTCCAGGGATGAGGGACTTTGGTTACATGGATAGACTGGAGAAGCTGGGGTTGTTCTCCTTGGAACAGAGGCGGTTGCGAGGAGATTTGATAGAGGTATTCAAAATCAGGAAGGGTCTAGACAGAGTAGATAGAGAGAAACTGTTCTCATTGGTGGAAGGGTCAAGAACCAGAGGACATAGATTTAAGGCGATTGGCAAAAGAACCAAAGGTGACATGAGGAAAAATATTTTTTTACACAGCGAGTGGTTATGATCTGGAATGCACTGCCCGAGGGGGTGGTGGAGGCAGATTCAATCATGGCCTTCAAAAGCGAACTTGGTATGTACTTGAAAGTAAAAAATTTGCAGGGCTACGGGGATAAGGTGGGGGAGTGGGACTAGCTGGATTGCTCTTGCATTGAGCCAGCGTGGACTCGATGGGCTGGATGGCCTCCTTCCATGCTGTAACCTTTCTATGATTCTCCCCGATGTCCTGGAAATATTTATTCCTCAACCAACACCTAATAGAGTATCTGGTCATTATCAAATTGCTGTCTGTGACTATACTTCAAAGCTAATCCACTAGTTTGGGACATCCTGGGGTAGTGAAAGGCGCTATCTAAATGCAAGTTCTATCTTTCTTTCTTTAACAGCAATTTTTTTTGTTTTTGCACTCATCGGGATGAGGTATGTCAGTGTTAAGAACTTGAATTCTTTTGCACTTTTCACGTCTATCAAGTACTTCCAGCTCAGCTATAGCACAATCAATAAATTCACAGAAAAGCTTGCTTGGCTTTGCCTTTACTGAATTAACCGCAACCTGTCATACATAATTAGTCCAGAATTGTGGCCCGTTTCCTCTTACACACTAAGAATTCGGGTGATTCCATTTCACTTGGGACTATTACAATCGTCAGAGAGCAAACTTTCACTCCATCATTCTGGGCTGAATTTCAACTCAAATCCCTGAGGTGAAAGGTCAGAGCTGTTAATCCACTGTTACAAATTTTCTAAATACATTCTGTCAACTAATAATGTTCCAGTCATAAAAGATAATGTTCATTTTAGCCTGTTATAATTCAAATCTCCAAATTAATTACTGAAGCAGTCATTTCTATCCTCTCCTTTATAATTGAGGAATCACAAACTGCAATTCAAAGTCTAATCTTACAAGGAGGGAGGCCCAATCTAAGGTCATCCAGAAAAACAAACTTATGTCCGACCTTCCATTCACATCATAGGAACAGGAGTAGGCCATTCAACCCCTTGAACCTGCTCCATCATTCAATTAGATCATGGCTGATCTGTACCTCAACTCCACTTCCCTTGACACCCTTACCTGACAATAATCTATTGATCTCAGCCTTGAAAGCTCCAATTATCCCCCAGCGTCTTTTGGGGGAGAGAATTCTAGATTACTACTACTGTGTGAAAAAGTACATTCTGATTTCCCTCCTAAATGGCCCAGCTCTAATTTTAAGATTATATCCCCTCATTCTTGATTCCCCACCAGAGGAAATTGTTTCTCTGTGTCTACCCTATCAAATCCTTTTAACATTCTAAACACCTCGATCAGATCACCCCTCAACCTTCTAAACTCTTCTATACTCAAGGGTATACAAGCCAGGTTGATGCAGGAGTGTGATGGAATACTCTCCACTTGCCTGGATGAGTGCAGCTCCAACAACACTCAAGAAGCTCGACACCATCCAAGATAAAGCAGCCCGCTTGATTGGCACCCCATCCACCACCCTAAACATTCACTCCCTTCACCACCGGCGCACTGTGGCTGCAGTGTGCACCATCCACAGGATGCACTGCAGCAACTCGCCAAGGCTTCTTCGACAGCACCTCCCAAACCCGCGACCTCTACCACCTAGAAGGACAAGGGCAGCAGGCGCATGGGAACAACACCACCTGCACGTTCCCCTCCAAGTCACACACCATCCCGACTTGGAAATATATCGCCGTTCCTTCATTGTCGCTGGGTCAAAATCCTTCCTAACAGCACTGTGGGAGAACCGTCACCACACGGACTGCAGCGGTTCAAGAAGGCGGCTCACCACCACCTTCTCAAGGGCAATTAGGGATGGGCAATAAATGCCGGCCTTGCCAGCGACGCCCACATCCCGTGAACGAATAAAAAAAAAAACCTGTCTTCATAATTTAATGCTCTAAGCCCTGGTATATTTCTAGTGAATCTGTACTGCACCCCCTCCAAGACCAATATATCCTTCCTGAGGAGCGGTCCCCAAAACTGAACGCAATACTCCAGATCGGATCTGACCAAGGATCTGTACAACTGAAACACAACTTGCTCCCCTTTGTATTCCAGGTCCCCTGAGATAAAGGCCAGCATTCCATTAGCCTTTTTGATTCCTTTTCGTATCTGTCTTTAAATGATTTGTGGATTTGGAATCTACCTTGAATGAATCTAAGGTTTTCGTTTCCACTTTTTTTGGGTTCCAATCCAGAGTACACTGATGGGATGAAAGTATTCTCTGTCAGCTGGCTGTAAAGGGTTGTATGTATCATGAGTTTGGATCGTTCCTAGTGGGTACAGATTGATAGCACAAAAATTCCCCAATCCAATTCAAATTGGCCCTAAATTGTCAATCTTACTCAGCGACCACAGGATGATCGATGTGGGCAATGAAACAATATGTCACATTCATTCAATAGGAGGTGCTCCTCTGAGGTTGGAGTTCAGGCAAATTAACCACAAGATCAAGTGACCATTCCATAACTAAGTAACCATGCTATGTCTAGGGTAATCATTCTAAAGGAAACCTGCAGTCCTCACCCGGGCTGGCCTACATGTGACACCAGTGGCAAACCAATGCGATAGACTCTTAACTGCCCTCTGAAGTCGTCTAGCAAGCCACTCAGTTGTATCAAAACCACTATCAACTAGAGATGAGCACTAAATGCCAGCCTGGGCAGTGAAGCCCATATCCCGAGAATGAATGAATCTGATCTAACAACTTGATACCAACACATTCCCCCAGGTGTCAGCCGTGGCTTCATGGTTGCACTCTAGGTTCTGAGTCAGAAGGTTGTGGATTCAAGTCCCATTCCAGAGACTTGAGCACATAATCTAGGCTGACATCTCAGTGCAGTACCGAAGGAGCGCTGCACTGTTGAAGGTGCCGTCTTTCGGATGAGATGTTAAACTGAGGCCCCGTCTGCCCATTCAGGTGGATATAAAAAAATCCCACAGCACTATTTCGAAGAAAAGCACTCCCCAGTGTCCTGGCCAATGTTTATCCCTCAACCTCAAAACAGATGGTCTGGTCATTAGCTCATTGCTGTTTGTGGGGGCTTGCTGTGTGTAAATTGGCTGCTGTGTTTCCTACATTACAACAGTGACTACACTACAAAAGTACTTCATTGGTTTTAAAAATAAAAGTTCATGCAAAAAAAAGAAAAAAATTCACAATTTCTACTTTTTCAGCTAACGCTGTCTTCTCCTTACAACCCTAAATTAAATCACATTTTACACTTTTTCTTGCTGTCTTTTTCTCTCTCTCTTAATCCAATCCTTCTTTCCCCCTCTATTTCTTTATCTGTACATAATTTGACTAATTCACCTTCCTTCTCAGTCGTTCCTCCATTTCTTTCTCAATCCTTAAATCTCATTGGTTACGGAGATACACTGCTGGTTCTGTCGTTCACTGATGCCCTGTTTCCCTCGCCACAACTTTATCAGCTTGCACTTTCAGCGAGTTATGAGCTGAAGGGTACAGGAAATAGTCTAATCAACGGCGCACACCACGAGATGCTCCGCACCAGCAAGATTTGGCCCAATATGTTTTGAAGTTTCCCAAATCAGGGCACCGTATTCTAGATTATATCCAGATTTTTGTAAATCAGGGCAAATACATGCAAACATTTAAATTTTGTAAAACGAGATTCCTTTTGCTGTTTTCTGAAGGATTTTGTACCACACATTGAGGGACTACTGCTGCCATCAAGCCCTTGGTTGTGCATTCTCTTGTCTACTTTGCTCATATCCTACATGAACAGCAGGGGTCAGTAGAAAGAAATGTATTAGCCTAGGGTGAAAGACAGCACCATGACTTGAAAAAGAACCCACAGTGGCAAGAGTTACTCACGATGACTGTGAAGCTTTCCTCCGCAGCAAGTAGTCAACAACATCTGGATCTGTCTCTAGCAAGCTCATCAGCACCTCATTCTGTAGCTCCGGGGGAACCTGAGAAAGAATGACAATCTCACATTACAGACACGGGATGTATTCTGAATTTAACATGAAACACTGCATACTTACACCATGTAATGAATTTGTTAAAAAAAAATTACACTCTAATACTTTTAGACATGTAGAATTATTTATCCAGGCTCATATAGCAACTAGATAATAGAGCTATAGGAGCTCAGCTCAGAAGCTTGAGCTCAGATTGTCTGCATGACCTCTTGGCCAGGGAATGGGGCCTTGTGCTATGGGACATGAAGAAGGGCAGAGGATTTTTGGGTTCTTACACCAGTTTTTTTTTTAGAATCAACATAACAATCAATAACTTGGGAAGGGGCGGGGGGGGCGAGGAAGGGAAGAGCCTGCAAACAAGCTGGCTGGTAACTACTTTGGGGATTTGATTAAAAAAGGAATTGTTAGGGAAAAATACCAACCACATGGTGGTATGCTCAGTGGTAGCACTGAGTCAGAGGTTGTGGGTTCAAGTCCCACTCCCGGGACTTGAGTGCACAATCTAGGTTGACACCTCAGTGCAATGCTGAGGGAGTGCTGCACTATCACAGGTGCCTTCTTTCAGATGAGATATTAAACAGAGACTCCATCTGCCCTCTCAGGTAGATGTAAAAGATCCCATGACACTATTTCGAAGAAGAGCAGGGGAGTTCTCCCCGGTGTCCTGGCCAATATTTATCCCTCAACAAACACCTAAAAACAGATTATCTAGTCATTATATCAATGCTGTTTGTGGGACCTTGCTGTGTGAAAATTGGCTGCCACATTTCCTACATTACAAAAGTGACTACACTTCAAAAGCACTTCATTGGCTGTAAAACGCTTTGGGATGTTCTGAGGTTATGAAAGACGTTATATAAACGCAAGTTCTTTCTTATTTCTCCCTTACCAGCTAACCAACTATTCATTTATGTTCGATAGCCCCACGTACAGAAGCTGCAATGTACCCAGTTCCTATACCTCAGCGGCCTGTTTATTTTGTTTACTGATCCCTACAAGTTATGAAACTTGCGAACAATTATGTTTTACTGGTTTTAAAAACTTTGTAGCCTCCAGATCCAGAGAAGCAAGCATTTTAAATGAAAAGTTTGGATGCCTTTTACTAGGAGGAAGCCAGTGTATAAATACAACATTTTCACAGACCTTGCCAAGTTGTTGTGTTTTTTTTTAAAAAGTGAAGCTATTTGAGTGGGCTGGGTGGGGATAGATTCTGCTCTTTAAACAAAGCCTACAATTATCTGTTCTGACGAAAGGTCTTCGACCTGAGACATTAACTCCATTTCTTTCTCCACAGATGCTGCCTCACTTGCTGAGCTTCTCCAGCATTTTCTGTTCTTTTTATCTACAATTATCTGAGTCAATAACACAGAAAATCCCAGAAATATCTAGGACATTCCTTAGGAAAATTGAGATTACTGTGCCACAGTATCCCTATACCTGAATTATGAAGCCACTGTAAATGGAAACGGTCTTTATAAGAACATTTTGCAAGTTTTTTTTGAGTAGAGAGAAATGACATTTTTTGTTATGACAATGTCTTGTGATGTAATGATACCAGTAATGCAGTTTGTGTAATTGAAACATTATGGTCCTTGAAAGTATGCTATAAACACTTCACAAGTTCACCTGAAATTCATTTCTCTGTTATCTCAGCAGAGGCTTTAACCAGTTTAAAACAAATGGGTTAAAACCTCTGCTGAAATAGCAGAAGGTCAGGATGGTGTATGATTTGGAGGGGAACTTGGAGGTGATGGTGTTCCCATGATCTTGCTACTCACCTTTCTTGGTGGTAGAGGTTGCAGCCCTGGCAAGTGCTGATGAAGTAAGCTTGGTGAGTTGCTGCTGTGCATTAATTGGTTGTTAAACGCAGCCACTGTGCACCAGTTGTGGAGAGGGTAGATAATGAATCCTGAGGCAGGGTGTCAAGTCAAGCGAATTGCTCTGTCCTGGATGGTGTTTAGCTTTGAGTGGTGTTGCAATTGCACCAATGCAAACAAGTGATGAATACTTCATCACACTCATGGCTTGAGCTTTGTACATAATGGAGAGGCTTTTGAGATGTTAGGAGGTGAGCATCTCATTGCCAAGTACCCAGTCTCTGTCCTGCTCTTGTAGCCATGTGACTGTGCAGTTAAGCTTCCGGTGAACGATGACCCCCCTGGACATTGATGGTAGGAGACTCGGACATGGTGGTGCCGTTGAAGATCAGAGGAAGGCAGTTGGGCCATTTCTTATTAGAGATGGTCATTGCCTTGCACCTTTGTCGGATGAATGTTACATGCCACTTGTCATCCCAAGTCTGGATGGTATCCAGATCCTGCTGTGGGCTGGCATGGGCTGCTTCATTATTAGAGGAGTTGTGAATGCAGCTGAACACTGTAGAATTATCAGCAAACAGCCCCACTCCTGATCTTATGATAGAGGGAAGGTCATAGACGAAGCAGCTGAAGATGGTTGGGCCAAGGCCACTTTTGAGAAATGATTGGTCTCCAACAACCAGAACCATCTTCCTTTGTGCCAGGTATGACTCCAGCTACTAAAGAGCTTTCCCCTTGATCCCCAGTGTCCTCAGTTTTGCAAGGGTGCCTGGGTGCAATACTTGGTTGAATGCTGTCTTGCTGTCGAGATCAGCTACTCTTTGATTGTGGCACTGCTAACTCTGTTTATAGCTTGCTGTTTTAGGTGTATAGCATGCAGCTGTGATGTATCTTTATTAGATTGGTGCCTGGCATGCTATTCTACACTTACTATTGAACTAGAGTTGGTCTCCTGGCTTGATGGTGATGCAGGAATGAAGGATGTACTGGGCGATGAGATTGCAGTGGTATATAATTTTACTGTCACTGATGGCCCACAGTATCTCATAGATGCAGAGTTTTGGGCTGCTAGATCTGTCCTTAGTTTGTTCCACTTAGCACAATGGTAGTGCCATATTACGTAATGAAGGGTGTTCTCATTGCGAAGACAAGACTTTGGGTGCTAAATTGGGCCGTGTAGCGCTTGTTGTTTAGGCGCGACACAGCCGCTTCGACATCCAAGATGGTGTCTTGGCTGCGCACGCACGCACGTTTCCAGTGTGATGTGCGCCAGACGCCATTTTGTTATCGGAGTTAGTGCAGGCGCAGATAACGAACGCTGGAATCATGTAAAATAGGGAGAAAATGGCTTCAGTGTACAACACTGATTTAAAGTGATAGACACCATTTTGGGACTTAACGCTCAACTCAACGCACAGTCTTAACCCCGACCATCTGAACGTGTCTTAGAGTGCCTGGAGGACCCCCCAACGGCACTATTTAAAGGGACCTTAAAGGTTAGTGGCTTGATTATTGCTTCTGGATGCCGAGACATTTGTAACTGTTTTTGGAGCTCTGCTACACTCGAAGACTAGGACGCAGGGACATAGCCTAACATTTATAGCCAGGACGTGCAGGAGTGAAGTTAGGAAATGCTTCTACGCGCAAAGGGTGGGAGAAGTTTGGAACGGTCTTCTGCAAACGGCAGTTAATGCTAGCTCAATTGAGAATTCTAAATTTGAGATTGATAGATTTCTGTGAACCAAGAGTATTAAGGGATATGGGGCTGAGGCTGGTATATCAAATTAGGTCACAGATCCACCCTGATCTGATCAAATGGTGGAACAGGCTCAAGGGGCAAAATGCCATCACCATTTGCTGCCTCCTGATATGTGCCAGCTTCTCCTCAAGAAAGTGGGTCGTGTGTCTGGGTGATGAGCCTATCATGGTTGAATAGCTGCCAGTGTTTGTGGCCTGTGAGTTGTGGGTGGGTGGCTTGCAAGGGTGAGAGGGTTGAGTACTGATGGAAAGAGTTTGTTGGTATGTGGGTGATGGGGGGTGTAGTGCGTGGAGCAATGGATGCGGCTAGTGGTGTAGTTGGTAGGAGACGCCACTTGACAGTTGACCTCAATCATCTTGACCACTCATGTCAAAGCACTGAACATCTTCCTGTTCTGCATCCATGTTCATGATGCTGTGCAGCCGGCATTGACTTCATCTCCTACTACCTTTTGGGTATACGTCTGGAGGACCTCTTGCTCCCCACCACCACCACCACCATCCCCTCCCTGCCCCCCCCCCCCCCCCCGCCTCCGGATATAGGCTGTCCCTCCTTCTGTTCACCTCTTGCACCAAAACATCTGGTGCATCAGTGGAAAACCTTGGTGCAGAGAGTCTCAGATCGGCAGATTGGTGAAGTCTGGCATGCAGATTGGAGGATGTGGGATTTAGTGGTGCGCAACCTTTATTCAATGTTTTAACATAACTTATCAGTATGTAAAAATGTCTGATCTCTGTTCAGACTCCGTGCAGACAGCAGGCTGTTATATTCAGCAAATAACAGGTAGCCCCCAGCTACCTTTAAGAGATGTCTAACAGACAGCCTGCCTTTAAGAGATTGGAGCTTCCCCCTGCTGGTGGGAAGTGCAAATTGTACGGAATCCTCGTTCAACGCTGATTTCCAACGCAGATTGCAGGTAAGTCCTGAGGCCTGATAAAAATCTCGCCCCCGTGCCCCACAGACAGGACAACAGCAGATCATGTTACTCCCGCCCAAAAACAGGCCCTATCCAATTTTTCCCCTTTGTCTTCAAAAGGATTGCACAGTGGTCATTTCTGCCAATGTTATTATGGACAGATGTATCTATGACAGGTAGATTGGTGAGGAAGAGGTCAAGTAAGATTATTCCTTCGTGTTGGTTCCTTGACCACCTGATGCAGGCCCAATCTGGCAGCTGTGTCCTTTGGGACTCAGGTCATTGGTGACACTGAAGTCCCCCTCCTAGAGTACAGTCTCTGCCTTTACTTCTCTCAGTGCTTCCTCTAAGTGCTGTTCAAAATGGGTAGGTGACAATAAATACAAGGTTTCCTTGGCCTCATTTGCCCTGAAGCCATAAGACTTGAGAGTTCATGGAGCCATGAGACTTCATGCAGTCCGGTATCAATGTTGAAGATACTTGGGGCCAAGCCCACCCGACTATTTACCACTTCTGGTGGGATTATCCTGCCAGTGGGACAGGGGATACATCCAAGGATGGCGATGGAGAACTCTGGGATGTTGACTGATAGATATGATTTTTGAATATGAATATGTCAAGTTGTTCTTGACTAGTTTGCGGGACAGCTCTGCCAACTTGGACACTAATCCCCAGATGTTAGTGAGGAGGACTTTGCGGGGTCGACTGGGCTGGGATTGCATGAGTCTTATCCGGATTTGAAGCCTGTGCCATTGCCATAAGGTCTGTCTTACGATTGTGTTCCGTAGCAATTGTTTTATAACTGAGTGGCTTAAGAGGGACTTAAGAGTCAATCACATATTGTAGGATTGGAGTCATGTGTAGACCAGACGGGTGGGGATGGCTAGTTCCCCTTCCCTGAAGGAGGACATTTGTGAACCAGTTGGGGTTTTGGTTCCCAATCTATAAATTACCAGATTTATGGAATTCAATTTTTCAACCTGTCATGGTGGAATTTAAACTTGCGACCTCTGGGTTGCTAGTTAGTATCAAAACATCCACATTATCGTAACAAGAGTATGGATAAGGGTTTCAGGAGCCAGGGGACGGGTGAGGTTGGGGCAGAGGCAAGTAATATTGTGAAGGTGGAAGTAAGAATCTTGCTGATAGAGAGCATACGGAGATTGAAGCTCGGTTTAGGCACTGCACACTCTAAAGTGATGTTACAGGTGGACATAAGAATAGGAGTAGCCCATTCAGCCCCTCCAGCCTGCCATTCAATTAGATCATGGCTGATCTGTACCTTAACTCCGTTTCCCAGTCTGAGCTCCACATCCCTTGATACCCATACCTGGCAAAAATCTATCGCTGTCAGTCTTGAAAGCTCCAATTGTCCCAGCATCCACAGCCTTTTAGGGGCATGTCACCTGCAATGACCATTAATTTTCCACATAGTAATACTTCTTGTGTGGGCAGCGGCTAAACTGGTTACACATCTCTATTTCTAACTGACAAAGTCTATTGCAAATGCAGTTGGAATTCATGGGAGTTGTTATATTTTGGTCATGATAGATTGTTCAAGGGAATGTTCTTGAAGTTGCTAGAATAGACTGAGTATTGTTTTCTCTAGCTACAGCGGTTAAGCTATGACCAGTGTCATTGTTCAATAAGCTAATTAGCCAAATAGCTCTATGATTTATTAAAGGAATTGTACTTGCATAGGAGGTTCGAATGTTTCTGCAAAGGGTCCATTAGGAATAACCAAGCAAGCAGGGTATGCTTGTATCATTTGGGCTAGTCTGATGCAGAATGGTATAGTGAGTATTGCGTATTACCCATTGTATTAGCTTCTACAGTGTTTGTAATGCAACCGAGAGGTTCTAGTTAAAAATGTAAATTAGCAAACTGCCCTTTCAGCCTCAAACCTCGATCTAAACCAATCTGGACCAATGGGATGAATTATCTCAACTCTCCAATGGAAAAGTAAAATTAGCTTGGGGAGTCCCAACAAAAGTTCTGATCAAGAATGAGACCATAGCACAAACATGACAATTTGTATTAAAATCAGAAATCTCACAGAGAAGAAGCAGTGTGACAAATGCTATACCAGCGCAGCAGAGGGTGGTCTGCTGAGGATAGAGATATGGCATATTGTCTAGGCAGAGAAGATGAAGCTTTATTCTGCATTTCACCTGTACGGTGTGGCTAAGTGGTAGTACTTTCGCTTCTGAGTCAGAAGGTTGTGGGTTCAAGTCCCACTCCTGAGACTTGATCACATAATCCAGGCTGACACCCCAGTGCAGTACTGAGGGAGTGCTGCACTGTCAGAGATGTTGGATGAGAGGTTAAACCAAGGCCCCGTCTGTCCTTTTAGGTGGACATAAAAGATCCCATGGCACCATTTGAACAAGAGCAGGGGTGTTCTCCTCAGTGTCCTGATTAATATTCCTCCTTCAACCAACGTCACTAAAACAAATAATTTGGTCATTATCACATTTCTGTTTCTAGGACCCTGCTGTGCGCATATTGGCTGTCGCATTTCCTACATTACAACAGTAATTACACTTCAAAAGTACTTCATTGGGAGGGCTTGATGCTGTAAACTGGGTGCAAAGAAAGGTTGAAAAGTTTTCCCCAACAACAGCCCTTGTTATAAAAAGTCAGCTCATCTGAACCTCTACTTGTTCTACTGAAGAATCCATGTTTGTGCCTTCACAAGCATCCCACATCTTTTCTTTGACATTTGATGAGTCCCTAATTATTTCACAATGTTTTCTGCATAAAGTACTTAAGTCAAATCACATCCTGATTTCTGGGTCAGGACATTCAGAACTATTTAGCATCAACTTTCATCCCTCTCTGCGGATCTGCTAGCTTAATGTTTCTCATGAAATTTGGTAATGACCTTTAAGTCTTCTGCTGTCATAAATACAGTACCTCATACCATTTTTCTGTGACAAATATTAAAATATATCAGGATGAGAAACCGTCATAGCCAATCTTCCTAAAATGATTGCACCAACAATCCAATTTGCTCAGCAGTTTCATTCTCTAAAGAAAGTCATCGAAATGTTTTTTTTAAAAATCTTTTTTTAATCTACATTTAGCAAATCTAATGTAGGTTTGATTGAGATGGTCCACAAACAGGGCTTCAAAATGTTTACTAAGCTGCTAATAGTAAGTTTCTATAGTATGAGGTGGCAATTTTCTAGTCTTTAGTTAAAAGTGCAACATTGCCTCATGTATCCAATGAAGAAATGTACAAAAGCAATTCATTTAATAGAGCACTGGGAAAATTTAATTATACTCAGGACATCCTTAACTAAACACCCAGAAAACTAGAAACCAGGGCTCTCTAATTAGAACACCTTTTAACTGACCAACCAGTATTTTTTTTTACTGGAATAGCTTTTTCTCAGCTGAAATAAAGGGCTAGAATGTCCCGCCAAACTGCTTTCTACAAGAAATGAACTGCAGTATTTATTCCAAACTAACTTGCAACATCTACACGCAAGCTTTTTTTTTAAAAAAAGAAAAAAACTGCACAAAATGTTTACAAAACTCAGAAGTCCAAGCACGGGCTGCTTATTGCTGAGGAGCAAAAAGTTTTTTCTTGCACTTTTGTCAGGCCAGTGAATTGTTTTCTTTTATAAGGACCCTGTCCATGTGCCTGTAGTTGAGTTGGCGCAGAAAACAGTTCCAAAAAGATCTATCACTGCAGAACGAGCCAAATTAAAAGGATCGCCTACTCTTTAGCACAAAGTGGAAGCATGCTCTAGGCTAATGTCAAGGGACAAAATGTTCACGTATGCATGAATGAAGCTGAAAAAGATAGAGCGCGAGGAGGAGGGAATTTAAAAAAGGAAAGGATTTGATGGGGTAGATAGAAACTATTTCCTCTGGTGGGGAAGTCCAGAACAAGGGGGTATAATCTTAAAAAGAGAGCTCGGCCATTCGGGGAAGCACTTCTTCACACTAAGGGTAGTGGAAAACCCCCTAAAAAGCCGTTGAGGATAGATCAATTGAAAATCTCAAAACTGAGGTCAATAGATTTTTGTTAATTAAGGTTCGAAGGGATCAAGGTGAGTAAATGGAGTCAAGATACAGATTAGCTATGATCTGATTGAATGGCGGAACAGGCTCGATGAGCTGAATGACCTACTCCTATGTTCCTTTGGAAGAATTGACAAAAGAGGTAAATACTCTTTCAATTCATTACCAATCATTTTCAGAAAATAACATTCTTCAAAGGAAAGCTCTGCATTCCTGTTTAAAAAGAGATACTCATAGGACATGGATTCCTGCCCAGGGTTCCTCTCACAGTTAGCTCCCAAAAGGTACGAAAGCACCGTAAGCAATGGGACGTTACTCTCAACAACAACTTGCATTTATAGTGCCTTTCATGTAGTAAAACGTCCCAAGGCACCTCACAGGAGGATAGTCAAACAAAAAATTAACACCAAGCCAAAGAATGAGATATTAGGACAAGTGACCAAAAGCTTGGTCAAAGAGGTAGGTTTTAAGTAGGGTCTTAAAGGAGGAGAGAGTTGGAGAGGTGGAGAGGTTTAGGGAGGGAATTCCAGAGCTTAGGACCCAGAGTGCTGAAGGCATGGTCGCCTATGGTGGGGCGAAGGAAGTGGAGAATGCACAAGAGGCCAGAATTGGAGGAACCCAGCATTTTCTGAGGGTGTATGGCTGAAGGAGGTTACAGAGAGAGGGAGGGGTGAGGCCATGGAGGGATTTGAACACAAGGATAAGAATTTTAAATTTGAGGCATTGGTAGACTGGGAGCCAAATATAGGTCAGAGAGCATGGGCGCGATGGGTGAATGGGACTTGGTGCGAGTTAGGATATGGGCAGCAGAGTGTTGGATGAGCTCAAGTTTACGAGCGGGTAAAACAAGATGGGAGGCCGGCCAAGAGACCATTGGAATGATTGAGTCTGGAGATAAACTCTCTTCCCTCTCCAAGTGACCAGTCACAGAACAGCAT
Source organism: Heptranchias perlo (assembly GCF_035084215.1). Lineage (NCBI taxonomy): Eukaryota > Metazoa > Chordata > Chondrichthyes > Hexanchiformes > Hexanchidae > Heptranchias > Heptranchias perlo. The sequence goes on from NC_090335.1 coordinate 18,588,193, forward strand.
TACTTGATGCCTGGGGAAATGGTTTCCTACCCAGGAAAGTGTACATTGTATGGTTTGGGACTCAAGAAGGATAAAACTAAAACAAACAACTTATTCCTATTATCACAATGAGTTGAGTTTTAAGAATGTGATTTGCCAAGTCTGTCTGTACAATATTGGAAACTGTTATTATCTTTCCTGCTACCAGCTGGTATTAGTTTATTTTGCACCACTGACAGTGACATTTTGGGATCATGCTGTGTAATCTCTCCATTAACATCACGCTGATTTGTACAAGAAACTGCACATATTTGTTGCTTATTATATTGCAAACGTACATCGACTGAATCTGCAATAATTTTGTGGCTGCAAAGCTGTGTTTTACAATGCTTTGAGGCTTTTACCTCCATTGTGCTACACATTAAAATTAGTTTCACATTTTAATGTTTGTAACCCTAGCTCAAAAGTGCAATATAGGGTCCTGGTACCAACCCAAACTTGCTCTTGCCAGTACAGTACAAACCAAGCCACCACCAAGACAAGGTGTTGAAGTACCATAACTACAGCCTTTCAGCCAGCTGCTATGTAACTGCTAACAGCAAATCTCTTGACCATTTCGAGGGAAAGAAAATCCCTGGAGATATTATAGAATGATAGTAATCGTTAACTGCTACTTTTTCCTCCCCTGGTCATCATTTTAGCGAGTTCCCTTTTTAATGATCTGCCTCCAACAATCTCCATGCCCTTCAAATATGCAGATGGAATCTACCTGGCTTCAACAGACTGAGGCCTAGAAATCAGGGCGCGATCCTGCTGCAACGCATGTTGAACGGCCCTGGTGAGGTTGGCAGGGGCTGGGGGCACAAACGGTGGCAGGCAGTGGCTGGTGGATTTTATGAGGAGCCTGCTCCTCCCGGCTTCACAATAATGGCAAGTACAAAAGTTGAAACTTCCTTTCTGATAGCAGCCTTCAGTGATCCCATTAAGGACAGCTGGTTTAGCTTCTAAGCGCCTGAAGAAACTGACCATAGTAATTCGCAATCCAATTTTGCAAAGGAGGCCTGAACTAAGTGTTAGGCCCTGATTTGTATATGCAAAGGACTTATGGCCTGTTTCAGACACATGCCCTGGACACCGACGGAGGAGTCCTTTTTCGGGTGCCACTCAGACTATTAAGGCCCCAGTATGGCGGGCAGGAAGCACAGGCACATTTCCAGCTGGGTATGTGTTGCGCACCATATTGGGCAAGGACAATAAATATACCAATGCTTGAACCAGGGGTTAGCTCCTTTGCATATGCAAATAAAGGGTCTAACACCTGTTGAGGCCCCCTCTCCAAGATTGGTTTGCGCAGAGACAGTCGGCTCGCCCGAATTTCTGGGCCGCTGACTCCACTGCAACATTTAAAAGAGAACCAGACAGATTCCTGATTTATGAGGAAGTAGAGGATTATAGGCTTGGGGCTAAACTGAGAGGGAGATAAAAAAAAATGATCTAAGCACTTCCTGAACATAAATCTAAATGACTTGGCAGGCTAAATGCCCGTAGGCTAAAAGATACCAAATCCAAGAAATACAGGCCTGGAGCTTCTGCATGATTTCCGCCCAGGTAACAGCTTAATCTGGGCAGCATCAAATTAAATAGCGCAAAAGTTTGTGGAATTTTAAGTGCAAGTAAGTTGCACCCATAACTACTTTACGCTCAAGTATTCATGATCTTTTATGCTAGTTCGACAGTCCCTTTGCTCAATCAATTCCAGCCCACAACACTGGCCACACTCCCAGGTTGGGAAGGCAAGCTTCCACCGACTGCGGTCATTTGGGGAAGGTAGGCGGCAGATTCTCAGGCGCATAGGCACCCATAGTCACACTAATCCCGCATCAAACACCTGACGAGCAGTCAATTGAAGCCTCAGGCCTGCCCTGCGGCTGCAGAAATCATCAATTAGTTTAAACAGAACTTATCTTGTGGTCTGCAGACTCACTCGGAAGGGGAAATCTTTCTCCTTACCTTTTACACTACCCCACCATAGCACCTTGAGGCCCCATTGGCCATTTCAATCACAAAACAATTACGTTTGATTACACTGATTTATGGGAGATTTCAAGTTCAGGCTTATGCTAATGAATTTGCACTGAAACTTGCCCGTAATTTCACCTTGGCAAAACTAGTTCCGCGTCGGGCGCAATCTGGTCTAGCGGAAACTCCAGGCCACAAACTTTACTCAGAAAGTTTGGTGAATTCTCTCCATTTGTACAGGCGTGCTCTGAATCCCACTTCCAACAGTAGTCTCTTACAGGTTGCCAGGAAATTTGGTGGGGGCCAGGTAACGAGTATCATTTAAGAAACAGCTGCAATAGGAAGAGGGTTGGAATTTTGACAGAATGAAATCAAATGGGCTGAAAGCCTTCTTCATCCAAACCTATCTGATGTCCAAAGTTCTGATGAGAGGTTCCTGGAGAGTTTTCCTTCTCCCCTAGTTTTAAAAAAAAATACTAAAATGTGGCTGATCGGAGGACAGAGTGGTTCAATGGAATTGAATCCATTGTACTTTCATGTCTAAGATCATGGGCTCAATTTTGAAACGGAGCCGGGAAGGGGATGGAGGTGGGGGGGGGGGGGGGGGGTTAATTTGAGGTTGGGAAACCCATTAGTACGAGTTTCCAGGACGTCCTTACAATTTTGACGTAAGGACGTCTTTTATTTTTTTTGTCGGTTTCTTGTCCGACTGACCGGTCTGATTGACAGGCTGGTCTCAGTCGGGTGGGAGACCAGCCAGGGAGAGGACGTCTGCAGGTAAGTCTTTGTTTGCATGGAGGGGATGGTGGGGGGGCACGGGGGTCATGAGTCATGGGGGAATGGGATCGGCGGTCAGTCACGGGAGGGGGCGGGATCGGGGGTCCGCGATCGGGAGGCTGGGGGTGATCGGTGCAGGTAGGTTTGTTGGGCCTGGGGGAAGCACTCCTGCCCCTCCGGGCCCACAAGCTGTGCCTTTCTAGGCACTTACCTGTGGTCTCGGGCCGTCTCGTGAAACTGTGAAAAGACCAGCGTAAAGAACTCATTCCCGCCACCCCACCCCAATAAAAAAATCTGCTATCTTTAGCTACCTTTTTTTCTTAACTCATATTCGCCAGTGTTTCTAAGAAATTCTAGTATGACAGGATGTAGGGTAGAGTCCACACTTTTGGGTTAATTTACTAAAATAAGAACTATAAGTTTAGGCAGTACATAATCTAGGCTGACACTTAGAACTGAGGGATTGCTGCACTGTCGGAGGTACCGTCTTTTGGATGGGAAGTTAAACCCAGGCCCCGTCTGCTCTCTCAGGTGGATGTAAAAGATCCCATGACACTATTTGAAGAAGAACAGGGGAGTTCTCCACAGTGTTCTGGCCAATATTTATCACTCAACCAATATCACAAACAGATGATCTGGTCATTATCACATTGCTGTTTGTGGGATCTTGCTGTGCGCAAATTGGCTGCAATGTTTCCTACATTACAACAGCGACTACACTTCAAAAGTACTTTGGCTTTGGGATGTCCTGAGGTCGTGAAAAGCGCTATATAAATGCAAGTTAGTTCTTTCTGTCTTTCTTATAAAGGGTAGTACAAATCTAGAATTCTCTCTCCCAAAAGGTTGTGAATGCTAGGACAATTGGAGCTTTCAAGACTGAGATCGACAGAGTTTAGTTGGGTAAGTTGGGTAAATGAAGTTGAGATACAGATCAGCCATGATCTAACTGAATGGGGGAGCAGGTTGGGTGGGATGAATGGTTTACTTCCGTTTCCATATTGTACAATGGCTTCTGTTAGAAAATGGCCATGCTAGAAAGCCTTGAAGAAAGAACTACAAAACAGGCATTAAAAACAAATGGCTTTCTTTTAAATTTGACAACAAAATAATGTTTAAACCCTGAGCTGGCCACAAAAAAAACCCCAGAAATGCTGCAACAAATGGCCCACACTGAAGCACTTGAGATCTGCCAGTCTTTCTGTGCACGCTGCCCTTCTCACACTTCTTAGGGTGGACCATACTGCACAACTGTTCCCAAGGCCAAGTCATGTATTTTAGTCAGCCCATGCAGGTCATATCCTCTTAGCGGGTGCAAATGGTTGGCAACCACTTTCCTCTGCATCGCACTATGTTAAATTGCCCCTAAAACAAGCCAGATGTTTCTTTGCTAGGGCTTAGCACAAATGTCAAAACAATAATACGGACTGTGGCCCCCTCAGAGCCAAGGAGCTTGGAAACAAAACAGAGCTCTGACTGGCTACTCCAGAGTCAGCAGAGATTCATTACAAAGGAATTCACGGGCTGTGTTCCCACGAAATATTCACCACGGGAGGAAGAAGGGGTGAACATGCAGTGTGGATTAGATAAAATAAATATTAACACAAAAAAAAAATCTCTAACTGTCTGGCCTTAACTCAGAGGGATACCACCTGTTTTAAAACCATACTAGTCATCGGCATTCACTATATTTAGAAACTCACAGTATTTTAATATGATTTCATGACTACCTCTGCGTGGGAGAGACCTTTTCTTCTGTGCGTTACAACCATGAGGTGTTGAATTATCAGCTGCAGTCTGCAGCAAGCAATGTCAACAGGAAGCACCCCGAGCCATGGAAGTGACTTTTATAGCCCTGGTTTTAACCTAACTGGACTGGAGAAACGGTCCCTGGCACTCAGGTAAGTCAGGGGGGGAAGGGGTTTCAGGAGGGCCTCGCAATCGGGAGGAGTGAAACAGAGGGCAGGCGAGGTCTAAACTTTCCTTATGTTTAGGAAAGTCAAAAAAAAATGTAAAACCACTTACTTTTTGGGCCTCTTCTGACCAGACTCCTCTTCCCGCTAAGGTTGGTTGGCGGGAAAGTTACAACCGCTTCCCTGTGCGGGCCTCTGGTTAAAACAGCAGTCAGGCCCAGATGATGAAGTCATCAGACAGAGCATGATCTGCACATTTAAAGAAGGATCCCGCTGGTTTCCGGTGGGTGTCGTACCCTCCTGCTCAGAAGAGAAGAAGGAAGAGAGGGGGGCCGTGGCGAGTAAGACCCACAGGCGATTTTAACTGCCTGCCCGGGTTAAAAATCGACCCTACTGCTTCTGTGCTGGCAGGTTTGCTCCAAGGTCTTGGCTAGACAATCGCTCCCTGCTTTTGCCACTCATTGAATTCCTGACACCATCATTCGAGTTGGGAGCCACTGCTGGTGCTACTTTGGTTTCTCATGTGCTGTATGGTCCCCATATCAATAACTTCTATGCTCGCTTTTCCCCCAGTGATTTTGCAGTCTGGCTGGTTGTGGCTGAACCCAAGAATGTAGATCTGAACCACTCACATGACAACTGGCACCCAATACACAAGTTATGCTTGCGTGAAAAGCACTGCAATATGCATATGCATCAATGACGTTGAAAAACAGCTGCACATAGGCATGATGTGGAGATGCCGGTGATGGACTGGGGTTGACAATTGTAAACAATTTTACAACACCAAGTTATAGTCCAGCAATTTTATTTTAACTTCACAAGCTTTCGGAGGCTTCCTCCTTCCTCAGGTAAAATGAGGCACATAGGCAAGCAGCATCCCCTTGTTTACTTTAACACACTAATGACAACAGCAGCACAATAACTTAAACATGCTACAAGTTTACTCGTTGCCACTTTACCACCATACAAATGTGAGGCAGAAGGTACAGGGAAACACTGTCCAATGTTGCAAAACAATGAGGCTCCCTCACCCCTCTACAGTTGAAATTTGGTTCTACCTGCTTTTCAGGCCACATTACAAACGGAGGGTGATCCTTGGCGATCATATGATTAAAGCCAACTCTTTATTTTGCATTATCGCCAATAAAGAATTAAAGAAACCACTAAAATACATCAAAAAGCAAAATACTGCAAATGTGGAGATCTGAAATAAAAACAGAAAATGCTGGAAACACTCAATGGGTGGTATCTGTGGAGAGAGAAACGTAGGGTTAATGTTTCAGGTCCATAACCCTTCATCAGAACCCTCTGTGGAGAGAGGCAGATAGGGTTAATGTTTCACAACTATGACCCTTCGCAGAAAGGTCACCAACCTGAAACATTAACCCTACCTTCCTCTCTCCACAGATGCTGCCTGACCCGAGTGTTCCCGGCATTTTCTGTTTTTTTAGCAAAAAATGAAGCACTGGCATGTTGGCCATCAAGGAAAGGTTACGCTTTTGGAAATTTTCTTTTATACTGGTTCTTGGAGATCGTTACACTTTAATCTTAGCTGTCAAAAAAAAAATTGTAGTGACAGTCAATTGAGTTTGAAATACAAATTGTGGCAGTTTGGAACACAACAATGACCACACCTATGTGAAATACAAGACAGCACCTAGTGTTTGATAAACAGAGATGTCCACTCACCATGAATAGTGTCTCATAGCTTTCAATGATCTTCTGAACAACACTGATAACGGCAGCATTCTCCTCGGCCCGAGCTGAGCTTTGGACACTGAATTCCTTCTCTGAGCTCTTCTGTTTATGGAGGAGGTTGGGGCCAAAGATTGTGGCAAGATTAAGTGAAGTCATTTTGTTCCCAGTCACCTAAAAGAAACAAAGCAGGATGGAAGTAGGAAATGCAGTTTAACCAGTGCAGCGAATTGATTAACGCAGAATCTGGAGGGCCCGATTTCAACCCTGCCTGCCTGGCGGGAATGGGGCGGCTGGTTAAAATGACAATTTCCCACCTCCCCTCCCTGCACTACCACCCCCCCCCCCCCCCACCACTAACTAGGTGTTCCCGCTTGCCACCATTTTAACCCTCCAGATCCCGGTTGCAGGGAACTCATTAATATTTAAATGTCAGGATCCAATGACCGTATTTTTTTTAAAGGTTTCCTTGTGGGTCAGGAGTGCTCCTATGGGCCCCACTGGGAATCCTCGGGCCTGCCCTGCCTCCCTCCCCCTCCCCCAGTTGCGATCACCTCCAGACCCCCAATATTTACATTGCTCTGGGGACTGTTCCCATGGGTCCCCAGTGGCGGCCACTTGCTGGCGGAATTTCTGCTCCCACCCACTGACCTGCTTGTCATTCCCCAATGGGTTTGGGCAGGAGTCCATCCTGGAGGATGATAATGAGGCCCGGGAGCTAATATTGCCCCGGCCTCCCACTGCCAACTTCAGGGGGGTTTCCCTCTCGCCCCCCCCCCCCACCCCGCCCGTCGCACTCCCACCCAAGAGTTAAAATTCGGGGCTTGGGTTTTTATAGATCCAAACCTAACCACAACTTGCTAGTCACTGACTAGTTATTACATCTCCTGGATCGGAGTGGGGCGGGGGGGGGGGGGGGGGGTGGAATGTTTAAAAAAATTTTAGCAGATTATACATGTGGGATCACGGCGGGTATGCTAGTTGAACCTGGGGCAAACACTCCTGCTCCTCCTGGCCCACAAGCAGTGCAATAAAGGCACTCACCTGTTGATCCGGGCCTTCTCACCTCCTCTAATGTGGCGAGAATCACGAGGCCCAGGAATCCCAGCCCCCAGGAGTTAAAAATAAAAAGCCTATTAAAATGGAGGCACGCAGCTTCCTTAAAAGATTTTACTGACCAACCCACCCCCCTTAGAGCGGGTTGGTTGCCGACCCCTCTCCGTTAAAACCAGAAGTGGGCGGGTTGGAGGTGGGTTTTAAATTTTAACAATTCTTACCTTCCCCCCCCTGCCCCCAACCCACCTGTTCTTGGGGGTTAAAATTACCCCCTTGAATCAGTCAAAACTCTGATTCAAAATCAGACCACTGGTTTGGATTCCTATGCTCAATTACTAAAACGGTTTCTTTTTTTCTTGAAAGAAAACTTCAAATATACATATGTGGCTGTTTATTATATTACATACTCTTCCAGGGTTAGCAAGTTTAAACTTCAAATTCTTTTAGAACAAGTTGGGACTGCTGCCAAACTCTGGTAAGGCATGTTACTAGGATAATAATGACAATAAATTTGGACCATTCCTTGTTGCCAACCTAATGGAATTAAAGAGTCTGCTGTCATTGTTAACTACAACAATTTCACTGTTAACTATGAAATAAATTAAACATTTATAAGTTTTACTTTGACATTTCCAGAAGTTTGGATCAAATTAAATTTAAACTAGAATTTTTTTTATTTGTGCTCATCTATCAATTCAACTGAATGGGATCCAGGAGGAAATATATACACATCTCAGTTCCAGGCAGCATGATTGAGAGGAAGAGGGAAGGGAGAGGAAGGGAAGGTAGAAGGAGGGTAGGGAGGGAAAGATGAGGGAGTATTTTCAAAATACATTTGCAGGATTAGTTAAATGTCAACAGGACTGGTACCAAGGTGGCAACTCAGCATTGACGCAGAACACTGTGCTCAATGGAATTCTGAAGCCACTAAAGTCGATGTTACCCTACCTCCTGTCCATCTTTATCCAGGGTGTCTTCAGCATGACCTGCTACGATGGCAAGGAACTCCACGAGTCTGTGGAGCGTGTCACAGTTACAGGGAGGCAGGAGGTAAATGAGAAGCTGCAAGGCACTGAGCTGTTCGTCCTGCTCCAGTACTAAGAAGATGAAAGTAAAGAGAGTTCCAGCATTAGTCAACGTCACTGAGCCATAGTGTGAAATGAAAAATGAAAGGAAAGTGATTCTGATATTACTATTTTATAACTCAATCTCAATTGAAATAAAAATTGTATCCAGCATCTCACTATGCACAACACTGGTTTTACTATTTTAAGTTGTTGGAAATAAGCAGTATGCTTTGGATTCTCTTTACTAAAGTCTGATGGAGGGAACCATTTGCCTTGGGATAGTAATCTCACGCAGACCACTTCTCAGATTCCTTGCAAGTGGACTTGTTAATTTGTGGCTTCACATCAAAGAGGTGGTTGGGGACTAAATGAAGTTTTAAAGTGGTCAGGAACCACATTTATGTACAAAAATATATGTTCTAATCAATTTTGGTAATTTGCAGTGGTAGTATGAGGGCAGAGGAGCAAGTTGGTAGTACTGGAAGTGAGAGTAGAAGTTATAGTATTGACTTAAGGCATTTCCACTCATTTTTTTTTGTTGTAAGAGAGTGACTTGTGTGTTCTGCTCTCCCTTTGTAATTTTGCATTTTAGGAGCTGTCTCTGTAGACCCATCATCCCTAGAAGTTGGGTGGGCAAGCCTAATTTTATAGGAGAAAATCCTGAAGCTCTGGAACAAAGTCATATTTTATTTTTATATTATCAAACTCAACTCACCCGACACATCATCCTTTACAACAAATATAAGCAGAACATTCTAATTCAAAATTTTTCAATTTTTATTTTTAGCAGCTGGTCAAATCTACCAAAAAAAAAGGCAGCCCTCTTTCCCCCCAAGGATATCGGTACATTAAGTCTGGAAAAAAATTATTTCCCTCAGCCCCATTTCACTTTTCTCTAACATTGCTGTTTCTCTTGAGGTCTCTCTCTCTCTCTCTCTCAAGTTCCTTGCTCATACTTTCTTTTTCCCTCCATCTCCTCCTTCCCTACTCTTTCCCTGCTCTCTCATCTCCTCTTCCTTTTTATCTGTCTCTCCTCCTCCTACCTCTGCCTTGTTTCTATCTCTCTCCTTCCCTTGTTCTGTTTCCTTGATTCTGTCTCTCGTTCCCTTCATTTGTTGTTCTCTCTCTCTCTCTCTCTCACACACAGATTAGGAACTGGAATAAAGCAGGCTGCTCAAGTCAGCCAGAAAGACAATGTACGACCAAGACAATAGAGGACAAGGCTCATAAGCAGCAAAAAAGGATGTGGAAAGGGAAAACAGATCTGCTGAAACAACATAAGAAATAGGAGGGATCCAACAGGGATCACCACAGCAGTAACATCAAAAATGAGAGGAACAGGATAATGCTGGGGTCTTCAAGAAAGTAAGTGAACATATTCACCTTTTGTAAGTAATATCTCTGCTAATAGATGCTTTTAACCTCGAGTGGTATAAATGACCCAAGCTTCATAGGACCAACAGCATTATATACCCATAAAATCTGCAATTTGGTTGAGGTCACCTGTAACAGCAAGCTAAACGTGTAGAGCCAGTGCTGCGCACTTACACAGATCTGACAATACGAGCCCCGATTTTAACCTAACCCCCACCCCCCCAACCTCGGGTTCATTTCGGATTCCGGTTTTACACCGCACCCGAATGGAGCGTAAAACAGGCGTCCGATCAGTTCCCACCGGGCGGGTTAGGTTAAAAACGGGGCTTCGGTCTTTTAGGGACGTGCACCCTGTTGCAATTTGTACCTTTTGTGTAGTTGCAACTTTTAAAAATGTGAATGTGAGTGCACTTAAAAAAAAACACGAGCTTCAATTAAGCAGGCAGGGGGTAGAGCTGCCTGGGTTCTTTGGATTAACAAACTGCAGTCAATTGCAGAGAACACAAGTTTAAATCCCACCGTGGCAGTTTGAGAATGTGAATTCAGTTTTTTTTTTAAAATATGAAAATAAAATATTGGTATCAGTAAAAGTCACCATGAAGCTGGCTTAGGTTGCGGAAACCATTTGATTCATAGAACGATAGGAATTACAGCACAGAAGGTGGCCATTCATTCCACTCCACCTGTGCTGCTGCTAGTTCTTCAACTTAAGCAGCCTGCTGTTATCCCGTTTTATTTTCCTTGTGTACATATGTTTTTATCTATGATTTCACACATACACAAAATAATAGATGGTTGGCAGTGAGTTAGAAGACTGGCTTCAATTCAATTGAATGGTTCTAATGATGCCATAATCTGTAACAGAGAAGTTTGAAGGAGTCTGTACTTCTCATTCTGTTGCTTTTGCTATTTAAAAAAAAACTTTCTCAACAGACTTGTACTCTACAGTGAAGCGAGAAAGAAGGAAGGACAATAAAGAAGATTGTTACATTGGAGCTGAAAGGTACATGGTTGTTTCATATCTTCAGACTCTTCCCCTGGAGAATAGTGTGAAGTAGTGGAAGGATTCACAGGCTGATGAAGAGTCTGACGTGAAAGCTCCTTCCATAGCCGTAACCATCTTTATACCAGCCAATAAGGTGGTTAGTCCTATAAGGTGGGAAGATTTAATGGGCTCTCATGACCCATGTGACAAGGAGGGGGCTACCCACACCTCTGGACACGAGTATGGATAGAAACACACAAAATAGGAGCAAGAGTGGGCCTGCTCCACCATTCAAAATGATCATGGTTGATCGTCTAACTCAGTACCCTGTTCCCGCTTTTTCCCCATATCCCTTGATCCCTTTAGCATTAAGAAATATATCTATCTCCTTCTTGAATACATCTAACTTGGCCTCCACTGCCTTCTGTGGTACAGAATTCCAAAGGTTCACCACCCTCAGTGAAGAAATTTCTCCTCATCTCAGTTCTAAATGGCATACGCCGTATCCTGAGACTGTGACCCCTGGTTATGGATTCCCCAGCCATCGGGAACATCCTCCCTGCATCTAGTCTGTCTAGTGCTGTTAGAATTTCATATGTTTCAATGAGATCACCTCTCATTCTTCTAAACTCAAGTGAATATAGGCCTAGTCGACCAAATCTCTCCTCATATGTCAGTACTGCCATCCCAGGAATCAGTCTGGTAAACCTTGGTCGCACTCCCTCCATGGCAAGGACATCCGTCCTCAGATAAGGAGACCAAAACTGAACACAATACTCCAGATGTGGTCTCACCAAGGCCCTGTACAACTGCAGTAAGACATCACTGCTTCTGTACTCAAATCTTCTTGCAATGAAGGCCAACATACCATTTGCCTTCCTAACTGCTTGCTGCACCTGAATGCTCGCTTTCAACGACAGGTGTACAAGGACACCCAGGTCTCGTTGCACCTCCCCTTTTCCCAATCTATCACCATTCAGATAATAATCTGCCTTTCTGTTTTTACAACCAAAGTGGATAACCTCACATTTATCCACATTATTCTGTATCTGCCATGTTCTTGCCCACTCACCCAACTTGTCTAAATCACATTGGAGCCTCTTTGCATCCTCCTCACAGCTCACATTCCACCCCAGCTTTGTGTTGTCTGCAAACTTGGAAATGTTACATTTAGTTCCCTCATCCAAATCATTGATATATATTGTGAATAGCTGGGGCCCAAGCACTGATCCTTGCGGTACACCCCACTAGTCACTGTCTGCCACCCGGAAAAAGATCCGTTTATTCCTACTCTCTGTTTCCTGTCTGTCAATCAATTCTCAATCCATGCCAGTATATTCCTCCCAATCCCATGTGCTTTAATTTTGCACACTAACCTCTTGCGTGGGACCTTATCAAAAGCCTTCTGAAAATCCAAATACACCACATCCACTGGTTCTCCCCTATCTATTCTACTAGTTACCTCCTCAAAAAACTCCAGTAGATTTGTTAAGCATGATTTCCCTTTCATAAACCCATGCTGACTTTGTCCAATCCCATTAATGCCCTCCAAGTATTCTGTTATCACATCTTTTATAATAGACTCCAGCATTTTCCCCCACTACTGATGTTAGGCTAACTGGTCTGTAATTCCCTGTTTTTTCTCTCCCTCCTTTTTTAAATAGTGGGGTTACATTTGCCACCCTCCAATCTGTAGGAACTGTTCCAGAGTCTATCGAATTTTGGAAGATGATCACCAATGCATCCACTATTTCCAGGACCACTTCCTTTAGTACTCAGATGTCAAAGTCAGCATGGCTTTACGAAGGGGAAGTCATGTCTGACAAATTTGCTTGAGTTCTTTGAGGACATAACGTACAGGGTGGATAAAGGGGAACCAGTGGACGTAGTGTATTTAGGCTTCCAGAAGGCATTCGACAAGGTGCCACATAAAAGATTATTGCTCAAGATAAAGAATCACTGGATTGGGGGTAATATTCTGGCATGGGTGGAGGATTGGTTATCTAACAGGAAGCAGAGAGTTGGGATAAATGGTTCATTCTCGGACTGGCAACCAGTGGCCAGTGGTGTTCCGCAGGGGTCGGTGCTGGGTCCCCAACTCTTTACAATCTATATTAACGATTTGGAGGAGGGGACCGAGCGTAACATATCAAAGTTTGCAGATGATACAAAGATGGGAGGGAAAGTAGAGAGTGAGGAGGACATAAAAAAACCTACAAGGGGATATAGACAGGCTGGGTGAGTGGGCGGAGATTTGGCAGATGCAATACAATATTGGAAAATGTGAGGTTATGCACTTTGGCAGGAAAAATCAGAGAGCAAGTTATTATCTCAATGGCAAGAAACTGGAAAGTACTGCAGTACAAAGGGATCTGGGGGTCCTAGTGCAAGAAAATGAAAAAGTTAGTATGCAGGTGCAGCAGGTGATCAAGAAGGCCAATGGAATGTTGGCTTTTATTGCTAGGGGGATAGAATATAAAAACAGGGAGGTATTGCTGCAGTTATATAAGGTATTGGTGAGACCGCACCTGGAATACTGCATACAGTTTTGGTGTCCATACTTAAGAAAAGACATACTTGCTCTCGAGGCAGTACAAAGAAGGTTCACTCGGTTAATCCCGGGGATGAGGGGGCGGACATATGAGGAGAGGTTGAGTAGATTGGGACTCTACTCATTGGAGTTCAGAAGAATGAGAGGCGATCTTATTGAAACATATAAGATTGTGAAGGGGCTTGATCGGGTGGATGCGGTAAGGATGTTCCCAAGGATGGGTGAAACTAGAACTAGGGGATGCTCTTTCAAAACTGAGATGAGGAGAAACTTCTTCACTCAGAGGGTGGTAGGTCTGTGGAATTTGCTGCCCCAGGAAGCTGTGGAAACTACATCATTAAACAAATTTAAAACAGAAATAGACAGTTTCCTAGAAGTAAAGGGAATTAGGGGTTACGGGGAGCGAGCAGGAAATTGGACATGAATTTAGATTTGAGGTTAGGATCAGATCAGCCATGATCTTATTGAATGGCGGAGCAGGCTCGAGGGGCCGATTGGCCTACTCCTGCTCCTATTTCTTATGTTCTTATGTATTGTGGATTATCAGGCCCTGGGGATTTGTCAGCCTTTAGCCCCATTAATTTCCCGAGCACTGTTTTTTTTTACTATTACTGGTTTCCTTCAGTTCCTTCCTCTCACTAGACTCTTGGTTCCCTAACATTTCTGGGAGGTTATTTGTGTCCCCCTTTGTGAAGACAGACTCAAAGTATGTGTTTAATTGTTCCGCCATTTCTTTGTTCCCCATTATAACTTCCCCCATTTCTGACTGTAAGGGACCTACATTTGTCTTCACTAATCTTTTTCTCTTGACATATTTAAAGAAGCTTTTACAGTCAGTTTTTATGTTCCCTGCTAGTTTACTCTCATACTCTATTTTCCCCCTCTTAATCAATCTCTTTGTCCTCCTTTGCTGAATTCTAAACTGCTCCCAATCCTCAGGCTTGCCTTTTTCTGGCAATTTTATATGTCTCCTCTTTGGATCTAATACTATCCCTAATTACTTTTGTAAGCCACGGTTGAGCCACCTTTCCTGTTCTTTTTTTGCGCCAGACAGGAATGAATAATTGTTGTAATTCCTGCACACGTTCTTTAAATATTAGCCATTGCCTATCCACTGTCATCCCTTTTAGTAAAGTTTCCCAATCTATCATAGCCAACTCGCACCTCATACTTTTGTAATTTCCTTTATTTAGATTCAGGACCTTAGTTTCGGATTCAACTACATCACGCTCCATCTTAATGAGGAATTCTATCATGTTATGGTCACTCTTCCCTTGGGGACCCCGCACAACAAGATTGTTAATTAATCCTTTCTCATTGCACAATACCCAGTCTAGGATCGCCTGTTCTCTAGTTGGTTTCTCAAATGGATGTCATAGTATTTTAGTATCCTAGTAGGTTGAGCACAGGAGGCCATTTGGCCCATCGTGCCTGCGCCAGTTCTTTGAAAGAGCTATCCAATTAGTCCCACTCCCCTGCTCTTTCCCCACAGCTCTGCAATTTTTTTCCCCTTCAAGTGTTTATCCAATTCTCTTTTGAAAGTTAGTAATGAATCTATTTCCATCACCCTTTCAGGCAGTGCATTCCAGAACATTACGAATCACTGCATAAAAAATGTTTCCTCATGTCAAGGGTTGGTGTCCTCTGGTTACCAACCCTTCTGCCACTAGAAACAGTTTCTCCTTATCAAAACCGTTCATGATTTCAAACACTTCTATCAAATCTCCCCTTAAATTTTTTTGTTCTAAGGAGAACAACCCTAGCTTCTCCAGTCTCTCCACATAACTGAAGTCCCTCATCCTTGGTACCATTCTAGTAAATCTCTTCTGCACCCTTTCTAAGGCCTCGACGTTCTGACAAAAGTGTGGTGCCCAGCATTGAACACAACACTCCAGCTGAGGCCTAACCAATGTTTTATAAAGGTTTAGCACAACTTCCTTGCTTTTGTACTCTATGCCTCTATTTATAAAATGCAGAATTGCATATGCTTTTTTAAAAAAAAAACAGCCTTCTGATTTGTCCTGACACCTTCAAAGATTTGTGTACATACACCCCCAGGTCTCTCGATTCCTGTGCTCCCTTTCAAATTGTACCATTTAGTTTATATTGCCTCTCCTCATTCTTCCTACCAAAATGTATCACTTCACAGCATTAAATTTCAACTGCCATGTGTCTGCCCATTTCACCAGTCTGTCTATGTCCTCCTGAAGTCCGTTACTATCCTCCACATTGTTTACTACATTTCTGAGTTTCGTGTCATCTGCAAACTTTGAAATTATACCCTGTTTATCCAAGTCCAGGTCATAGCTCTGAATTCTGTCTGGAGTGGGGTTTGAACCCTGCACCTTCTGACTCAGAGGCAGGAATATTACCACTGAGCCAAAAGCTCATTCCAAGGTACATGGAAAGTAAAATACACATTACTTAACCCATTTAGCAAAATATGTCTTTATAATGTAAAGAGTAATAAAGGAAGAATATATCATCCTCTTACAAAGTGTACTGATGAATGGTGTGTAGAGCTCTCTAGTGAGCAGAGGATCTGGTATATCCCTCAAAAATTCCTTCAGCAAGGCCCCAACATCATGAACACTGTGCTCCTCATCGAGGACAACTTCTGCACCACGATCAAATTCCTCTCGCAACTGCAAGACAAGGAAAGACCTCCAAGGTAAATTTAGACACAAATGTAAAATCTATATTTGGAAAACATGATGTCAACAATAAGTGTTGATGCAGTTTTAAGAGGCTATCAGCCCAAATGCTATAACGGAGGTGGCACAATATAGCACATGGCACAATACCTTTTCAATAGCATCTTTAACGTAGTAGAATGTTCCAAGGCGCTTCACAGGAGTGTAATCGGACAAAAATTGAAACCGAGCCGAAGAGCGAGACAAAACAGACATGCTTGCCAAAATTTTCTGCAAGTAGTCATCCCATGATTGCTAAAGAAATCAAAGTGCCAGTTACAGGGCTCACTACAAGAATTGGCCAATGGGACCATCTTGCAACTACCTTCCTGCCTGCAATGGCTGTTCTGCTGCTGGTTCCTGCTGGGGGGGAAGGCGGGGTAAATGTAGCGATGTGCATATTGGTTACTACCTTAATGGAATGATACATGGAACGCGGCTGACTGCGGAACGCTTGGAAAATCCTTGTGGCTCAAAAATTGAGGGCAACAGAAACTTTTGCTGCCAATGGTAACAGTTCAGATGGATGACGCTTCTCAGGTCTTCTTGGTGATCCACCTCAGTTACAACCTTGTTAGTAAGCCTGAGCTTCTTCAGATGCCTTTCTTTGGTATGCCCAAGTAGTTGACTCTATCCACTGCCTAGTGGTACCTGTGGTGTCAGCTGTAGCTCAGTGGTAGCACGCTTGCCTCCGAGTCAGAAGCTTATTGGATCAGTGGTAGCACGCTTGCCTCCGAGTCAGAAGCTTATTGGATCAAGGCCCACTCTAGAGACTTGAGCACAAAATTTAGGCTAACACTTCAGTTCACTACTGAGGGAGTGCTGCACTGACGGAGGTACCGTTTTTTGGATAAGACACTAAACCAAGGCCCCATCTGCCCTCTCAGGTGGACGTAAACGATCCCATGGCACTATTTTGAAGAAGTGCAGGGGAGCTCTCCCCACTGTCCTGGCCAATATTTATCGCTCAATCAACATCAATAAAACAGATTATCTGGTCATTATCACATTGCTGTTTGTGGGGCCTTGCTGTGCACAAATTGGCTGCCATGTTTCCTAAATTACAACAGTAACTACACTTCAAAAAGTACTTCACTGGCTGTAAATGACATCCTGAGGTCATGAAAGGCCCTATATAAAGTCTTGCTTTTTGTTGGAACTTGTGAGCCTTTAACGCCACGCGTGTTATGCAATGGGGGAGCTAGGTTTGACCGACTTATGGGGTGGGGGGGGGGGGGTGGGGGTTAAGATTGAACGAGATTTGTCTGACTTGGCAAGAATGGGACAGAGCTGGGAACCAGGGAATGCCGACCTACCTAGTCGACAGGCCGAGCCGGGAACCATGCAAACTTGAAGGCCGAAGATGGGTGACAGGGGTTCCTGCAGCGAAATGGAGACGGTCCTCCAAAGCCACGTTGGCTGATCTTAATATGATTGGGGAGGGGTCATGACCTCTCGACTCTCCACCCCCTCACCCACCCCATCCCTCCCATCCCCACTGGCATTGTTGGTCGTCTGACTATCTACTTCACCATTGCAGTGCCCTCTATGGTCACATTCTTAGTCAGAATGCTCTGGTATTTAATGCTCGCCTGCTACGTCAGTGCTTTCTCACGGCATATAACTGCCGGCCAACCCGCTACCGCTCGTTTTGCGAACCCGCCAAAGTTGAATTTTACCCCCACATGATAATTAAAAAGAGAAAGGCCATTCAGTCCACCTTAGGCCACCCATCCAGAGAGACCCTACAGTTCTGCCATTCTGGCATCCAATTGCTCAGTCATCAACTCCAAGGGTTTCCACCTTCACTACTCAATCCAAGAGTCCATTCCATGTATTGATCACTCTGCTTGAAAAAAAAACTTCCTGATTTCAGTCCTTAATTTGCCTGTTAATAGTTTGAACTGGTGTCCCCTTGTCCTACACTTCCAATTTAGTTTGAAGTAATTTTCCTGGAGTTATATATCGTTTATTAAGATCAGGGTTACAACGCATGCAAAAAGCTCAATGTCAAGAGTTAAACTGAGGCTTTTATGAGATTGGTACGGTCCATTTGGACCATGAAATCAATGCTCTGCTGGATTGAGGTTACTTGTGCGGCAGGAGTTTTAGATTTTTTTTGTTGGACAGAGGAAGAGAGCCTCTTCATATTTGAATTGCAGTTTCCACAAAACCAGAGTTGGATGAGGGAATAACAACTGCAGCAATTTTAATTGATTTTTGGCTCTGATTAGTTGGTAAACCCTAAAAGAAAGGTTACATTGCAGAGATAAACAAAGACACTAAGAAATGCTCATTATTACAGTTGATTGAGCTGTTTGTAGAATTTAGTGAATTTTAAATGCAATAAGTAAAAATGAAATTACAATTAGATAGTGCGGATGATTGCTTATTTGTACAGAGTCCAGCTGCTCCGTTATAAATGGGATTTGAAAGAAATGGAAAGATCAGTTACTTGCTGAATGTTTGTTTTCAATGCATTCACTCAATAAAGGAGTTTTCATAGAATTATAGAAATTACAGCACAAGGAGGAGGCCATTCGGCCCCCAATGATGGTGCTCTCTCCTGTAACCCCATTCCCCCCAGATCCTTTTACATTCCTCCTTTTTAAATATTTATCCCCTTCCCTTTTAAATTAAGTTTTAGCCTGTACCTTAAAAGCCACATTATGGTAAAGGATCCCACGGTCTATTAACCTTCAGTTGAAGAACCTTTCTCCTCCCTACCCCCTTGGTTCTTCCAGTGAGAATCCTTGGTTTTCATTCTCTAATTCCACATTTGCCCACCATTGTGAACAATCTCACAATTTCCCACAGGAAGGCCTCCAGGTTTAACTTATCCCTTTACTGGCTGCTTCTCTCTCAGTGCCGCTCCCACTCACCATGTTGCTGCTGCTGTTCCCGGCTCTGCAGGAAACGCTAGTCCCCGTGTTCACCCCACTCTCCCCCATATAACCCGCAATCCTCTGATCCCCACTCCTCTTGTCCCCTGACCCCCTCATTCTCAGTCTCCCTCTCTCCGATTCTTCATCTCTTCCCCAAGCCCCCATTCCCCAGTCTCTCTCTCTCCCCCTTGAGCTCCCATTCCCCGATCTCTCTCTCCCCGAGCCCCCTTTCACCAGTCTCCATCTCTCTCCCTCTCCCAAGTTTCCATTCCCGTCTCCATCTCTGCCCCCCGAGCCCCCCTTCCCCAGTTTCTCTCTGCCCCCCGAGCCCCCCTTCATCATTCTCTATCTGCCCTCCAAGCCTCCTTTCCCCAGTCTTCCCCAGTCTCCATCTCAGCCTCGCAAGCCTCCTTTCCCCACTCTCCCCCCGCGCCCCCATTACCCAGTCTCCATCTCTGCCCCCCGAGCCCCCGTTCTCCAGTCTCTCTCTCTACTCCCCCACCCCACCCACCCGGACCCCTGATTCCCATCTCTATCTCTTCCCCCCAGAGCTCCCTTTCCCCATAGGCAAATTTCTGAGAAGTGCAAAATCGGGCAGTAATAGTGGGGGATTTCAACTACCCTAATATTAACTGGGATATAATCAGTGCAAAAGGTATAGAGGGCGCAGAATTCTTAAATTGCATTCAGGAGAACCTTTTTAGCCAGTATGTAGCAAGTCCAACAAGGTGGGGGGGGGGGGGATGACAATTGTAAACAATTTTACAACACCAAGTTATAGTCCAGCAATTTTATTTTAAATTCACAAGCTTTCGGAGGCTTCCTCCTTCCTCAGGTGAACAGGGGTGGGGGGGGGGGGGGGGGGGGGGCAGTTCTGGATTTAGTTTTAGCAAATGAAGCTGGGCAGGTGGAAGGAGTATCAGTGGGAGAGCACTTTGGTGGTAGTGATCATAATTCAGTTAGATTTAGCATAGTTATGGAAAAGGACAAAGATAGACCAGGAGTAAAAGTTCTAAATTGGGGAAAGGCCAATTTTACTAAGCTGAGAAGTGATTTAGCAAAAGTGGACTGGAAACAGCTACTTGAAGGTAAATCAGTGTCAGAGCAGTGGGAGGTATTCAAGGGGTTCAGAGTAAACATGTTCCCACGAAGAAAAAGGGTGGGACTGCCAAATCAACAGCCTCCTGGGTGACAAGGAGCACACAGGGTAAGAAAAGGCAGAAGAGGGAAGCTTATGTCAGACACCGAGAGCTCAATACTGCAGAAAGCCTAGAGGAGAATGGAAAGTGCAGGGGTGAAAGTATAAAGGAAAAGAAGGAAGAGGAAGAGGAAGAGGTATTGGATAGGATAAACATAGTGAGAGAGGACGTATTAAGGGGTTTAGCATCTTTGAAAGTAGATAAATCGCCAGGCCCGGATGAAATGTATCCCAGGCTGTTAAGAGAAGCAAGGGAGGAAAGAGAGGAGGCTCTAACCATCATTTTCCAATCCTCCCTGGCTACAGGCATGGTGCCGGATGATTGGAGGACTGATAACGTTGTACCATAGTTTATAAAGGGAGAAAGAGATAGACCGAGTAATTATAGGCCAGTCAGTCTAACCACGGTAGTGGACAAATTATTGGAATCAATTCTGAGGGACAGCATAAATCGCCTTTTAGAAAGGTACGGGTTAATCAAGTACAGTCAGCATGGTTTTGTTATGGGAAGGTCATGTCTGACTAACTTGATTTAATTTTTTGAGGCAATAACGAGGAGGGTCGATGACGGTAACGCATTTGATGTAGTGTATATGGATTTTATCAAGGCTTTTGACAAGGTTCCACATAGCAGACTGGTCAATAAAGTAAAAACCCAGGGGATCCAAGGGAAAGTGACTAGTTGGATCCAAAATTGGCTCAGTGGCAGGAAGCAAAGGGTAAGGGTTGATGCGTGTTTTTGGGACTGGAAGGCTGTTTCCAGTGGGGTTCCGCAAGGCTCAGTACTAGGTCCTTTGCTTTTTGTGATATATGTTAATGATTTGGACTTGAATGTGGGGGGCTTGATCAAGAAGTTTGCAGATGATACAAAAATTGTCCGTGTGGTTGATAGTGAGGAGGAAAGCTGTAGACTGCAGGAAGATATCAATGGACTGGTCAGGTGGACAGAAAAGTAGCAAATGGAATTCAATACAGAGAAGTGTGAGGTAATGCTTTTGGGGAGGGCAAACAAGGCAAGGGATTACACAATAAATGGGAGGATACTGAGAGGTATAGAGGAACAAAGGGACCTTGGAGTGCATGTCCACAGATCCCTGAAGGTAGCAGGACAGGGATATAAGGTGGTTAGAAAGGCAAAAGGGATACTTTCCTTTATTAGCTGAGGCATAGAATATAAGAGCAGGGAGGTTACGCTAAAACTGTATAAAACATTGGTTAGGCCACAGCTTGAGTACAGTGCAGTTCTGGTCTCCACATTACAGGAAAGATGTGATTGCACTAGAGAGGGTACAGAGGAGATTTACGAGGATGTTGCCAGGGCTGGAGAATTTTAGCTATGAGAAAAAATTGGATAGGCTGGGGTTGTTTTCTTTGGAACAAAGGAGGCTGAGGGGAGATTTAATTGAGGTATATAAAATTACAAGGGGCCTAGATAGTGTGGATAGGGAGGATCTATTTTTTCCCTTAGCAGAGGGTCAATAACCAGGGGGCATAGATTTAAAGTAATTGGCAGAAGGATTAGAGGGGAGGTAAGGAGAATTTTTTTCACCCAGAGGGTAGTAGGGGTCTGGAACTCACTGCCTGAAAGGGTGGTAGAGGCAGAAACCCTCATCGTATTTAAAAAGTACTTGGATGTGCACTTGAAGTGCCGTGACCTACAGGGCTACAGACCAAGGGCTGGAAATTGGGATTAATCTGGATAGCTCTTTTTCGGCTGGCACAGACACGATAGACCGTATGGCCTCCTTCTGTGCCGTAACTTTCTATGATTCTCCATCATCCCCCGAACTTCCATTCCCAGTCTCAATCTCCCATGCCAAGCCCCCATCTCCCCCTCCCCGATTCCAGACCCTGCAGCCCCCTCCTGACTGTTCCCAGCACACCAGCCGGTCACGGCTCTCTGTGGCGTTGACCAGGTGATGTCACCGGTTTGGTGGCTCCAGTGACGTTATGTAGCAGGACGCGCACTGCGGTGGGAAATTTAAAACCCTGATTTCCTGGGGTGCTAGAGCCAGCGCTCGGGAGAAGATGCAACGATTTCAGGAGGCACCCACCATAAGCGGGAAGTTTGGGAACCCTACCTGATAAATGGCACGACCAAAACATTGAGTCAGACATCTTCTGGGCACAGGACATTGGTCCCCGAAATTGATCCTCATTGTGCCTGTTTTACGCATATAAAATGGGTGTAACGAGATCCAATTTCTACCCTACAATCTCTGCGGATACCCATGGACGTTCTTGCTTATGTGGCTCTATCTATTGGCATTTGATTTAACAGCACAATGAATTGAAAACTGAATATTAGAGCATTTCTGGTGGAATTAAACCACATTTTTTCCTTTGAAGTTCACGCAATTTCTTTGCAGCATTCAGGCAATCACAATGCTAAGAGGCTTAACATCAACAGTAGGATAATGGCCTACAGCTGTTGCATATCAGCTGCTTTGTCTGAAAACCCACCAATAAATGAAAGCTACATGCTTGTCTGTCCTATTGTAGCAGGAGAGATGCAAGAAATACATCCCATTGGACCAAGAAGAGTTCTCTAGCTGGAGCCAGATCGGTCTCTGAGGAACCAGTCAAGATTCTTCTGCATTTGGTTGAATGTTGGGAGTGTGCATTATGCTAGTAGCATTTCGGCAAACATACCACCAACAATGCCAATTAAGGAAAACAGTTCTTTAAGTATCACTTCAGGAATAGTCATCTGATGATACTCAACAGTTTTCAGTCCTATGCTAAAACATAAACCAAACTGTCAACCATTAAGAACCTCTAAACTGGGAACAGACCAAACCCACAACAAAACCAAAACAAACCACTATGTCGTAAAAATGCAAACATAAAAACTGTTCATAAGTAAATTTTGACCTCAACTCTTCGTAATTTACATCAGGTTACATTATTAGAGATAATTAAAACCCAAACAAAATTGCTAAATTCTAAGAGCACCAACTTTATGCACTTGAGACGTGCTGTCAGAGTGGGCCTGGAAGGTTTGAATGTGTCGAGGAGAATGAAGGAACTATGGAGTTCCTTCAAGGAGGTAACTCTGAATCCAATGGACCAATGTGTACCCAAGCAAAGCAAAAGTACCAAGCTTAAAGGCACTCCTGCCTGGTTGAACAGGACTACCAAGCAACTTAAAGAAGAAAAAAAAAGCATTTAAGACCATGAAGGAAAATGGCCAGAATGAAGGACGATTCAATACCAAAAGGCACGCCTGGAGTGTAAAAAGGGTATCAAAATGGCAAAGAAAAATTTCGAATTGAATATGGCAAGACAAGTGAATGATAATAATAAAGTTTTTTAGTTATATTCCAAGGAAAAGAAAAACGAGGGATGGAGTGGGGCCACTGGAAGTGGGATTGAGCGAGGGATGACAACTGATGCTACAAAGGCTGCAAAAGTGCTACATAAGTTTTTTGCCTCAGTCTTTACTGAGGAGGGGATAGATAAGTTATTAGATCTGGAAAGAGAATGAGAGGGTGTTGCAGAGATGAGTTGTAGCACTATTCACATTACTACCAGCATGGTTGCTGAACAACTGTGCAAACTTAAGGTAAATAAATCCCAAGGGACACAGATAAGATGCAGCTGGGAATCTTTAAGGAAATAAGGGAGGAAATTGCAGGAACTCTGGCACAAATTTTCCAGAAATCACTGAATACCAGAAAGGTGCCTGGGTATTTGAGAAAGGAAGATGTTACTCCTATTTTTTTAAAAACAGGCAAAAATGACCTAGGAAACTACAGACTAGTGAGTTTGGTGGGTAAAGTTATGGAAACCCTTCTTATAAGAACATGGAGTATCTGGATTAGAATTAAAAGATAGTCATTATGGGTTCATGAAGGGGAGGTCTTGTCAATCTAACTTATTAGTTTTTTTTGAGGGTGTGACAAAGAAGCTTGATAGGGGTAAGGCAGTGGATGTGTGGAGTACTTGGATTTCAGTAAAGCCTTTGATACAGTTCCTCTGGAAAGGCTGGTACTGAAAATAAAGAAAGTGGGAATCAATGAAAATATTTTACAATAGATACATAATTGGTTGATCAAGAGAACACAGAGGGTCATCAGCCTGGGAGAATGTTAGAAGTGGGGTCCAACAGGGGTGTGTTTTGGGACCTCTTTAATTTAATATCTTCAAAAATGACCGAGGAGTTACAAGCACAATGCCTAATTTGCAGATAATACAAAGCTAATGAAAGTGTAATAAATTGGATAGCCATGTGGTGAAGGATAGAATACTAGAGCCTGATCTTCAGTTGCTTCCACGCCTTTATTCATAGAGATCCACATTACCCACACCACACCCTAGATAAACTCTCATATAAATGGATACAAGAGTCCCCAATTGATATGCACCACCTGAATACAATTAACACTAATTGACATAAATCATATGGATACAATTAACAAAGGTGGTAGACTCCAAAGCTGAACAAGATAAGCTACACGATGATTTGAATATATTTGAGAATTGGACAGACAGGTGGCAAATGAAATTTAATATGGAAAAATGCAAAGTGCTTCACATGGGGACAAAAATCCAGGCAGGGGCTATTAGTAAAATGGAAAGAAAATAATGTGCATGGAAAATAAGAGAGATCTGGGGGTCCTGATAGACAATAAATTGAAACTATCACAACAATGATCAGCAGCAGTGAGTAAAGTAAATCAGTTGTTGGGATGTATTAAAAAGGTCAATATTGAGCCGTAATAGTGAGGTAATCCTGCCACTTTATAAATCATTGGTGTGACTGCACTTAGAATACCGTGTACAGTTCTGGTCGCCACAGTACAAAAAGGATATTGCAATGATTGAGAGGGTACAGAAGAGAGCAACCAGAATGATTGACGGGATGGAGGGATTCGATTATGAGGAACGATTATGTAAATTGGGCATGTTCTCACTGGAAAAAAAGATTAAGATTCTAAAGGGACCATGATGAGCAGTTTCACCTTGACCAAAACAGTAGAACCAGAAGACACGGCCTGCGCTTGAAGGGGGTAAATTCAAAACTAATCTGTGGAAACATTATTTCAGTTAGCGAATGGTCAATCTATGGAACATTGTATCATGTGACTACCAAGATGGTAAAAAGCAAACTAGTTGGACCTTGCTCTTTGTTCGTCTAGATATTCTTATGTTACCATGTTAGATCCTGCTTCAAATGTGGAACAGAGATAGGTAAAGATTGTATCATGGTAATGAAGGAAAACTTGGAATTTTGTATCTATCAATATGTTTTCATACAACAATCATTACAAATTGCAATGAAGCAATTTATAAATTGCATCAAGATATGCTGCAAGTCAACATCTAGACACAGAAAATCATTTTCATGTACAAATTCCATCTGGCATTTCTAAGTATCCACCAAAGGGAGGAGCCATTATGTACAAATACCAATAAACAGACTACAAGAAACAATTTACCAAGATTAAATTGGAACATTATTGGAACAAAATACTTGAGGTTCAATTCTGCCGCATTGGATATGTGTTTGATAACACTCCTGTGAAGCACCTTGGGACGTTTTCCTACGTTAAAGGTGGTATATAAATGCAAGTTGTTGTTGTTGTAGCAAGCAACTCTGAAGAGCAGAGAAAGGAAGGAGAAAGAATTTTACTTTAACATTATGAAAGTTTGTAACGGTGCATTCCCCCTCCCTCCAAGTTAATTCAATGTTTTAGATTCTCAACTACCTAATGGGACACTATGCTTCCCTATGGCACTGCAGACAATATGCACCCAAATAAGCCAGACGATTTGAGCAGTCTGTACAGCAACAAACTTCCAGCCAGAATGACAGCTCTGTACCACTCATACTTACTTTATGGGCTTGCTGTTTCAAAATATTTTGAAACAACTTGTTTTCTTAAAACTGAAAGATTTATGGATTATTTATCTACTTAAATTAATACAAAGCCTGCCACACATATTATATTACAGAGTGTCATGAGGAGGAATTTCAGAAATGTAGTCTTTGTTTCTGCAGGCAGATTAAATCATGTATATGAAAAGATGGAACTACCCTGATTTATTTCCAGAATGTCCCTTAATGACCTGTGAAAAATAAATAGGTTTGTCTTACCTGTCTTACCCTTTTCTTTGAACTTCCAACTCTGAATATTCCTACTGTTTGAAGACCTGCAGCAACATCAAGAAATAATTATACAGTGTACATCATGGCCTTGCACAGCTTTATGGCAAGAAAAATATTTAACAGGTATATACACAGACTGAAAAATGGTGCCCTGTTCATCAGACCCATAACTGAAGAGAAAACACATCAACATATTTTCAAGATATTAGGTTGGAAGAAATTTTAGGTTTTGTCTTTGGCCTTGAAAGACCCCAAAGTTCAGGTATTTGCGAAGATCATTCCATTTTAATTTGTTCTTAGGATGTGGGTGATGCAGGCAAGGCTGGATTCATTGCCAATCCCTAGTTGCCTCAAAAGGTAACGATGAACTACTGCAGCTCTTGTGGTGATAGTGCTCCCACGATGGTGTTAGGTAGGAAATTTCAGGATATTGACCCAGAGACAATGAAGGAACAGCAATATATGTCCAAGTCAAGGTGGTGTGTGACTAGGAGGGGAACTCTGAGGTTCTGGTATTTCCACAACATTGATACTCTTGGCCTTCCTGCTGGTAGAGGTCACAGGGAAGGGAGGTACTTTTGAAGTAATCTTGGTGGGTTGTTGCAGTGCATCCAGTAGAGTGTAGATACTGCAGATGCAGTGTGATGGTGTCATCGATTGAGTAGATTTTGTGTACAGTGGCTTGGGGGTCAATCAAGCAAATTGCTCTCCCCTTAATGGTGTCAAATTTCTTGAACGTTGCTGCGGCTGTACCTATCCAGGTGAGTGGTGAGTATTCCGTCACACTCCTGACTTGAGCCTTCTAGATTTTGGAAAGGCTTCGAGAGGTCAGGAGGTGAACCACTCGTCACAGAGTATCCAATCTTTCCCCTGATTTTGTAACCATGGCGTTGATATGGCTGGTCCAGTTAAGCTTCTAGTCAATGGTGACCCCCTTCAAGATATTGATGGCTGGGGACTCAGTGATGGCATTTAAAGGGCACAGCTATTACAGGCCACTTGTGAGCCCAAGACTGGATGTTGTCCAAACCTTACTGTGGGCTGTCATGGGCTCCAAAAAACCCAACTTCTGACCTTATGATGGAAAGGTGGTCATTAATGAAGCAGCTGAATATGGTTGGGCTGAAGCTACTTCTCTGAGGAACTTCTGCAGTGATGTCCAGGGGTAGTGCTGATTGGCCCACCTTCCTGTGTTAAATATAACTCCAGCCACTGGACAATTTTCTCTTTGATCCCCATTGACCTCGATTTTGCCACGGCTCCTTGTCGCATACTTGGTCGAATGTTGCCTTGATGTTGAGGGCAGCTACTGTCACCTCTCTTGATATTCAGCTCTTGCATCCATGTACGGGTTAAGGCCATGATGGGGTCTGGAGCCGAGTGGTTGTGACAGAACCTGAGCATCAGTGAGGAGATTACTGTTGAGTAAGCGTTATTTGATGGCACTATTAATGACTCCTTTCGTCAATGATTGGGAGGAGGCTGCTAGGCAGATTAGATATATCTTGTGTTTTGTGGATATGAAACACTTGCACAATTTTTCACATGGTTAGACAGATGCCAGTTGTCAAAGCTGTATGGAAAGGTTGATGAGGGATCAGTTAGTTCTGGCATGCAGATCTACAGCACTATGGTCAGATTGCAGTCCGAGCCCATAGCTGCGTTCAATGCACTCAGTCGTTTCTTAATGCGATGTTGAGTGAACTGAATTGACTGGACATTGGCATCTATGATAGTGGGGACCTTGGGGTGGGCTGAACGGGATCATTCACTCGGTGCTTGTGGCTGAAGATGCTTGCAAACATATCAGTCTTGTCTCTTGCACTCATGTGCTAGGAACAGGAGTACTCCATTTAGCCCCTCGAGCTGGTTCTGGCATTCCATTCACCTCAACTCCATTTAACCATCTTTAATCCATATCTCTTGATCCTCTTACCCAACAAAAATCTATCAATCTCAGTCTTGAAAATTTCAACTGATCCAGCATCTGCAGCCTTTTGGGGGTGGGAGCTCCAGATTTCCACTACCCTTTGTGTAAAAAAGTACTCCATGATTTCACTGTTGTGCAATGTCTCACAACACAGATGAAGAAGGCTTGGCTTATCCTTCCAGAATAATGGACTTTCATTTCTCTCATCACATTATCTGACTCTTCAATGAGTCTTGAGGTTTTCACCTCCACTACCCTACTCGACCCAAATGTCGATCATTCTTTGCATCAACTAATTATTCCTGACACATGTCCTAAACTTCCTCTTGACCAGTTTGAATCTGTGCCACTTTGTTCTGGTATCCTGGCATACCTTAAAGCAGTGGTCCAGATTAACTTTATCTGTGCCATTTAATATCTTGTATTGGCATTGATTTCTTCTCGTAGCTCCCTAATGTATTTTCGATAGAGGATTTTTAATTGTCTTGCAAGTTATTTTAAGTTTACCTCCGATTATACAAAATTCTACTTACCTTGTACTCCTCTTAGATAGTACATTGGGAATGGTTACTAGAGTAATATTTACCATATTTTTCTAGGTGCTGGCAGCAGCTGTCCACTAATCTAGGAACCTGGCGATAGATAGGATTAAGGCTTAGTTTTTTGTCTCTTTGCTTCTCTTTCTTGCTTGGCACTTCAGTGGGGAGTGAAAGCTGTAAAGCTTCCAATAATCGAGACTGATCGTCATCCAAATCGGTGATGGAATCCACAGACATTCCACCCTGGGAGAAAAACAAAGAAGAAAGAAGTCAGGTCAAGGAGCGAATTGATCTAGAAGGACAGAGTGTAATATTTCCAACCCCAGTGACCTTTGACCTCTCAATTAAGACTTTTGTCAATGCAGCAAGGTTAGGAGATTGTTGAAATTTGGTAAAAATTGTGCGCAAAGGGTGTGAGTGCAGTTAATAGTTTACAAGCTTCCTCGCTTGTGGATCAGCGTCAGGTCCTGCTTGCAAGTTGCATATTGGAGATCAAACTCCCAGACAATATCACATTAAGGAGGCATTTGTCCAGGGTCATCTCAACAAAAATATGTCAAGTAGTGAAGAGATTCAGACATGGGCTTGTTCAACCGCATATTGGGGTCTCAGCTCTGATTTCCATCCCTCTTCCCCAGGGAGTTTACTGGACACTGTGGCCTAGAAAATCGGCCGCACATCACCCCTTTGAAGGGCAGTATATAGACTCCTGCTGCAGTGCATTCTGTGGATGGTACACACTGCAGCCACGGTGCGCAAGTGGTGAAGGGAGCGAATGTTTAGGGTGGTGGACGGGGTGCCAATCCAGCGGGCTGCTTTGTCCTGGATGGTGTCGAGCTTCTTGAGTGTTGTTGGAGCTGCACTCATCCAGGCAAGTGGAGAGTATTTCATCACACTCCTGACTTGTGCCTTGTAGATGGTGGAAAGGCTTTGGGGAGTCAGGAGGTGAGTCACTCGCCACATAATACCCAGCCTCTGACCTGCTCTTGTAGCCACAGTATTTATGTGGCTGGTCCAGTTAAGTTTCTGGTCAATGGTGACCCCCAGGATGTTGATGGTGGGGGATTCGGCGATGGTAAGGCCATTGAATGTCAAGGGGAGGTGGTTAGACTCTCTCTTGTTGGAGATGATCATTGCCTGGCACTTGTCTGGCACGAATGTTACTTGCCACTTATCAGCCCAAGCCTGGATGTTGTCCAGGTCTTGCTGCATGCGGGCACGGACTGCTTCATTATCTGAGGAGCTGCGAATGGAACTGTACACTGTGCAATCATCAGCAAACATCCCCATTTCTGACCTTATGATGAAGCAGCTGAAGATGATCAAACTTTGCCAGCTCCACGACAGTGAACTCAGTGTCGCTGCCAGTGGAATCGCTGGAGGAGAGTACAAGCTGCCTTTAGTGCTCACATCTGTAGCTGGCAACTGTGGGTTAAGAGACCCTGTTTAATTTTTGTTGCAAGTTGTAAGTTGCTTTTTTAAAAAAAAATTCACAAGACACTCTGAAGTCAAACTCAGCGAAGAAATGATGCCAGGTCCTTGGTAGTGTGGCTGGATATCTCCAAATCAAATCGACTTTGATGATATTCTGGTTATTTTATAAATGACTGCTGATTCAAATCACTTCATCCCTTTTTTCCACTTTTGTGGTGTGCGATTGTCGAAGTTTGACTGTAAACTATGTTCAGCACTGTACACTCTCCTAAGCACAGTCATGTTACAGAAGTGCCCTCATTGAGCTGTGACAATAAATCAAACTAATTACACTTGATTGTCCATTAACTTAAAAAGCTATCCTCAAAATCAAAATCCTGCCTTCCAGGTCCTGGCGATCTGTCCAGTATGCAAAGTTAACTGGCATCCGAGAACATTTTTTCTCAATCACAGCCAAAATTACTTGGCTGACTTGAACAATGCTAGGAATAAGATGAAAATAAATAATGAGCGAAGCCTTGGAAATCCTGCTGCAAAGCTAATGCACAAGATATTGCAGTGTCGCTGTTAGGTGTAAAGTACAAATTAGCTCCCTTCAGTAAAATAAAGAACTTGGATTTATATTTGCACCTTTCACAACCTTAGGACATTCCAAAGTGCTTTACAGTCAATGAAGTACTTTTGAGGTGTCTTCACTTTTGTAATGTAGGGAAACGTGGCAGCCAATTTGCACACAGCAAGATCCCACAAACAGTAATGTGATAATGATCAGATAATCTGGGTTTTGTTGGTTGAGGGATAAATCTCGGCCAGGACACCACTGAGCTGACACTGTTTCCAGACAATGCTTAATGTACATCGATGGAGATTGAAATCATGACGATCACTATCAGGTTGCTGTGTGCTTTTTACACTATACATTGACAACAGTATGAAAGGCAATCCAGAAGAAAAACAAATAGCTCAAATAAATATTACGTCACAGCCACAAATGAACACAAAAGAAACCCCAACCATCAGCCTAGGTGTTAGCCGTGGCTCAGTGGTATCTGACTCTTGCTTCTGAGTCAGAAGGTCATTGGTTCAAGCCCCACTCCAGAGACTTTTGCACATAATCCAGACTGACACTCCAGTGCAGTACTGACGGAGTGCTGCACTGTCTGAGGTGTTGTCTTTTGGATGAGAAAAACCACCTCGGATGTACGTAAAAAGATCCCATCGCACTATTCGAAGACGAGCAGGAGAGTTCTCCCGGTGCCCTGGCCAACATTTAACTCTCAACCAACATCACTAAAAAACAGATTATACGGTCATTTGTTTCATTGCTGTTTGTGGGACCTTGCTGTGCGCAAATTGGCTGCCATGTTTTTTACATTATAACAGTGACTCCACTTCAAAAATAATTAATTGGCTGTAAAGTGCTTTGGGACGTCCTGAAATCATGAAATGCCCTGTATAAATGTAAGCTCTTTCTTTACTGACTAGAAAAAAAGGTTCCCTTCCCAATGAGCAAGATGTTGGTCTTTAAGAGGAGGACTGATTAACATTTTAGAGAGACAAGGCCAGATATGAATCATTAAGTTACCTTATTTTACAATCAGCAAATGAATGTACTAGATAACAGCTATTAAAAACTTCACCTAATTTCAACTCAATTTCTATCCTTCCTCGTAAAAAATATAAACTATTACACATTTTTCTGGTTAGTGGGTACGGTGGTTTGGAATTTTCCACCATTTTTCCATGGAAAAGATTTGGATACGATTTATATTAGAGGTTTAAATTTTTTTATATTCGTTCATGGGATGTGGGCGGCG
Source organism: Heptranchias perlo (assembly GCF_035084215.1). Taxonomy (NCBI): domain Eukaryota; kingdom Metazoa; phylum Chordata; class Chondrichthyes; order Hexanchiformes; family Hexanchidae; genus Heptranchias; species Heptranchias perlo. The sequence continues at coordinate 18,620,217 of NC_090335.1, forward strand.
CTGGCGAGGTCGGCATTTATTGCCCATCCCTAATTGCCCTTGAGAAGGTGGTGGTGAGCCACCTTCTTGAACCACTGCAGTCTGTGTGGTGAAGGTTCTCCCACAATGCTGTTAGAAAGGGAGTTCCAGGATTTTGACCCAGCGACGATGAAGGAACGGCGAGATATTTCCAAGTCGGGATGGTGTGTGACTTGGAGGGGAATGTGCAGGTGGTGTTGTTCCCATGTGCCTGCTGCTCTTGTCCTTCTAAGTGGTAAAGGTCATGGGTTTGGGAGGTGCTGTCGAAAAAGCCTTGGCAAGTTGCTGCAGTGCATCCGATGGATGGTACACACTGCAGCCACAGTGCACCGGTGAAGAGAGTGAATGTTTAGGGTGATGGATGGGGTGCCAATCAAGCGGGCTGCTTTGTCCTGGATGGTGTCGAGCTTCTTGTGTTGTTGGAGCTGCACTCATCCAGGCAAGTGAAGAGTATTCCATCACAATTCTGACTTGTGCCTTGTAGATGGTGGAAAGGCTTTGGGGAGTCAGGAGGTGAGTCGCTTGCCGCAGAATACCCAGCCTCTGACCTGCTCTTGTAGCCACAGTATTTATATGGCTGGTCCAGTTAAGTTTCTGGTCAATGGTGACCCCCAGGATGTTGATGGTGGGGGATTCGGCGATGGTAATGCCATTCAATGTCAAGGGGAGGTGGTTAGACTCTCTCTCTTGTTGGAGATGGTCATTGCCTGGCACTTGTCTGGCACGAATGTTACTTGCCACTTATGAGCCCAAGCCTGGATGTTGTCCGTGTCTTGCTGCATGCGGGCACGGACTGCTTCATTATCTGAGGGGTTACGAATGGAACTGAACACTGTGCAATCATCAGGGAACATTCCCATTTCTGACCTTATGATGGAGGGAAGGTCATTGATGAAGCAGTTGAAGATGGTTGGGCCTAGGACACAGCCCTGAGGAACGCCTGCAGCAGTGTCCTGGGGCTGAGATGATTGGCCTCCAACAACCACTACCATCTTCCTTTGTGCTGGGTATGACTCCAGCCACTGGAGAGTTTTCCCCCTGATTCCCATTGACTTCAATTTTACTAGGGCTCCTTGGTGCCACACTCGGTCAAATGCTGCCTTGATGTCAAGGGCAGTCACTCTCACCTCACCTCTGGAATTCAGCTCTTTTGTCCATGTTTGGACCAAGGCTGTAATGAGGTCTGGAGCCGAGTGGTCCTGGCGGAACCCAAACTGAGCATCGGTGAGCAGGTTATTGGTGAGTAAGTGCCGCTTGATAGCACTGTCGACGACACCTTCCATCACTTTGCTGATGAGGAGAGTAGACCAAGGCTGTAATGAGGACTGGAGCCGAGTGGTCCTGGCAGAACCCAAACTGAGTAGGTTGTTTGGTGAGTACAGCAAAGTCCTCGAGCTGTTGGGCCAGAGAGTGGTTAGTATGTTAATGAGTTCGCCCAAGAGGAAATCAGTCGCCACTGAAACGGTTACCCATAACAAATCTCCTATCGTCCCAGATCGTTATCTAATTTCAGATGTCTCCAGTAGGCATTCTGACAAAAAAAGACCAAGGTCCATCCAGTTCGCCTTCTACCATCCTGGTGGTCACATGATACAAAGATAATGGAATTGTTGACTAATCATAGCAAACAATCTCTATCAATTGGTCTACTACAGACCCAGACATGAGGCGAGGAAAACCCCCAATTGTGAAGAGCTATGGGAAACAAAGGCCCAAAGTCACGTGCTACACTTGCCACATCATGAGCTCGATGTTACCAGGGCTGCGGGTTCGCGGCAGGGAGGCTATTGGGCGCATGGGTAACGCACCCGGCGAAATCAGTCTGCCCCCCGCGCGATTGCAGCCTAATTGGATCCACTTACCTGGTCTTCCGGGTTCCCCACTGCTGATCTGCGTGTCGGGTGGACTGCACATGTGCAGTAAGGTCTGTCAGCCGGAGGAGCCCTATTTAAAGGGGCAGTCCTCCACTGACAGATGCTGCAACAAATAGGAAAAAATACAGCAAGCAGCCCAGGGGGAAGGCTGCTCCCAGTTTAATGATGCCTCACTCCAGGTATCATTAGATGGGGTGAGGAGGAGGTGGAGGACAGAGATTTTCCCCCCCGCCGGGCGGGAGGAAGCGGCCTGCCTCTGCCACCAGAAAGGCCTGGCTCAAGGTGGCAGAGGAGGTCACCTGCACCACCAACATATCGCCCACCTGCATACATTGCGGGAGGCGCTGCAATGACCTAAGTAGGTCAGCCAAAGTGAGTACACTTACTCATTCCCCTACACTCCGTCTGCCACATCACTGCCCCCACCCCACATCTCCTTTGCATTGCCAACGCTACTCTGTCACATCACCCCTCATACCCACTCAAAGCTCATCCTCATCTTACCTGCACTTACTCACCTCACCAGTACTCATCCCGCCACTACCACTCAACCCAATCCTCATACAATCTCATACTCACCCTCTGATGCATCTCTTTCACGGTCAGCCTCACTCAACCTGCCACTACCTGTGCTGCAGCCACAGGGCATGCATCACATATGTGTAGCAGGAAGCGTAAGGCAAACGTGTCGTGAGCATGAAGGGGATGCACAAGGGTGTTTGAGGGTTTGTCATGGTTTTTTACTTATATTGAATTTCTGACCAACTCACATTACATATTATATTGGCACCACTACTGCCACGTCTTTGTGAATCTTGTCTGGTTTGTGCAATAATGCCTTTCCTGAGGATCACAATGATGACCCACAACTGATGACACCCATTGTGTCACTGCAAAGTGGGTATAGGTCTATTTGCAGGGCTCTTTTGTGCAGACGGCTGAGAGACGTCGGCGATGTCCCCGATGGCACCCTGGAAGGATGCGGAGGAGAAGTTGTTGAGGGCAGTGGTGACTTTGACAGTGACAGGTAAGAAGATGGTGCTCAGGCCAACTGGGAGCAGCTCGGCATGAAGGAGGCTGCAGATGTCCACGACTACATGTCGAGTGACTCTGAGCCTCCGTGTGCACTGCTGCTCAGAGAGGTCCAGGGAGCTGAGCCTCGGTCTGTGGACCCTGTGGCGAGGGTAGTGCCCTCTGCGACACACCTCTCTCTGCGGTTGCCCTCCCTCCTGCTGTGCAGGTGGATGTGTCACAGCACTCTTGTGGAGCTCCACGTGTCAGAGGCGGACGGCGTGGCCGGCGAGGCTGGTGATGCTCTTCGCCCTCCGAGGAGGTCATGACTGCCGCTATGGCGGCCCCCATCCGGAAGATGTACATCTGAGGGGGTCCGCAAGGTAGGTACTTGTTTCTGGACCCCGGGGTAATTGTGCAAGTTGGTGAATTTTCTTGTCAGGAGGAGGGTGGTGGAGGCCAAACTTTGTCCCAAGTGACAGAGTGGCCTCCTGCAATGAGTGAGGGTCTCCCTCCCGCCACCTGTCAAATGGACCTTTGCAGCTGCCACAGGCTGACAGCTGCAACACGTCCATTTCAACTGGGAGTGTTTTCCCCAGTTTGGGAAACAGTCCCAGTTGTCTCTAAAATCCCACCCCTCCTCACATATTCCCTTAATCAGGTCTGTAAATGACCTGAAATAGCAAGGTAAATAGTCTCAAGTGGCACCCCGCTGGCTTTAATTGCCCGCGGGAGTCCCACATGCGGGGGCTGCGCGCGCACATCGGCGAGTCTGCGGGGAACCCAGAAGTGGGCGGGTTGTAGCCGGGCTCCGGACCCGCTCCGGGATTCCCCGATTTTCGGAGCCCCCCCCCCCCGCCAGGAACGCACCCGATAGCGGGTGCTAAAATGAAGCCCCATGTCTCAAATTACTCATTAATGTGTCCCAAAATGTTATTTTCTTAAGGAAGTCTATCTAATTTGTATTTAAATGAATCAATACTATCTGCTTCCACCACCTTCCTAAAGGAGCTGGTCCCATAGATTGACAACTCGCTCACTGAAATAATGTTTCCGTAGATTAGTTTTGAATTACAAATGTGTTTTATGCGGCATCAATGCAGCTACTGGCAGTCAGCTCCCGTTTGTAAGCATATTCAAACATAAACTGTAACATCATCATCTCAAAAGATAATGTGCAGTTAAGTACAGGAACTTTTTATAATCCAGAATCTATCCATACTAATAACAAGTAATCATTAAGAATAAATGAGCTGTCTCTCCTTTCTGGTTGCACCATGCTAATCATTTGGTATCATTGGTTATGTGCTTAGCAGTGACCAGATTTGACAACCATAAACAAAATATAGCCTTGCAAGTTCCCAGGCTTCACTTTCAGTCTTTTTCAAGTGATAATTATCAGTTATTATTATTATGGGAAACCTCTCACTCTCTGAAAGAGAAAGTACCTATATAAATTTTCAGATCTTGGGTATTCCTCACTCCCTTTTGCTGCACTCTAGTATGTCTGCAAAGAGTTTAGTCAAAGCATATAATTAAATAATAATCTGACATAGCAAAGATTAAAATTCTTGTACACATCAATGTCAAAGAAACAATAACATATAAATAAATATCTGTGGGACAGAAGAGTGGAAGATTTTTATAACGATATACAGGACAAACTTTGACAATGCGGTTAGTAAGCTCAATGTATATTACCCGTCTTCTCACACGTGGGGCAGCTTCAGGAGTATTTGGTGATGTTGGTTCATTTAGAGTTTCTGAGGTTGAGCTGAGAGATGAATTGCTGCTTGAGAGTTCTTTGTTCTGTCTTCTGGTTCCAAATGGTAAGATTGATGTCACCAGGTCTGAAATGTCTTTCTGCTCTTCTTTCAGAGCATCCTGCTTTTGTTTGTGTGCTCGATCATTGACGATCACTTGGGACAATGGCATAGCAAAGGCATGTGGTGCAAATTCTGTTGGGATAAAAAAGAAAGAAGACATAGTCAGTTTTTTTTAATTAGAAAAATCACATCAATTACGATGTTAAAAAAAAATTAATAAAGTATGTGGACAGAAATTGGACTGATTGAGATTGATGGGAGTCACTTGATACATTGTTCTATGTGTTTTAATTACTATGGAACAAAGTAGCTTACAATTCAAATCACATTTCACCTCTTGCGGTGATAATTCGGTCTACTTTCGTAGAGATTGAAGCAGTACCCTTGTGGAAGGCATGCAAATACCATTCAGATTACAAGGTGGTTTTCATTACACCCCTGGATCCCGCAACTGCACAAGTAGATACAGCTCAGGGAGAGTCAACTTCTGTAAAAGGAGAGTCTTTGGCTCAGTGGTAGCATTCCCACCTCGAGTCAGACGGTGCAGGGTTCGAACCCCACTCCAGACAGTCCTAGTGAGTGGAGACCGGAGCTCCAGCTCTGAATTCTGGGTTGATGTGCAGCAGGATACTCGCATCCGCCGGGTCTGGGTGCACCCCCCCATCGTATGGGTTGTGGGAGCCCATAAAACCCTCCCGCAGTGTATAACTAATCACCCTATTGTGCTGGTAAAGATGGTTAAGGCCATGGGAAGAGTGTTCACGTCGCAGTCTGATAGACTGTTAATCAGCCCAAGAATCCTTCCACTACTTCACACTGTTCTCCAAGGGAAGGGCGTGAAGATATGAAAACAACAACTTCGTTAAAAAGTAGGCACTCAGGCCTCTGGTGAGAGTGTACCCAAGATGATATTGGGCGCACTAAATTTGTAACACCCAATTTCCTATGTAGGAGGCGTTAATTAATGTTATTATCTCAACCTGATGTAGCAAATACCATCCTGCCACAATGGGCAAAGTAATCCACTGGAATGTCCAAATGGACTCCCACTGTCTCAAGTTTCAGGCATCTTTCCATAAACTGGCTTGTCTGGGTCTAATACACAATTCCTAGCACTTTTGTCCAATTGTCAAAAATCCTGACATTTGTAGGGCGAAGTTTAGTGAAACACACAAAACAATCTTGGGAATCTTGGCTGGACTGCATTCGAGAACTCAGATCCATCAATACATCAGAACTTGTGCTTCAGTATCCTGATGGTATTTTTTTTATTCATTCATGGGATGTGGGCATCGCTGGCAAGGCCGGCATTTTATTGCTCCTCCCTAATTGCCCTCGAGAAGGTGGTGGTGAGCCGCCTTCTTGAACCGCTGCAGTCCGTGTGGTGAAGGTTCTCCACTAAGGTATGGTTGCATCTCTTGTGTGTATGTTTCTCAAAGCGATAATTAGTCAGGACATTAGTCAGGGCCTTGGTCACCTAATAGCCATCCAGTCTTCCTGACCCTTCAAATAATGGTGGCATCATCAAGCATGAGAGCAGAGTAGCCAGCATTTACATGCATGATTCTCTTCCTGAGGTCACACACCATCTGCACATTGATGGAATAGAAAACTTTTCTCTTTGTAACAAGGATATTATCCAGGGTCTTGCCCCTCTCCATCTCTGTAAAATCCTCCAGAGTTATCCCCAAAAATCTCGAATCCTTTGAGTCCAGCCTCTTCTGCATCTACCACTATCCCACCATTGGTGGCCATGCCTTCAGCAGCTTAGGTCCGTCTCTCCGAAATGCCATCCCTAAACCCTTCTGCCTCTATACCTTCATGAGTGCCATTGATAATGCCTAACACATTGCAAAATCCAGCCAGGTGGTCAAGGGCTCGATATTAGGAGGGAGGCAGGTTGGCAGCAGGGATCGACTGGGCACGTGGGTAACGCGCCCAGTGAAATTGGAGTGCTCCACACGCGATCGCAGCCTAATTGGCTTTCGCGCTGGAAAGCTGCGCAGCGGGCAGACTTTTTTCTTATTCGTTCATGGGATGTGGGATTCGCTGGCGAGGCCAGCATTTATTGCCCATCCCTAATTGCCATCAAGAAGGTGGTGCTGAGCTGCCTTCTTGAACCGCTGCAGTCCGTGTGGTGAAGGTTCTCCCACAGTACTGTCAGGAAGGGAGTTCCAGGATTTTGACCCAGCGACGATGAAGGAACGACGATATATTTCCAAGTCAGGATGGTGTGTGACTTGGAGGGGAACGTGCAGGTGGTCTTGTTCCCATGTGCCTGCTGCTCTTGTCCTTCGAGGTGGTAGAGGTCGCGGGTTTGGGAGGTACTGTCGAAGAAGCCTTGGCGAGTTGCTGCAGTGCATCCTGTGGATGGTGCACACTGCAGCCACTGTGCGCCGGTGGTGAAGGGAGTGAATGTTTAGGGTGGTGGATGGGGTGCCAATCAAGCGGGCTGTTTTGTCCTGGATGGTGTCAAGCTTCTTGTGTTGTTGGAGCTGCACTCATCCAGGCAAGTGGAGAGTATTCCATCACACTCCTGACTTATGCCTTGTAGATGGTGGAAAGGCTTTGGGGAGTCAGGAGGTGAGTCACTCGCCGCAGAATACCCAGCCTCTGACCTGCTCTTGTAGCCACAGTATTTATATGGCTGGTCCAGTTAAGTTTCTGGTCAATGGTGACCCCCAGGATGTTGATGGTGGGGGATTCGGCGATGGTAGTGCCGTTGAATGTCAAGGGGAGGTGATTAGACTCTCTCTTGTTGGAGATGGTCATTGCCTGGCACTTTTCTGGCACGAATGTTACTTGCCACTTATGAGCCCAAGCCTGGATGTTGTCCAGGTCTTGCTGCATGCGGGCACGGACTGCTTCATTATCTGAGGGGTTACGAATGGAACTGAACACTGTGCAATCATCAGGGAACATTCCCATTTCTGACCTTATGATGGAGGGAAGGTCATTGATGAAGCAGTTGAAGATGGTTGGGCCTAGGACACAGCCCTGAGGAACTCCTGCAGCAGTGTCCTGGGGCTGAGATGATTGGCCTCCAACAACCACTACCATCTTCCTTTGTGCTGGGTATGACTCCAGCCACTGGAGAATTTTCCCCCTGATTCCCATTGACTTCAATTTTACTAGGGCTCCTTGGTGCCACACTTGGTCAAATGCTGCCTTGATTTAAAGAGCAGTCACTCTCACCTCACCTCTGGAATTCAGCTCTTTTGTCCATGTTTGGACCAAGGCTGTAATGAGGTCTGGAGCCGAGTGGTCCTGGCGGAACCCAAACTGAGCATCGGTGAGCAGGTTATTGGTGAGTAAGTGCCGCTTGATAGCACTGTCGACGACACCTTCCATCACTTTGCTGATGAGGAGAGTAGACTGATGGGGCGGTAATTGGCCGGATTGGATTTGTCCTGCTTTTTGTGGATAGGACACACCTGGGCAATTTTCCACATTGTGGGGTAGATGCCAGTGTTGTAGCTGTACTGGAACAGCTTGGCTCGAGGCGCAGCTCGTTCTGGAGCATAAGTCTTCAGCACTACAGCTGGGATAGCCTTTGCTGTATCCAGTGCACTCAGCCATTTCTTGATATCACATGGAGTGAATCGAATTGGCTGAATTCTGGCTTCTGTGATGGTGGGGATATCGGGAGGAGGCCGAGAAGGATCATCCACTCGGCACATCTGGCTGAGGATGGTTGCAAACGCTTCAGGCTTGTCTTTTGCACTCACGGGCTGAACTCCGCCATCATTGAGGATGGGGATGTTTGCAGAGCCTCCTCCTCCAGTTAGTTGTTTAATTGTCCACCACCATTCACGACTGGATGTGGCAGGACTGCAGAGCTTTGATCTGATCTGTTGGTTGTGGAATCGCTTAGCTCTGTCTATAGCATGTTGCTTCTCCTGATTAGCATGCATGTAGTCCTGAGTTGTAGCTTCACCAGGTTGGCACCTCATTTTTAGGTACGCCTGGTGCTGCTCCTGGCACGCTCTTCTACACTCCTCATTGAACCAGGGTTGATCCCCTGGCTTGTTGGTAATGGTAGAGTGAGGAATATGCCGGGCCATGAGCTTACAGATTGTGCTGGAATACAATTCTGCTGCTGCTGATGGCCCACAGCGCCTCATGGATGCCCAGTTTTGAGCTGCTAGATCTGTTCTGAATCTATCCCATTTAGCACGGTGGTAGTGCCACACAACACGTTGGATGGTGTCCTCAGTGCGAAGACGGGACTTCGTCTCCACGAGGACTGTGCGGTGGTCACTCCTACCGATACTGTCATGGACAGATGCATTTGCGACAGGTAGATTGGTGAGGACGAGGTCAAGTAAGTTTTTCCCTCGTGTTGGTTCGTTCACCACCTGCCGCAGGCCCTGTCTGGCAGCTATGTCCTTCAGGACTCGGCCAGCTCGGTCAGTAGTGGTGCTACCGAGCCACTCTTGGTGATGGACATTGAAGTCCCCCACCCAGAGTACATTCTGTGCCCTTGCTACCCTCAGTGCTTCCTCCAAGTGGTGTTCAACATGGAGGAGGACTGATTCATCAGCTGAGGGAGGGCGGTAGGTAGTAATCATTGGCTGTCAGCTGGAGGAGCTCTATTTAAAGGGGCTGTCCTCCACTGACTGATGCTGCAGAAGGGAGCCAAAATTACAGCATGGAGCAGCCCAGGGGGAAGGCTGCTCCCAGGTTTAATAGTGCCTCACTCAAGGTCCTACTGGATGGGGTGAGGAGGAGGGGGAGGACAGAGATCTTTTCCCCGGCGGACGGGAGGAAGTGGCCTGCCTCTGCCACCACGAAGGCCTGGCTCGAGGTTGCAGAGGAGGTCACCAGCACCAACATATCAAGCATCTGCATAGTGCAGGAGGCGCTTCAATGACCTAAGTAGGTCAGCCGAAGTGAGCACACTTACTCATTCCCCTACACTCCGTCTGCCACATAACCGCCCTCACCCCACATCTTCTGCACCGCCACCACTACTCACTATCACATCACTCCTCACACCCAACTCGAACCGCATCCTCATCTTACCTGCACTTACTCACCTCGGCAGTATTCATCCCACCACTACCACTCAACCCAATCCTCATACAATCTCATGGCTCTATATCATACTCACCCTTTCATGCATCTCTTTCATGGTCAGCCTCACCCAACCTGCCACTAACTGTGCTGCAGCCACAGGGCATGCATCACATATGTGCAGTAGGAGGTGTAAGGCAAACGTGTCGTGAGCATGAAGGGGATGCACAAGGGTGTTTGAGGGTTTGTCATGGTTTTTACTTATATTTGATTTCTGATCAACTCACATTGCATAATCGATTGTCACCACCACTGCCACGTCTTTGCAAATCTTATCTTGTTTGTGCAATAATGCCCTTTCCTGAGGATCACTATGAAGACCCACAACTAATGCCACCCATTGTGTCACTGCAGAGTGGGTGTAGGTGTATTTGCAGGGCTCTTTTGTGCAGACGACTGACAGACGTCGGCGATGTCCCCGGTGGCACCCTGGAAGGATGCGGAGGAGAAGTTGTTGAGGGCAGTGGTGACTTTGACAGCGACAGGTAAGAAGATGGTGCTCGGGCCAGCCAGGAGCAGCTCGGCATGAAGGAGGCTGCAGATGTCCTTGATTACCTGGCGGCTGACTCTGAGCCTCCGAATGCACTGCTCCTCAGAGAGGTCCAGGAAGCTGATCCTCAGTCTGTGGACCCTGTGGCGAGGGTGGTGCCCTCTGCGACGCTTCTCTCTCTGCGGTTGCCCTCCCTTCTTCTGTGCAGGTGGAGCTCCACGTGTCAGAGGTGGACGGCATGGTCGGCGAGGCTGGTGATGCTGTTCGTCCTCCGAGGAGGTCATGACTGCAGCTATGGCGGCCCCCATCCGGAAGATGTATGTTTGAGGGGGTCCGCAAGATAGGTAAATGTGCCTGCACACCGGTTTGAGGTTGCAAGTTGGTGAATTTTAGTGTTAGGAGGAGGGTAGTGGAGGCCAAACTTTGTCCAAAGTGACAGAGTGGCCTCCTGCAATGAGTGAGGGTCTCCCCCCCCCCACCTGTCAAATGGACCTTTGCAGCTGCCACAGGCTGGTGGCTGCAAAACGTCCATTTCAACTGGGAGTGTTTCCCCCAGTAGGGGAAACACGCTCAGTTGAGATGAAAATCCCACCCCTCCTAAAATCAGGTCTGCTAACGATCTGAATTATGTAATTAATTGCCTTAAGTGGGATCCCGTGGGAGCTGCGCGCGGATCTCAGCGTGTCCCTGTGAACCTGGAAGTGGGCGGGTTGGAGCCGGGCTCCAGACCCGCCCCGGAAATCCCCGATTCTCGGATCCCCCCGGCCACGAACCCGCCAGCTCGGACGTCCAAAAATCGAGACCCAAGAGTACAAGGCTCTCTTGTGCTGCTGCCCATTTTTCATATGGAAATTAACGAAGTATCTTGCCTGTGTGAAGGCACCCGTTACACGCATGACACTCCCGTGAATTGCAGGTTTGGAGATTTGACGCCCGTTACACACCCCACAAGAATTTCCTTTCCATTTAAGTCGAATTGAATTGAATTTTACACCTCAAAAGGCGCGCAAGAAATAACTTCTGGAAATTGCATCAAAAATCTGCAACCGATAGAACATCTTGCTAAGAGTGATCTGTGCTGTCAAGACACGGCAAATATTCTCCACTGTCAATTTTCTCTATAACACTTGATAAATACATTATAATAGTGTTGATAAAAGTCCACCACTGGCATCTAGTGCTCAACAATTTGCACGATACGGCTGCACATATGGTCTCATCTATTTGTGTCCTTTCAGTTGCTCTTGAGCGGAGCCAGTGAGTTGACCCAAGAACATTTTTGCTCAGGTTTCTTGGCCACCTTTTAAAAATTGTGGGAGTTGACAAGGATTTTCAATGAATTATGGAGCAATCATAGTATACATCCCCTACTGTGAAACAATAATCTATAAAACAATACTGGCAATTCATTTGTCACTTAACAAAGGCGCATATATTGTGGTTAAAAAAGGTACCAGCTAAATAAAACATCCATCAAGCTGGAATTTGAAACACACTGCCAAAAAACGTCTTCGCAGTTGGCTAGACTGATGCTAATATCATTACAAAAACTTATGGAATTTTGAAAGTAGTCTACTTTCTAAATGATAAAAAGTTAAAAACAGTGGATGTCCAAAGGGACTTAGGGGGTTCAGGTACATAGATCATTGAAGTGTCATGAACAGGTGCAGAAAATAATCAAGAAGGCTAATGGAATGCTGGCCTTCATATCTAGAGGACTAGAGTACAAGGGGGCAGAAGTTATGCTGCAGCTATACAAAACCCTGGTTAGACCGCACCTGGAGTACTGTGAGCAGTTCTGGGCACCGCACCTTCGGAAGGACATATTGGCCTTGGAGGGAGTGCAGCGTAGGTTTACTAGAATGATACCCGGACTTCAAGGGTTAAGTTACGAGGAGAGATTACACAAATTGGGGTTGTATTCTCTCGGGTTTAGAAGGTTAAGGGGTGATCTGATCGAAGTTTATAAGATATTAAGGGGAACGGATAGGGTGGATAGAGAGAAACTATTTCCGCTGGTTGGGGATTTTAGGAGTGGGGGCACAGTCTAAAAATTAGAGCCAGACCTTTCAGGAGTGAGATTAGAAAACATTTCTACACACAAAGGGTGGTAGAAGTTTGGAACTCTCTTCCGCAAACGGCAATTGATACTAGCTCAATTGCTAAATTTAAATCTGAGATAGATAGCTTTTTGGCAACCAAAGGTATTAAGGGATATGGGCCAAAGGCAGGTATATGGAGTTCGATCACAGATCAGCCATGATCTTATCAAATGGTGGAGCAGGCACGAGGGGCTGAATGGCCTACTCCTGTTCCTATGTTCCTAGAGATGCATAAAATTTATCTTAAATATATAAAAATCAATTTTGGTCCGAAGAGGATATTTTAATTGAAAGTAGGTACTTGCATTTATATATCGCCTTTCACGACCTCAGGACGTCCCAAAGGGCTTTACAGCCAATTAAGTACTTTTGAAGTGTAGTCACTGTGGCAGTCAATTTGCACACAGCCAGGTCCCACAAACAGCAATCAGATTTTAAAAAAGAATCTGTTTCACTATTGTTGGTTGAGGGATAAATATTACCCAGGACTCTAAGGAGAACTCCCCTGCTCTTTGTAATAGTGCATGGGATCTTTTACATCCACCCGAGAGGGTGGACAGGGCCTCGGTTTAATGTCTCATTCAAAAGACAGCACCTCCGACAGTGCAGCACTCCCTTAGTAATGCACTGGAGTGACAGCCTGTATTATGTGCTCAAGTCTCTGGAGCGAGACTTGAACCCACAACCTCTTAAGAGGAATAAAGCTTTCCTATGTTTAGGGGGAAATGGTCATAAAAACCCTGAAACTTAGAACTTCCTGCTCCCATTCTAATTATTTTACACTTGTCCACATTGAACGGCATCTATCACCTACTGGCCCAGATGTGTAAAAAATCCAAATGCTTCTCACTTGTGTTGCACTGTTACTCATTATTTGCACTGCATCTTGCTTTAGCATCATCTGCAAATTTAGAGATTTAGCTTACTATGTTCTTATTCCCAGACATCACACATAAGATGTCACATTTGAGACAGATGAAAAAAAATCTTAAAATACTGAGTGGGTCTGAGCTCCACCCTGGTGAGTGGTTATCTTATACACGCATATAAGTCAAGTAACAGAAACCAGAACACCAGCAATGTTGGCAAAAGAAAAATGTAGGGATATTACATAGATCGGAGATAAAATGAGTTTAACGGTCAGATTACATATGCTAGAGGAAGAATTATAATATAGTGCGGCTGTTACGAATTCAGGTCTGCTGCAGATACCTCCTAGGGTTCAATGATGTCAGTGGCTCCCTTAAGTGACCGGTAGGCCTAGTTTTTAGAGAAAACAAGACGGCAGCCAAATGGATTTTCAAAATAAAATTTTACAGCTGTTTAATTAGTTAAACTTCTTTCCTTTACCGGTAGGTTTTGATGACATGATTTGTTGTTTCATACTTCCTTTGTAGATCCTTATTGGTAACTTTTCCAGCCACGTTCCTCACTTTTGATACACACATCCCCTACCTCTTCAGTGGTGATTTGTTGCTCTTTGGTATGTAAATTCAACCAATTGAGTCCATGTGTGACACAGAAATTTGCATATATACCAGAATGACACTGATGTGTGATGCATGAAATAGAAAAACTAAAAGAACTATGTGATCAAGGAATGGGACAAATGCAATAAAGAAGTTTCCCTCATGGCAACTCAGTCCTCCTTATCCACCAGTGTGTAAAAGGGATATTTTGAATAGAATGGAACACTCTAATTGAGAGTGGAGTGTTCCACTTTATTCAAATGTCCCTTTACATGTGACATTCATTCTGACTTTCTGCGGTTTTAGCAAGAACGACCTTCTACAAATAGTTAAACTACAACAGCAGCATGGTACAAAAGTACCTTGCAAATTTCTCATTTCACGTACCAGTGCGTTCACCTTAGAATTAAAAAGAATTCTTTTTGTTGGTAATTCCACTGTTGGTAAGAAGATATATTCTAATCCTCTACAATGCTGTTTATTAAATCACACTGAAAGGGTCACATTGTGCTTCATAATTCATTAGGTCAGAGCTGTGTTTTAAACAAGCTTCACATGCCTAGTCATCACTTGCTGCTGCTGAGGTTTGTTTCCATATTTATGATGGATCTTAATGATTAACTCCAGCAGAATGGGCTACATTTCCTCCAGGGCGTTTACAAGGGTAAAAGTGGCACAAAAATCAGGTGCAAGTGATCCCAATTTTCACCCATGTACTATTTTGCAATTTTCCCTCTATGTGCCACACAGGGGGAAAAGCTTTTTATAAAAATATTAATTCTCAGAATGTGGGCATTGCTGGCAAGGCCAACATTTATTGCCCATCTCCAGTCGCCCTGAAAAGGTGGTGGTGGGCCGTCTCCTTGAACCCCTGCAGTCTGCTGTAGCGGTTTGGCACAACTGGGCCACTTCAGAGGGCAGTTAAGAGTCAACCACATTGGTGTGGGATTGGACTCACATATAGGCCAGACCGGGTAAGGATGGCAGGTTTCAAAAGATAGTTGGATAAGTATTTGTTGGCGAAAGTTTTGCAGGGCTATGGGACTAATTGGATAGTTCTTTCAAATAGCCAGCACAGACACGATGGGCCTAATGGCCTCCTGTGCTGTATCATTCTATGATTCTACGACATCCTTCCTAAATTGTGGTGCCCAGAATTGGACACAATACTCCAGCTGGGGCCTAACCAGTGATTTATAAAGGTTTAGCATAAAAGGTTTCTTGTCTTTCAGATGAGAAATTAATCCGAAACCCTGTTTGCCCTCTCAGGTGGAATAAAAGATCCCAAGCCTCTATTTTGAAGAGCAGGGGAGTTCTCCCCGGTGTCCTGGCCAATATTTATTCCTCAACCAACATCACTAAAAACAGATGATCTGGTCATTATCACATTGCTGTTTGTGGGAGCTTGCTGTGCACAAATTAGCTGCCGCATTTCCTACATTACAACAGTGACTACACTTCAAAAAGTACTTCATTGGCTGTAAATTGTGTTGGGACATCCTGAGGTTGTGATAGGTGCTATATAAATGCAAGTCTTTCTTTCATACAGCCATTCCTTAATCTATAATGTTCCTGGCTTAGATTAATACTTATTTGTGCTATATTTCCTCTCAATGCAAAAAAAGTAGACAAGATGAATAGTGGTACAATCCCAGTAGAAAGCACTAATGGACTGTTCATCTGTTCTTATCACAACTTAAGGATTGCTCCTATCCAAATATAGGTTGGGAAAATTTTCATTTTTTTGTTAAACAACATTTTTCTTGTTAAAAGTCAATTATGAGAAACCCGTGTAGAGTTATAGCACTGGGGGGAGGGGGGGGGTGGTGGAGAGAATATAAAAGAAAAAGAACATGGAACGCCAGGTTATAACTGGTGTTCACCGTACAGAGGATGATTACAAGCATCAGTGCAGCATTCTGGCAGAATAGAGTAATACTAAGTTTTACTACTACACAGCACAGGTCAAGCAGACATCACTGGCTCTCTCTCTCTCTCTGCAGCAGGGTTCATAGAAGCAGCCAGCCAGGGAACCCGGAGTGCACAGCAGGCGCATGAGCCCAGAACAAACTGCTCCACGGAGCAGATCTACCACATCTCAACCTGGGCAAGACAGAGGATCAGTGACTGTTGAAGCTCAGGCTTAAGAGGGAGTTTGTGACTGAGGTTTGCCACAAGATTTGCAGAGATAATCAACCATCCACTACGCACTAAAACAGTGGCTGTGAAGTCATTATTGCCTTCAACTTTTGTGCAATGGAGTAGTTATAGGGAGTCCTGGTTTGTCGTGTCCCTGGATACAATTCATCCAAGGCCAACAGCAACAGAGACAGCAACCCTTTTCTTTTTACATCTCTAATTTAAAAAGACAACACCCTCCTGAAAATTATTTGGCACAACTTGTCTCACTGGTCTATAATCGCACAACACCGTAAATGGCATCAATCATATCAAAACATGCCTTCGTGTCCCCCGTATGCTAGAGTGATAAGATTGATGCATGGTCTTTCTAAAATGCTCCCCATCCCCAAGAAAAAAGTTTACCAAATAGTTTTTTTATGGAGACATTGATTTGTGAATGTTATAAAGGGCAAAGGTATGCAAAAAAAAACAACTTTTGAAACTATGGTAGTTTGACTTCATGCCAATAAGGTCATCCGTGATGGGGGAAGGAATGGCCTTGCATGATTTAGCACTAATCGTGTGATCATTTCCTCCCAATGGACAATATTTATGATGTTTAATAAGCATGCTGCTTGCAATCTATGAATCTTTTTGGGAGCACTGGCCACAGATGTTGTACCACCTTAATACTAGTCAGTAACCGGGTAAAATGCTAAGACTCAGACTCCACCTTTGCAGCACGCTGCGCAATAAATAAAATGATTTGCCTCACAATTAAAGGGGATGCACATGCACTTTTAACACGATGCAACTATGACAGAATCTTGGATCAAAACCTTCAAAAATAGTTTCTTGAACGTTGAAAAGTAGAATTTAAGACGACACAAAAAACGAACCCCTCAAATAATAAAGCAGTCCGAGCCCGCATGCAGCAAGACCTGGACAACATCCAGGCTTAGGCTCATAAGTGGCAAGTAACATTCGCGCCAGACAAGTGCCAGGCAATGACCATCTCCAACAAGAGAGAGTCTAACCACCTCCCCTTGACATTCAACGGCACTACCATCGCCGAATCCCCCAACATCAACATCCTGGGGGTCACCACTGATCAGAAACTTAACTGGACCAACCATATAAATACTGTGGCTACAAAAGCAGGTCAGAGGCTGGGTATTCTGCGGCGAGTGACTCATCTCCTGACTCCCCAAAGCCTTTCCACCATCTACAAGGCACAAATCAGGAGTGTGATGGAATATTCTCCACTTGCCTGGATGAGTACACCTCCAACACTCAAGAAGCTCGACACCATCCAGGACAAAGCAGCCCGCTTGATTGGCACCCCATCCACCACCCTAAACATTCACTCCCTTCACCACCGGCGCACTGTGGCTGCAGTGTGTACCATCCACAGGACACACTGCAGCAACTCGCCAAGACTTCTTCGACAGCACCTCCCAAACCCGCGACCTCTACCACCTAGAAGGACAAGAGCAGTAGGCACATGGGAACACCACCACCTGCATGTTCCCCTCCAAGTCACACACCATCCCGACATGGAAATATATCGCCGTTCCTTCATCGTCGCTGGGTCAAAATCCTGGAACTCCCTTCCTAACAGCACTGTGGGAGAACCTTCACCACACAGACTGCAGTGGTTCAAGGCGGCGGCTCCCACCATTTTCTCAAGGGCAATTAGGGATGGGCAATAAATGCCGGCCTCGCCAGCGATGCCCAGATTCCATGAACGAATAAAAAAAAAATTACTTAGTCATTCATAGCATTCCTGAATTAAAAGTACAATGATCTTTCTATGCTATAATAACAGTTGTGGAAGTTGTACTTTCACACGCATTATATGCCCTCTAAATATGGCTGCACAACTTATAAATGCAGTAATCCCAATCTGTTCTTTTTTCCCCCTTATAGTTTCTAAATTTCCTTGGAATCTGCCTAAACACCTAACCAAGACTGCAGCCCTTTACAGTTGTTAAACTACACAAAGAAACTTGAAAGATTTGCATGGGTTTAAGAACTTTTGAATACAAACTTGGGGGTCTTCAGACTAAATATCTACCAGCACAGTGTTCTACCTCAATATACAATAAGTGAAGTAATGGTGTATGAGGAAAAGCAAAAGCAAAAATAGGGCATGAGTGTTCAGAACTGGAAATTACCTCACAGTTTCTGAGTTAGCTAATCCTTGCGAAACTATGACTAAATTTCCCGTTTTCTATTAAATGAAGCCAGTAAGCAAAGGAAGTTCTCCATTATGAGACAGGGATCGAAGTATGTGGTTAATTTAAACAAGTTGGTAACAAACACATGACTCTTTACAAAAGGAAGCAACAAAACCATTTCTGGCAGTCTGCGGACCACAGAGAAACACAAATATGCTTTGTCATCACTTATCACGCTTGCAAGTGAAAAAACTGATGCAAATTAGGTCTTCTACCGTTTCGCCACATCCTTCTATAAAAATGGCAAAGATGATTCAGAGCTTTGACAATACATAGAATAGACAAGGGGATCTTTACCAAAAGGGATTAATATGGAGATTCCACTATTAAGCTGTTCAAAGTGATGTTTACATATTTTGTTATAAAATCACACTTCATTCAATCCGTCCCATTTCCATCTTTACTCTTATTAGACGTGCATCATTAGCAGCAAAATCAAGTGTGTAATAGTGTTAATTATTAGCAGGGTCTTTTGTGCGAACAAGATCTTTCACTGGGTGTAATGATGTCTCCAGCAGAATCCACCCCAAAATAAAATTAGTTTTGCAAAGCGCATTTTCATGAAAAATAAAATGTTTATTTAAAATCAAGCATGTGCAACAATTCACTGTCTGTGGAATTGTGTAAAAATGTTTTCTGACATCCCATGCACTCAGTTCCAACGCCATCAAAAGCTGAATATAACAGTCTTGCTAAAAACAAAGTTCTACCCACTGAGCATAGCGAAGGATTATTTACTGTTTGACGATAATGATCGCTATTCCCAAGGGGTGGGTTTGGTTTTCTAATGTTAAAGTGCAGTGTTTCACACTAGTCTATTAATAGGTCAGCTAGAAGATCTCTGCTCTTAGTTATTAATGGAAAAATCGTTGGTTCTTTAACTAAGTTCACACGCAAGGGATGAGCCAACACATTCATATCAATACCTTCAACGCATGGGAACATTCACGCATGGCTAGGTTCTGTAGTTTTTAGTCAATTTGAGTTCAGCGAGTTGCAGAATATAGCATTTGTATGGAAGAATGCCAGTGGGCACAAATTCACATTT